>NC_084885.1:32457500-33057500 GCF_023558435.1 Drosophila sulfurigaster albostrigata
AAGTTTTAGTTATTGTTATGGCAACACCGAAAGCATTGAAAGCAACCTTTTGTCGTGCCTTCGTTTCGTCCCTTTGCCGTTGCCGCTGCCGTTGCCTTTGCGCTGGCTGCTTGTAGTTGACAGTGTTGACAACTAGGCAAAAGCAAAGCAATATCAGTTATTGAAAGTTTCGTTCGCTCGTTTTTTTTCGGGTTACTGCTCAGTTCTTGCGCCTGACAGCAACAGCTACATGAACGCAACACAAAGCAAACTTTGTTGTGCACCGCCAGAGAAGCTTAGCAAAAGCTCTGTCGCAAAAAGTTTGCAGCAATTTGCAAGTTTTGTTTGGGGGCGAAAGAACAAAGCTGCTGTGACCAAAATACGCGAATTAGTAGTGCTCAAAGTGACCGCAACTACTTAGTTGTGGCCTCCAATGAAGTTTGGCAACAGTGCAACACAAAACAACTAAATCGCATTAGCAGCTACTGCAAATTGTCAACACTACAGTTTATTCGATATACGCTGTTAATCATCTTTTTGCAGTTGTAAGGCGCCGTTGCCAATCTTCATTGTCGCTTTGAAATTTGGCAACGTTGCAAGTAACGAGAAAGCTGCGAAGTATTGACGTTATATGCCGTTAAACTTGTTTTTAGAGTTCGTGAGGCGCTGTCGCCAATCTTCATAGTCGCTTTGAAATTCGGCAACATTGCAAGCCCAGGAAACAACGATGTATTGACGCATCGCAGGCCAAATAAAGTTTAGATAGCCTTTCACTCGTAAATTAAGCGCTGTTGACACACTTCGCCAACAACAATGTCACGGCATTTTTGAAAGGCGAGCCGAGCATCGTTTGGCCATCGTGAGGAGTAAAAGCGATGCAACTTTTTATCCCTTTATCTGCTGCACTTGAGTTTGTCAAAAGCAATTGTTTGACTTGACACATGCAGTAAAAACACGCACACACACACATGCTAAGAAAGGAATGTGGAACAAAGGGCGACCAAAGGGCGAGCTGGTGCAACTGGGTGAAAGTCGATAGTCCAAGGATTTTTGGCTCTTCAAAACAATCGCAGCACCAACAGCAGCAGCAGCAGCATCTGAGGCAACTGCAAGACGCAGAACAACAACGACAATGTCGAGTGCAATAACAACGTCAACATTTTGGGGCCATTTGTTTCACTTCGCTGGCCACAAATAACCAAGCTGTGTTTATTTCCGTGCCGCATCCCTCGAACTCGCAGCATTCCTTGGTCATGTAGTCGCATTTGCTGTTTGCCCTTTTGCTCTGGCAACTCTTGTCGAGGAAACGCATCAACAGCTGCAGTTGCCGTTGCCGTTGCCGTTGCAGTTGCAGTAACAGTTACAGTTGCCTCCGCAACACCGCAACCAGCTCAGCTCAGCGACATTGAGTTATGTGCTGCCAAGCAGCCCAGCTTCCCCATTATGCGTAATGAGAAGACCAATAGAAGCGACAAAGAGAGTGAGAGAGAGCGATAGAGATGCAACAGCAAATCTCTGACTCTGCATTGGTATGCTTAATTCGCACTTTGAGACAATGGTGGCATTTGCATGTGCCGCATAAGGACTTTGCTGCCACTTCTCTACTCTTACAGTGCGTGCCTATCGATGCAGTTATCGATGCTGCTAGCTGAAGTTTGGCAACACTGCAGTTGCAAGTACAGAACTTCAACAGCAGCAGTCATAAGTACTTATGATTGTTCATACTTATTTAATATAAGAAAATCTTTATACATAGCTGGTTTTAATGATAGTTACATTTAGTTAATATCTTATATATTTTCTAGATTTCATTATTATGATATTAGACTAATTATAATATAAACTTACTTTAAAGTGACTCTGCCGAATGTAAGTGAAGTTTGGCAACACTGTGAGCTTTCTGCATGCTCAGCAAGTTGCTACTTAAACACCATTAATAATGAAGCATTCGCGGTCCCCTCGACCGAAGTTTGGCAACAATGTGCAGCTGCACAATCTCATCTCTTACATTATCTGTCCATCGGGGAATCAGCTGTGATGCCATTAAGCGATTATTGTCGTTACCATCAGCATTATCATTATTATCAGGCGTCGCCTGGCGTTATCATAATCCTTTGACGACATTCAACTGTTGGCAGTTGGCTCTTTAGCAGTTGGCTGTTGACTGTTGACTGTTGACTGTTGGCAGTTGACTGTCGCTAAATGCCAGGCAAATGGCCCGTCTGGCTAAAAGGATATGGCTCGAAGGCAAAAAGTGCGAGAGAAAAATGGACTCGCAATCCGTCGAGGCATCTGCACTCACTGTCCATCTAATTTGCAGTTCCCTCCGAAGCTCCAAAGTTCTCAGTCCACGGTCCACGGTCCACAGTCCACATTCAGTTGCAGCAAGTACAGCAATCCAGTCGCATGATTGCTAAGCAGCATAATGCCATTTATTGCCACAACAAACCCCCGAACAGGCTTCTGCTTCTGCTTCAGTTCTCCTCCAGGGCTCTAGCCTAAGGCTGCTCCTTCTTCTTCTCCTTCCCCTCTTTAGCAGGCGAAATCATCCGTTGACTCCTTGGCAAAGTTTTGCTCCATTCGCTGCTCGATTCGCTGTTCGTTGTGGGTTCTCTGCGTGGTTCTCCTCTCTCTCTCTCTCTCTCCCGCTGTCGGCTGCTGTTCTCATTCGCATTCATGGCTTGCACACAATATGCTAAACACTTTGCCCTGCCCTTTCTCTTCTCTCTCTTATCCGGGTGGAGCCCTTCAGCAACAGCAACAGCAGCCAATGCAATCATAATTTTAACTACTTTAGTTTTATGCTTATCAACCCCTTTCCCTCGTTTGCTTTCCTCGTGGCCCGCTTGCACTTAGTTTCATTATCCCAGCGCTTTGTTTGGACTCCCAGCTATAATATATACCCTGTACATACCCACAGCGGGCTGACTGACTAGAGCAACCATAGAAAAAATACTTTTAATGAATAATAGTTGACATCAAAATCATTTGGCTTAGAAAACTTCTTAAAGAAATGTAAAAATCAAATAAGAGTTAGAATTATTTTTAAACAGTTAAAATAAAAATATTTGGTAAAGAAAACTTTTTCGAAAATACAGAATTAGAATTACAATTTTTGATAAAATTAGAACTATTTACTATTATTTATTATTACATTGATATACAAATACTAACTCTGCTAGAAAAAAAGGCAAAGGCTTTCATCTCTCACTTTAAAATAGTTGATTTCTTTTATTTAAGATCATCATCATCATTACAAAGAAAACGAGTAGAGACCAATAGAAACATATTAAAGTATTCGATGAAATGAAATCGAGCAAGATTTTTAAGATCTCAACAGTCAAAAGTCAACTTTAAAATCAAATATTACTCTCTTTTTGTTATTTTATGATAAATCAAAAAAAAGTTGTTGTAAGTGGAGTAAATCGTAAATAAGTAAACTTACAGGGTATTTGCCATGTCGACTACACTCGCTTTTGCGCCGTAGTGCAATTGTTTTTTGCTTGCATTTTGCTAATTTCGCGCCCGGCCACAATGAAAGGCAAATGGGTAAAATGTGTTGGGGGAAAACTTGTGCAAAAAGAAGGCGAAACGAAAACGAAAATGAAAATGAAAATATAAATTGCCTTTGTGGCGGGAGTGGCCAGCGGCAGTGGGCGGTGCGGGGCGGGGCGGTGAGGGGCGTGGCAATGCACTGAACGAAATTGCCAGGCAGCCAGCAAATCTGCGCCACAAGAAATACTTTGGAGAATATCCTTTTTGGCCACATTTGGCCGCAGGACACTTGCAAATAATTTGCACATGTCTGTCCATAATCTCTCTGGGGGCATTAAACGCTTTGCTTTTAAATCGAACTTAAAGTCAACCAGACAACACAAAAAAAAGGCGAGAAATATTTCAAAATTGTAGAACACGCGAGAATTGAAAATTGGTTTTACTCGACGCGTTTTTTTTGTGGCTTCATTAGCGCCGCTTTTTTTGGGAGGTGGGAGGAGGAGGGGAGTGCAGTTTGATTAACATCCAGGCCAGGGCGACAGAGCTAAAAGCCAACGTTAAGGCTGAAGCCAAAGTCGAAGCCGCAGTCAAAGCTTAAACAAGTAAGAAAGTTACAATCGAGTGTGCTCGACTGTGAGATACCCGCTACCCGTTTGGAATAAAACACAATAGTGTGGTATTAATTTAGGAAAATATCCGTAAACATACTAAAAATATACCAACGGCTATATTTGGTATATCAATGTTAGTGCGGTATTAATTTTTAAATATATTAAATTAATATTTCACAAAAATACCAAAAATATACCAAAGGATATACTTGGTATATTGGTAAAGGACCTCATTTAAAATAGGGCCTCATGCAAAAAAGATTGTCAGCCAAATCACTCTAAAAATATACCAAATTAGTATCCAAGATCAAATTTTATGCATATGTACTACATTCAAAATATACCATAGAGGTAAAAATATACCTGATTGCAGCCAAAGCAGCTAAGATTCGTAATTTGTCATTCTGAAGTACATATTTCATAAATAACTTTCAAATCCGACCACAATCAATCAGGACACATATGTACATATATAGTATAGTTCTTATTGTATGTACCAATTCATCGCTACTCTAGTTTTAAAACTGCGATTGTTATAAGATGCTTAAAGATTTGCGAGGGGCGGAAGTAGGCGTGCCAAAACTTTGAAACAAACTTAATCTGCGTGCTGTCGAAAAAGAATAAGAAGTCTATATCTTATAGACTCTGAGATAGGGGGTTTATGCGGACGGACAGACAGATTTGACTATATCATCTCAGCCCAAGAATATACATACGTACTTTAAAAGGTCTGAGATGCTTTAATCTACCTGTAAGATACATTCCAGGGAGTCACAAAGTGAAAATACCCTTCTACCCTGTGGGTAGCGGGTATAATAAACCAAAAAGCTGAAAACGCTGAAACCAAAGCCAAAGGAGCGCTGTGTGTAATCAAGGCAAATGGATTTTAATTAATTTTGCCGGTCTGCGCATTTTTTTAATTAAGAAACTTGAACGTCATCTTGCTGCAGTTAACCAAATGCAGCAACAGCAGGAATTTTGACCAACTGCGATTGTGTGTTGGCCTCTCTCTCTCTCTGTCTCTCTCTCTCTCTTTCTCTACATTCTCTCCATTCGCAACTAGAATTGTAAATCGCGATAACGAACGGCCAACGGCAGCCAAAGTCGCATTTAATTGAAAATCAAGCTGCAACTCATATGCTATGCGAAGCACAGTGGAGCTCCGATATATATGTTAAATGTATTGCAAGAGAGCAAAGTTGAATGGAAAATGAAAACATATTTTTACAAGCATTGCACTAATGGAAAGAAAATGCATTTGAAATGCAAATAAAGTTGCCGCAACGACGTTTGCTCAAGTAATTGAATGAGTGAATGAAAACAAATCTCTTAATTAAATCGAGTTTATTTCACAGGCGTCAGTTTTACTGTGTTTCGAATTCCATGTATTTGAATATCGAGCTAATCTCTACTCTCTCTGTCTCTGTCTCTGTCTCTCTCTCAGGTCTAATGCTCTCTCTCTCTTTTTGTTTCGTTGCAGTGCTGGACTGCCAAGTGGGCGAATGGGGAGCTTGGGGCGAGTGCGACAAGAGCTGCGGCAGCGGGATGATGCAGCGCACGCGCCAAATCCTTCAGGCGGCCCAAAACGGGGGCAAACATTGCCCCACGCTCCTCCAGAAGCGCGCCTGCCAGGGATATCGCTGTCACGGCCATCGCGATAAGAAGATTTTGCGTGGTAAGTAACAACACACACAGATAGACACACTTTGGGGGGGGCTTTTAATGAAATGCACTTTTAATTAAAAGTGTGTTGCATGCAGCGGCGTGTTGCAAGGTGAACGGTCGCGCACTCGCATTCCATTCCCAATTGTGACTGCGACTGCAACTGCGACTCTGAATAGAGCAAAGCTGAGTGGCTCTGAATGACGCTGACAGCAGATGTTAATTAAAAGCGCATCCCGCTGACTTAGACCAGATTGCAATAAATAGAATTAGAAATGCGACAATGACGGCGACGGCGACGCCATTGTGATGGATAAACGGCAGAATGCGAGCAATTTCATAGTTCTCTGACCAGCACAATATTAGAATAGAAGGCAGCAGAGCAGCAGCAGAGCAGCAACAATGAGAAGGCACAATAACTTTGCCAGCAGGCCCAAATATATATATTCTTGATTAGATGAGGCGACGTCCAAGTCCATCTGTCTCTCTGTTTAATATACTTCTAAATACTAAAATATACCAAATGTAAACTTTGGTTTTTGAGACTTTCAACACATGAAGTCCATCTTTTAGTCTGTCAAATACCAAACATAACCGTTGGCATATGAGACCTTCGGCCCACAAAGTATATATTATATATTCTGATAAAGACATGTCCGCCTTTTAGTCTGTCTAATATACTGAGAAATAGTAAAATAAACCAAATATAACCTTCAGTATATGAAAAAGATTATATATCGTGATATTGTGACTGTGAAATTTCAGTATTTTTACCAAATATAACCTTCGATATATTTTAGTATTTTAAAATAAATATAAGCTTCAGTATTATACCATGCCATGTCCGTCTCTATCTAACACTGATAAATGCTAAAGTATACCAAATATAACCTTCAATATACTTTAGTATTTTTTTTTTTTACCAAGTAACCCCTTTGGTATATTAAAGTATCTTTCATATATTTTATTTTTCACCACATTTAACCTTTGATATTATTATTTTGGTATTTTTCAGTATATTAATTTGGTATATTTTAAGAAAATCGGTAGCGTGTATCTCACAGTCGAATACACTCGACTCACCATATATCAATGTTTATATAGAAGCGCTTCTCTGAATGAGCGGGGACTTAACAATATTATTATATTATATTGTTGAAAGCATTGTTAGGTATTTGTATTTTAAAGTTAGAAAATTCATGTTTTTCTTAATTAAATGCGTGTCGACAAGTCTTCGACACTATAAAGTTAGATTTTTGATATCATTGCTGAAGAACGTCTTTGATTTTTAGTTAAAAAAAAAGAGATAAGTTATTTTTACTGGACTCCTTTCTTAGGTTGCGAAAGCACATTCTATAATATAGCCATGAAAAAAAACTAAATACATTCGCATTGCTTCCCTTTGAAGCACGTTTGCTACCCTAAAAATGATGCTTGAATTTCGAGGTGTCTTGTTATTTGAATACGTTGTTTATATTTAATATGAACCACGCTGGAAAACATGCACTTACATAGAGCAAATAATTTATAAAGCAGCTGTTCTTATGGCATTTGCTACCTCTCGCTCTTCCTTTTGATCCTTCTCTCTCTCTATCTCTCTCTCTCACTCTTCTTCTCTTTCCCTTTTTGTCGCTGTGCATATTTGATGGGCATGTTGATATGTTGATACACTTAGCGCGCACTTGGCGCGAATTGCATTGTTGCCAGCGCCGCGAAGTATGCAACATTTTGATGCAGCGCATCTACTGCTGATACCCTCTGCAACAAGCTAGCAGAGGGTATGCCTGTTTTGTACATTTATTTTTGATTTATATAAGTTCTTCTTAATTATAAAATAAAACCCAGAGTGAGAGATCCACATAACTAAATAACATTGAATCGAATTTCCATTCACAGACATAATTTGTTTAGTGTTTTATTAGCAACTTGAAGTACGGGCTTATTTGATTTGCTTATCTTAAATATATTCAGCAACTACGGAGAATTTTAAAGGCTAATCACTATTCTACATTAGCAAAAAATAAATAAATAAAATAAGTAGAGAACTAGTAAAAAAGCTACTGGCGAGTGTGCTCGACTGCGAGATATGCGCTGTCTATTATGAATTAAAGCAAAACAAATATACCAAAAACATACCGAAGGATATATTCCATATATTGATATTTTACTTAATTCCAAATATACCATAAAGTATAAAATAACCCAGATTATTAATATATTAATTTTAAATATACCAAATTAAGAGGCTGAAATAATACTAAAGTATACCAAAAGATATATGTGGAATATTAGTATTATATTATATATATATATAACGGAGATATGCTACGGATCCCTTGTATTATGAAAATTTGGATATTTCTTTATGACATTATACAAAAAAATACGATGAATGTGAAGATTTTTTTTTTCGGTCGTGGTTTACCATTTTTTGGGAATTGCCCATATGCAAAGTATACCATAATGTGCAAACTATGACAAATTGTTAACCAAAGAAGCCAAAAATATGCCACAAAAATACTAAAACATACCAAATGTTATATTTGGTATATTAATATAGTAAAAATATACTAGATTGACAGGCAAAGCAACTAAGTAAGTAGTCGTTTTTTCTCATATAAAAGATTTTCTTAAATATCTAAAACAATTTTTATATAATCGTAACCAAATTTGAAAGAATCGTAACAACTAAAGTTATTTAGGGTGTCACTAAGAGCTGCATACTGTTAGTTAAAGGGAATCATCACTTAGAAGTAAACGCACCGCTTACAGAGTATCGGAGAACCGAGCATGCTTCACGCACGTTTTGTGTGCATCTCTTAAATTGCAGCAGGCAAAAACTGAGGGCCAAAAAACTGCGCAAGAAGTCAGCGCACGTGTTTGCGAAGTTGCGACGATCTGTCTCCCCCCCTTTGCCTCTCTTCACCTCTTTTCTCCTTCACCACACTCTCGACACTCGAGTGTCGCCTCCTCGAGCAGTGCGGCAGGCAAAGCGAAAGCCAAAGCGAAAGCCAAAGCAATTTTCTGCAAGTGGCTGACATAAAAGCCATATTATATTTGGCTAAGTGTCGCCACCGGCACACACACATGGCCACGCCTCCTGTGCCGCCCACAAAGTGCAGCATAGTAAAAAAAAGCCCCGATGCAAAGAGCAAACAGAATGCAGCAGCAAAAAAACAAACGAAACGAAGCGAAACGAAACGAAAAGAGAGACGTAAAAGCAGAAACAACAACAAAAACTATTAAAAATCGCAGCAGAAGTTTGCTGTTTTTGTTTATGTTTTGGGTCGCCTGCGCTCCATTAGCCTCGCCCCTCCGCCCCGCCTACTTTGCACGTGCCTGCATGTCCTCTTTCACCCCCCCTTCTGCTGTTTGTGGCGTTTGCTTTAGCTTTAGCTGAATTTAGTTATCCTTGTGGTCCGCGTTTATTTTTCGTTTATTTCTCTCTGTCCGCTCTCTCTCTCTCTCTCTGTCTCTCTTTAAGCGTTTAATTAAAACTTTGATTGCAGCCATTAAAAAATTGTTTAGCTCTCTGCATAACCTGCATGGGGCAAAAGGATAGAAAAGAAACAGGACCAAACCGGACAGGACAGGACAGGACACATGCATGTGAGGGTGTTAAAGCCAAAGCACATAAAGGATCTAATTAATGAGAGTTTAGCGCCAAATTGAAGTGAATGAAAGCTGAAAGTTGAGAGCTGCTCGAAAGTAGTTCGTAATAAAGACACACACATAACAAAAATGTCGAGAGCTTTGCCAAGTGCTAACGGTGAATGCGATTAAATCCCCCCGAAGTGCACAGATTTCCAACGCGATAGTAAAATTAACTGCAGCATTAAATTGCAGTTTAATAACAGCTGCAACTGCATTCGTCATTCGTCATAGCGAGCGTTTGCTGTAGCAGAGCCGATTACGATTGCAGTAAGCGACTGATTTTCGATGTGCGTCCGAAAGTAGGCAACACTTTTTGTGATTTTATGCGTGATTCTCGCACTGCCCACAAAAGTAGGCAACACTTTTTGTGCGCTGTGCGTATGCACTAATTATCAAGCACATCAACACGGACACACACACACACAGACACACAGACACACGATCATTTACGCACTCGCAGTTGCGTACGTAAATTTAATACCCATAATGCTGTTTTAAGCTGTTTATAGTGTTAAGCACACTAGAGAGAGACAGAGAGAGATAGACAGAGAGCGAGCGAAAGTCTATTGCTATTATTAGCTGTATCTTTGTAGTTAAGCGTGCGTATGTGTGTGTGTGTGTGTTTATCCATGTCTGTGTGTTTCTATTTGTGTTGTTTGTCTTCCAAATTGCTGGCTTCACTTTCAGCTTCAGTTTCTGTTTCAGCTTTGGCTTTTGGGTTTGGGCTTTAGCTTTTGGATTTGACTTTGGCGTCGCAGGCAATTACAGGGCATTAAAACGTCGATTACAATGGACAGCAACACGACAAGGGAGAGAGGGGAAGGGACAGAGCAGCGGTCTGTGGTCAAACATGGCTGGAAATCCGCAATTTAATCGCTCGCAAAGCGAAAGCTGAAACAGCAACAAAGCCAAGCGAAACGAAACAAAACAAAATAAAACCGAATAGCAACAATGGCAAATACAAAAAAAAAAATGAGAAGAAAAACGGCACGAAAAAATAGAGAAAGGGAAAGGGGAGCGAGGAGTGAGTAGGGGGGAGGGGGAGCTGAGAGGATCAAAGCAAGCGACAAAGTTAATAAAGGAAACTGCACAAAGCCAAGCGGCAAATTGCGAAGCAGAGCGTGACACGGGCTTTAAAACTGTTGCATACTTTGCAGCAGCAGCAGCTTATTGAATACCCAACTGAATTGGGGGTGGACTATGAGTTACCCTGTAATAAGGTTTACACTCTTAGCTATCCAACACTTTGACGAACTCTGAGAAATTTAAAGCTCAATTGCAATCGCATAAATAACACGTAAATAATGTAAGAACCAAACTACCTTTCAGAGCACAGCTTACAGGGTATTTTAGCTGCAATTATTCTCATGTAATTGCTTGGGTCGTCAGCTTTAAGGCTATTGCATTCTTTGTAGCAGCTGCAGCTTACATTACAAGGAGACTGGCAGCTGAGAACGGGCAATGACTGACCTTAAAGATACCCTTTAACTACTTCTAGAATGTAATTTGCTTTTATATTACAATTAAAATGAATCAGACAATGGCAGATAATAGAATATCTGTTGACAACATTGACTAAATAAAGACTCTCCACTTATTGTACGTTGCTTAACAGCCTCGGCAGTAGATTACAGGGTATGTGATTGCGTAATTGGCCTGGTCGCCAATTCAATACAACACAAAGACATTGAAGACAAAGTAAATGCGAAGACGAAGACGAAGACTGAATAGCAGATTGAGACTAAGATGGACAGCGAAAGCGAAAGAAATAGAGCGAAAGGCTGCAACAGAGAGAGAGAGAGAGAGTTAGAGAGATAGAGAAAGAGAGGGAAGGAGAGATGTTGGAGGAGCGAAGCGCTCTTAAGTATGCTATTAAAAAGTGTGTAATGCCAAGTTAATTGCTAACAAACAAGGTTTTGCTATACGCTGACTGTCTCTCACCTTTCTCACTCTCTCTCTCTCTTTCACTCCTTCTCCCTCTCTCCCCTTCCCCTCTCTGAGGTTGCCTTTTTTCGGCATGTGTGTAATAATTAAGGTAAACAAACGCGCTTACCACACACACACACACACACACACACACACATTCCCAGCACATAAATTGCGCACATTCCTCCGGAGTGTGAATGTTTTGAATGGGGCAATGAGAAGGGGCGAAGTTGGAAGTGGGGACGTGACACTACAAATGCCCAGTACCACTTACAGGTGAGAGAATACCGAGTATACTCTGCCGCATGTTGATGGCTACACTCGCCAAAAAAGTTGACCAAGAAGCAAATACAAATTGCACAACATGACAATTACGATGACAACGAGAAAAGTTCACAGAAGTTCTTTGCAGAGTAAAAAGATTTAAATTTAGATTAGGAAATTCACTTTTAACAGCTCACCAATCAATTTCATTACAATATGGCATAAGAAAGTTATAAATAGGAAATAAGTTTTCGGAATATTTCTTACATAAACCATGAAGAGAAAACTAACAAAAACAAGTAAGAATACTTGACTGAGAGATACCCGCTACCAATTTGAAACAAAAGCAAATCAGTGTGGTAGTATTCTTAAAATTTACCAAAAAATACTATCGTGTATCGGAAAATGCTAAAAATATACCGAATGATGTATATTAAATAATGCCGAAAGGTGATAATTGGCATATTTTATGATTTCCGTATATATTAATACATATCAAGTATACTAAATTGATATTCTGCAAAATTATAAAAATATACCGAAGCTTACATACAGTTTAAATACTAAAATATGCCGAGGGTTAAATTTCTCAGTATTTTTATTTAAACGTACCGAAGATTATATTTGGTATATATCAGAATTTCTGAAAAATAGACTAAATAATATACAGCAAATGCAGAAATATATACCAAATGTTGTATGTGGTATATTTTTGGTATATATTTAGTATTCCAATTAAAGTATACCAATGTTTTTATTTGGTATACTTTAGTATTTTTGAATGTTTTAGGCAGACGAACAAACAGACATGACTATACTTAATCCAGTTAAAGTTGAAGCTCTATCGCTCAGTGTAATGCAGACGTGCGCGCAATTTTGGCGCTGACTGTCGCCATCATCATCATCGTCGTCGTCGCCGTCATCGTTGTCGACGTCGTCATCGTCATCGTCGCCATCGGCTGCCACAATAATGCGCAGTGCTCATTAACGTTATAAAAATAATTGCTGCACACTCTTATTCACTCATTCACTCACTCATTCGCTCACTCATTCACACACACACACACACACACACAGTCGCTTACTCAGTCTAAGAAGACTGCCAAACGGGATGTGAATTACGGGCCATGTGCTAAATTCCAATTAACTGGCAACTGTGTGTGTGTGTGTATGTAAGCTACCTCATGCACATCTGTGTGTGTGTGTGTGTGCGAGTGTGTGCTTGTGGTGTGCGTGTGTTTGCTGCTGCTTGCCCAACTTGATGATCGTCCGAGATGAAAAATGTGACTGAGGCTGCGGCGCAAACAGAGCAGAAAGACGGGGTGGAGAAAGGGAAGGAGGGGGGAAGGTGGGCGGTGGGAGGTGTACCACAACAATATGGCATTTGATTATGCAAATGTAAACCCCCGTCCCCCTCTCCCCTCTGTGTGCGACGCTGTGGCCCTTGACTTGTTAAATTTGCATAAGTTGTGAGGCTGCTGGCGCCCAAAATTATGCATTACATATGTGCAGTATGTCCCTCTCTTTCTCCCTCCCACTCTCACTCGCTCTTTCGTTTCGGCTAGAAACTCTTAAAAAATACTTTAAGCCTAGACCATCATCATTTGTTTAGCCTTAAAATGTTTTGGCATTTGAACTCTTCCAAAATGTGCTGAAGCAGCCATCTCTCTCTCTCACTCTTTCTCTCTCTCTCTCTCTCTCTCTCTCTCTCTTGCTCCTTCTCTATCTATTTTTCACTCTTAAGCTTGATAAATTAGTAATAATTAAATGAAAGTGAGTGCAACCACAAAGAAGACTCACCTGCAGGAGTTAGAGCACATTTGCAACGTTAACTCCTCCGCACGTTGGGCGCCACGCCTTGTCAGAAACTCCTACGCATGTTGGGCGCCACGCATTACCCGTTTGTTTGGCTGCTTCTTCGTACTTAGCCGTCTCGCTGTTTGTTGTCTTTTTCAGCTGACGCTTTGTTATTCCGTTGCCCCCCGTCTAATGGCATGTTTTGATTTCGCTCGCAGTTCACAGTTCACAGTTCACAGTTTCCCCGTTCCTAGCTCGACTCTCGGCAATGCAAACATGCGCGCCACACGTGTGTGGCATAACCTCAGGCGACGAGGCACGCACTTCCACTTCCTCGCACACACTCATATTCGTTTGCTCTCGTATCGCACACGTGACATGGCAAACATTTGACGCAACGTGTTTACAAATTGATTTTCATTCCAAAATATTTGGTATTCTCCCTAATGTTTCCTCCACTCTCTTCTTTCAGAAATGGCTTTGCTCCTCCCGGCTTCCCTCTCGCACAGCCACAGCCACAACACGAACGAGAGCAGCGAGCTGAGACGCAACTTGCGCACGCGCTATCGCGATTCCTACAAGCACAATCGGGATCATGAGTAAGTAGAAGAATCTTTCTTAGATCGTTTTAAGTTGGGAAATATTTCCACATTTTATTTTCATGCACGATTTAGCTTAAATTCGAGTTTGATTTTGATTGTGATTTTGATTTACGATTGGAAAGGTGTTCGGTTTGGCCAAAGCCGCCTTTTATGACCTTTTGGCATTAGGCTAAGAAAATGGAAAGCGAAAGCGAAAGCGAAGCGAACGAAACAAAGTTTTCTCGGTATTAATCCCCAAATTTGCTAGCTGTTGTGTGTTTTATGGCACGCGGCATGCAAACAATTTCATGTTCTAATGCAAAGGAACAACGCGAACGTGAACACGACTCGAACATGGACAACAACAGAAGCAACAGCGACTTCAGGCATAAGCGGCAGCAATAAAAATCCATCATAAAAGGCGCATAAAAATTGTATAAAATCCCGCCCTGATTTGACGCGCTGTTAATTTTCCTACTCCTCTTCCCTTTCCCCTTGTTTCTGATTTTCTTTGTTTCTTTCCTGCTCAAATGGAAATCTTTATGACAGGTTGCTGCCCTAGACTCCTCCTGAATTCTCAGCCTTCTCATCTCTTGTTTCCTACTCAATATCGAGCTTAGCCACATTTTGAGTCCCCGAGTGTCCTTGATGTCTTCTTTCGACGGTGACGTCCAACAACGAAACTAGACTAACAAATTCCACTTGAGACTGGACTGTAAGTTCTCTTGTCAAAGTATCGATTTAGAGTCGCTTTTTCATATGTAAGTTAAAGCGAAGGTTAACTATCGTTATGTGAAATTTATAGGACGAGTATAGTATAGTAAAAGTAATTGACACCCTCATTGATGAGAGGTTTATGCACCTCATTTACTCATCTCATGAATTGCATTGAATCGAGAATGAAATTGAAAGAAATGAGAAACGCCTGAAATTAAAGTTATACTCTCATAAGTTCAAACCATGCTATAGTTTAGTACTTAGCTGTCCAGCAAAGATTTGTGAAACTTTTCTGCTACTTCAACTTATTCATTTCGTTTTCATCCATTTTAAAAGGAAAGTACAATTTAGGCTAGCTTAGAGACTATTCGATAGTTGAGCTTCAAAGTGGACTTACCTCTGCTATAAGTCTTATCTGTGCGATAAATGATAACTGGAGGTTAACTAACATAAACTTAGTTCAAATTCGATTTCCTTTACCACACACTTTCTCTGTATGATAAGAATTACCTAGAGGTTCGCTAAGATAAACTTACTTTACTCAATGATGCTTTATCTGTACTATAGGTGTTAACTGAAGGATAACTAAACTAAAACTTAGTTTATTCAATGCCACCTTAAGAAAATCTATTTCTTTTAACACACAATTTATCTGTATGATAAAAGTTAACTAGAGATTAACTGAGATAAACTTACTTCCCCATAATGGGGACGAATTCGATTTCCCTTAGTGCTGACTAGAGGTTAACTGAGATAAACTTAGTTCACTACCGAGCATACCCCATTCGCCTGTGCTGTCATTGCAGGGTATGCTGTGGACAGACAAAACCAAACACAAAGTTCATTGCATGTCGCTGTTCGTTGTACTCGTAAGTACGACTATTACAGCTCCCCATTCCCCTCCCCTTTCTCTCTCTGTGGTTGTTCGTTTTTTAGCACACAGCGAGACAATTGTGTATGTGTTTGTGTGTGTGTGTGTGTGTGTGTTGCTGATTGCGAAAACAACAACTGTAAATGTAGCTTGGCCACTTTAGCCACTCGCCACTCTCCTCTCGCCACTCGTCACTCGTCCCTCTCCACTCTCCTCTCGTCACTCGTCTTTCGTCTACTCGTCTTTCGCCCCACAATAAGTAAACGCACATCAATCACGTGCCGCGAAGTCCCAAAAAAAAGCGAAGAAACGACTCTGCTCGGACAGCACATTTGTGAATGTCACCCCCCGCCCACACCCCCCTCTCTCTCTCGCTCTGTCTCTGTCTCCCTCGTCCAGTGTTTTGTCATGTTGTTGCTTTGTGGTTTTGTTATTTCGTTTTCTTTTAAGTGCTTTCGTTGCTCATCAAAAGCCGTTTATTATGATGCGTTTCTCTCCTGACGTTTCTCTCTCTCTCTCTCTGTCCCTCTCTCCCTTTCTCTGTCTCTCTCTCTTTCACGCTTGTCGTCCACTTGCCTCGAAGTGGGCACGAAATTAAATTAAATCCGCAATTTATTATTTTATGCTTTTTCATTTTGTTTCAATTCGGCGTCGCTTTCTTTTTTTTATCTTTTTTTTTGCTCTTCGCGTAATCTTCTTTTCCTCAGAACTCCTCAGTGCAAAAACCTCACAAAAATAGCCAGCGATTTATCTATTTGTTGAGTCCCGCTCCCCTCCCTCCTCCTCTCTTCTTTTCAATGCCAATTTGAGGCGTATTTATCGATAACAAGCACAACGCACGTTCTCCACAGCAAGATTATCAATCAATTTGAATTTTATGTAAAACAAAAAAAAAGTGTGAGAGATTTCGAAGTTTTCGAATTTGCTGCAAATTGAATTTAGAGTAATATGAAAATGCAGGAATAGCATAAAACTAATGTAATAATAATCGATGAGATCAACCGCTATATAAAAATATATTTCATAAACTGAGGCGAAATCAAAACACACAAAAAGAAAATAAGAGAGAAGGCATCGAATGCCCCTGAGTGAAATTTCACTTGTCCAATGATTTGTTAACTAGCGGCAAACTTTTATTGCTTTGAAAGAACGAACGGAAGAAGAAGAGAACACAAATTATGAATTATGTACTCAAATACACGAAGCGAGTAAACAAGCGAGGAACGTTGGAGGAAGAAGGACGAAGAAGAGGAAGAGGAATGGGTGTAACAGAGGGCTCGAAAATAAATAAATAAATTACGCAAATAACAAACAAAAGAAAACGCAGCGAGCGCGAAAACAAAGCGAAAGCCAAGACGAAAGGGAGAAAGAGAGAAATAGGGAAAAGGGAAATGGGAGAAGGGAAGAAAATAAAAATAATAATTCGCCACAATTTCATTTACATAATGACAGTGTGAAGCGGTTGCTCAGTTCAAGCTGAACCAGAAATTACAAAGGCCAACGAGTGACAGACAGAGAGAGAGGGGGAGAGAGAGGGAGAGGGGAAGAGAGAGAGAGAGCAAGCTCTCTGTGCGCCAGTCGAGCGAAATTCACACTTTTTAATGCGATAAATTTACAAGGCAGCTGGGAAATCTGCAGTCGACAGGCCTTAAAGTAAAGTAGGCAAGGCGGAGCAGCAGGAGCTTCACCTGCTGTGGGTGCGGTGAGAAGAAGAGGGAGAAAGAGAGGGTGAGGAAGGGGCAGAGGAAGAGGGTGAGGAAGAGGGTGAGGAAGAGGCAAGGCAAGCGAAGCAGCAGAAGGAGCTTCACCTGCTGTGGTTGAGGCAAGCAGCAGAGGAAGAGGAGGAGGAAGAGGGAGAAAGGGAGAGAAGAGGTAGAGGTAGAAGGAGAATGGAAGAGTGAGAGGGAGAAAAGGAGAGAGAGAGAGGCTGGGAGTCAGCGAGAGCAGGCGAGGGCAACAATAAAACGTTTTAAGGAAAAATCCCCATGAGGATTAGCTTGGACCGCATAAATTTTGCAAGCAGAAGACAGCAGAAGGCCAAGGCGGCAGGAAGGAAGGGGGGTAATGGAGTGGGAAGAAGAAGAAGAAGGAGCACAGGGAAAGGGGGGAAGGTTGATTGGTAGCCTTTAAGTCATTGCTGTGTTTGTGTTTGTAGCGGGAAATTGAAGACAATAGTCCTGCGAATTGACAGATTTTATGATATGCGCGATTCCCGCTGTGTGTGTGTGTGTGTATGTGTGTGTGTTCCTCATTTGCATAGCAGGTGAAGAAGAAGAAGCTGCAGCTAGGCTGTCTGCCACACATTCAATTGCTACCTGCCACGCGGCGGCAGTTGACAGTTAAATAAAAGCCATAAAAATGCGAAAAAGCTGCTGCTTTATTTTCATTATGCAAGCAAAGGGAAAGCTGAAGAAAAACAAAAGCAGGAAGGAAAAACAAAGCCGAGGACGAAAGCGCAGCTGCCTTCGTTTTTATGCCCAGTTGATCTATGTGTGTATGTGTGTGTGTGTGTGTGAGTCTGAGCCTTGTTGCTTTGCATACTTTTAGGGGCACTCAAAGTCTGCTTTTCAAATTGAATTATGCACTTAATGGAGCGGGATAAGGCAAAAGCCAAAGCAAGAGCTGAGCCGAAAATTAAGAATACTGTATAGAGAGTAGAGTGAAGAAAGAGAGCGAGAGGGAAGGAGAGAGAAAGAGGGAGACAGAGAAGAAGAGAGTGTGAGAAGCATCCGAAGCGAGATAGTTTTAAAGCAGCTTAAGACAAAAGCGAAAGCAAAAGCTGAGCAGCAATTGAAGAAAACTGTGTAAAGAGCAAGTGTAGAGAGAGTGAGAGAGAGGAAGACGGGGAGAATAGAAAGAGAGAAAGGAAACAAAAGTGAGATAGTTTTAAGCTAGCTTAAGACGAGCGAAAAACGAATGGCAACAAATGCAAGAAAATGAGAAGTTGAGTAGGCAAAGCGAGAGAGAGAGGTAGACAGAGAGAGAGAGAGAGAGTGAAATGAACTGGGAAATGAGTGAAAAATGAGGAAAAGGCAACAATCAAATGAGATTGAGTTGGTGTGGAGAAATGCAAAAGCTTCGATAGGATTAATTAAACTGGATGATGAAAGGCAAAGGCAAATTTCAAGCAAGATCTAGATTAGATATAAATAAACCTCATATATAAAGAGAGAAAGAGGAAGATAGAGAAGGAGAAAGAGAAAGAGAGAGAGACATAGCAGGGAAATCGGGACAGGCAAAAAAAATGTTTAATCGATTTGCAGTTGATCAGATTGCTATTAAAAGACAATTTGTTGTGCCATCAAGCATACGCCCCGTTGTCCAAATCTCATGCTCTATTTGCACAGCTAATTATAGCCGTATATACGCCCTCTTTACACCCCCCGCCCCCTCACTCCTCCGTCCCACCTCGCCGCAGTGTCAATATCAATTACATGGCAAGCGAAAGCGAAAGAGCAAGAGAGAGAAAGAAAGAAAATTGGCTGAGCGTAATCTATGCATAATATTGTACATGGGCAGGCACATCGAGCAGCCAAGCAGCCAAGCGAAACTGTCACTGCAAGGAGCCAAGGACTAAGCGGCGAACTGAACGATGAAGCAGCTCTCTCCCCCCTTGACCCTTGCCTGTGCTGGGCAAATCCGCTTTTTGCATTGACTCAGTCGCCCGAAAGTATGCAACAAGATTTGCGCGCTGCTCAATCATCATTAAAAAGCTGAACGAAGGAGGAGACAGCAAAGAGAAGCAGAGGGACAGAAGAAAAAGAAGAAGAAGCGTCTCTTAACATTTCCCTTTTCAGTCGACTCACTCAAGCGCCACAAAGTGCTTCCTTTTGGCCACAGCCACAGTCCAGGAGTCTCAAACTTGGACTCGAATTCGTATTCGTATTCGTTTTCGGAGCCTGTTGCTGAGGCAAATCCAAATTGAGATGTCGCCGCGTCGTTTTCGTTTCGTTTTCGCTTCCGCGCTGCAACTTCAAGCAGAAGAAGAAGAAGAAGAAGAGCGACCACAAGCTGTGCGGCAACTTTGTCAAGCAATTATTTGTAGCAGCAGCAAACCAGCCAGTTTATTTTTGTATTACTTTCATTCATACCCGCTGCCCATAGAGTAAAAGAGTATTATAAGTTTGTAACAGGCAGAAGAAGATATCTTCGACCCTATAAAGCATATGGGTAATTCCAAAACGGAATTTGTCCCGTGCGAGACTCTTTACATTGAAAATAACATAAACTGAAACAATTTTGAAAATAAGAAAAGTTTATTTTTATAGCTCTAGATAAGTACTTTAATCAGAGTTAAAAATGGTTTTGGAATTTTTTTACTGTTTTGTTTTCTGTTGTGATAATTGCAAAAATTAACCAATTCGTACGCAAAATCAAAAAATGAACGAAATTATATATTTTATCGGAAAACAGATCAAGTTCCTAAAATCAATCTTAGCTCTAAATATAGTGCTTATCTAGAGCTTTAAGAATAACATTCACTTATTTTTAAAATTGTTTCAGTTTATGTTATTTTCACTGCAGTGCACTGTAAAAGTCTCGCACGGGACAAAATTTCGCCATGGAATTACCCATATGTATTCTTAATCTACGTCTGCAGCCGATGCGATATACATATGTAACAAAGTTCGTCTGTCCGGCAGTATGCACTGGGACTATAAAAAATAGACAACTATTGAATGTAATACTCTATAGATATACCAAATGTAGCCTATGGTATATTTTAGTATTTTTTGTATGGCAATCTGGTATATTTTGCACTGCATCAGATATTTGAATGTAGTGTTATATTCATAATTGATATATTACGGTATATTTTAAGTATTTTTGTGGTATATTAAATTGGTATACTTTTATTGTAATATATGGCATTACTTATTTTGTAATATATGGCATATTTGGAATGTAGTACTCTATCAATATACCTTTAAGCATTTGCAGTTTTTTTTTTATATATTAATTTGGTATATTTTTGACTGTTTTGTCTGAATATGCCGTATATTTTGTACTCTATGGTATATATTGAATACAGTACTATATCAATATACCAAATATAAAATTTGGTATATTTTTCAGTATTTATGCGGTATATTAATTTGGTATATTTTAAATGTTGTGCCATATCTATATACAAAATATACCATTTTGGTATATTTTAATACTTTTGTGGTATATTTTCAAACTAATACCGCACTATTGAAAATGTGTAACAAGTATCGCGCAGTCGAGCACACTCAACCGTAGCTTTCTTACTTGTTTTTTTTTATGGTGTTGTGTTTGCCTTTCATATAAACGAGTGCAAATACTTTTTTAAGTGCCTGTGTGGCTGCTGTGTTGTATTGATGTTGCTGTTGTTGATGTTGTTGTTGCTGTTGCCTGTCAATGGCAGTCGCAGTGGAAGTCGGAGTCGGAGTCGTAGTCGGCGTGTCACGTTGCCAATTGCCTGAATGTCGACTTTCGACTTAACTAAACACGAACAAGCAAATCCTATGTACTTTCCCCCCTCTCCATCCTTCTGCCGCTCACATGAAGAGTTTCCCCTTTTCTTTTCGCTCAGTATTTTTTATTTTGTGCAACCTTTCAACTTGTTGGCATTTTGTGGCTGTGCAGCTTCTGAGGTCTGTTCAAATATATATTTGCTTATCAATCCACTTATCATTGAGTCCTCGCCGTGTTTATGTTATGACTGACTTTGCAGCTCAGCTCAAAGCTCAACATTCAGCATTCAGCAAAAGATTTACCTCAAAATCCAATCTCACAAACAAAGCCAACAACAAATCGAATGGCGAAAGTGTCTGAAGAATTCAGCATGTGAAATCATCTGCTGTCTTTCTATATGTCGATTACCAATCCAAATCAAAATAGTAGAAATATGTAAACTAAAAATACGTGATATAATTCAAACTTGATATTAAAGCAATCTTTTTACAATTTTTGACACTTTGAATCTACAATTAAGTCCAATCTTGATACTAAGACAAGAAAACTGAAATCAAAGCTACTTAAATCCATGCTAATGAGTAGGAATTTATAAATTTATTTATTTCGTACTTAATTTTTTTGTCATTCAATTCTAGACTACAACGAATAAAGTCAGAACTGAACAAGAAATACTTATTCGATTTATATTACTACATTTCAGTTGAATTATTTAAAGAACTTTTCAAGTCCCTAAACGAGTTCAAGGTTTTAATCACATTTATAAAGCCTTCAGTTCATTTGTGTATTTTGTTGGTACCACACTGTTTTCAATACTTATTTCTTATTTCTTAATTATTATATTCTTATTTGTTAATTTTTAATTTATGGTTTAATTTCTGATAATAGTAGCTTCTAACTTGATTCTATTGAAAAAGTATTTCAAGACTTCAAAGTGATCTTGTTTACTTTTTAAATAGTAGTTATTTTCATAAAATTTGTTCTGTAAATTGACTATATTTCTCTTTAATTTAAATCAAGTAAGAAAGCTACATTCAAGAGTGCGATGCCCATTTTGAATACAAACAAAACAGTGCAGTATTAATTTTAAAGTATGCAAAAACACTATTAGTATACTAAATGCTTTATTTATAATATCATTAAAGTACTACATTCGAAATATACCAGAGACGTCAAAATATACCCGATTATTTATCTTAAATTTGTATACGATCACAATCGAATTCACAGGAATCATAAATACTATATTGTTTATTTCTTACTCTTCTGACAACTTCCTCTTAATGTTGTTCCGCTCTTATCATTTCTTACTTATCTCCATTAATCGAAGAGTCAAATAGATCAGACACTTCACAACTTTATCATTTGCCTCTCACATTTGAAAATTCTGGAGGATTCGAAAAGTGAAAGTGAGAATTGTTTAAGACGAAATCTAATGCTGGAAAGCAAGTTGTTTTGTTCATTGTCTAGTTTGTAAATTTGTAATTGAAATATTTTCACAATTGTGTTGCTAGTTGTTGTCTTTTATCCTCCTCCCTCCTCCTTCTTTTCCCCCTCCTCCCTTCGCTTCCCCTCATTCGCCAGACAGCGAGCGACTTCCACTTGAGTTTAATTATATTTTGCCCCCGTCCGACAAGAGGAACTTTTGTGCATTTGCCTTGTTTATTTTTATTACTTTGTGCGGTGGCTGCTGCCACTTTATTTACATGGAATTTTTTTCAATTTACCTTTATGGCCGAGCAGGCGGAGGCCCAGTCGACGACTTCTGCGAATGTCCTGGCCCAGACTCTGGCCGGCGCCATTCAAGTTAATTAAGTGCTCAGTCTTCCCTCAGACTCGCTCTCTCTCTCTTTCTCTCGCACTCCCTCTCTCCCTCTCTCTCTCTCTGTTGTATTGGGGATGCGACGCGTTTGGTTTTTGTGGTCTGACGCCGATTTAGATTTCCGTGGGGCGTCAATTGCATGCAGCTCCAGCTAATTTGGCCCAATGTCTTTCTCCCTATCTCCCTCTCTCTTTCCCTCTCTATCTCTATCTCCGTCTCTGTCTGGGGTAATTGAGGTGCTCGCTAAGTGGCCAAATATCCGCTGGCTGCTTCTGCTTTTCTGCTGTGATTTCCCAATGCGAATGCGAGTGAATTTTGAGGGCGCATTTGAATTTCCGACGCAATTTCCGCTGTCAACACCTTCTGTCAGATCTGTCAGACACAACATCACACACACACACTCACACACACACACACAGTCACACACGCACACTTAAACACACTCAGCCACTTGACTCGTTGACTGAATGTTTGTTGTACTTTGTTTTCGCTTCGTTTTTTGTTGTGCGCTGCGTTTTTTCTGTGTTTTGCGTTGCGTTGCGGAAACGGAAATTGTTAGGCTTAATAGACAGTTCGAATTTCCGGTTGACTAGCCCCCTCTCCCACTCTCTTCAGTGCTCTTCTTTTGATGTCAACTTCCCGCATTTGTTTTGCCTTCCTTTTGCTTTCACATTCACACACAGTGCTCTGGGCAATCATCATTCCATTTCATCATCATTCTCTTCGCCTTATTTTCTCTGCTCATTTCCTCATTTTGCTTTCGGTTTCGCTAGTTCATCATCCTCATTTCAACAATATGCACTCCCATCCATTTTAGTACAATCAAAGTGAAATCAATTGAATTTAAGCAAAGTTCTTGCTCAATCACCTATTTAATTACTATATTTTATAGTTGTTCAAGGCTTCCCCTTTAATTTATGACAGCTTATGGAATATGTTTCTTGTTTGTATTTACATTTTGTTTAATTTATATAATTATTAATTTTTAATTAATCATTTAATTTAACAACAACACGAAATTTAACATAGTCTCAGTTATATTTTGCATTTCATTTCAATTGCAAATTTCTTACTTATTTGAAACTATATTGCATTCAATTTAATTTAAATTTTCAATTTATTCGCCTCAATTTAATACAATTATTTTACTTCAATTCATTCTTCTTTTTCAAATTTCATTTTAACAAAATTTAATTCAATTATTTTACTTTTTATATTTATTTTCTGTGAAATTCGATCTGCATTTTTTATTTTTCAAACTTTTTTCTTACTTCTGACATATTTCAATTTCTGACTTATTTAATTCAATTCAACTATTTTACTTTATTTCTTACTTCTTAAATCGGTATATATTTATACTGGTATATTTTGTAAGTCGATATACCGAATACAGTCTATGGTATATTTTCGGCATAATCTGGTATATTCTGAAGTCTATAGTATATTTTGGACACTACCTTTGGTATATATTAGTATTTTTGGTATATTAATTTGGTACATATTTAGACTGCCCATCTGACAATCTGGTATATTTTGCATCATATCGTATATTTCGTACATAGTAATGTATCGTATACCAAATATAGCCTTTCGTATATTGTAGTATATTTTTGGTATATTAATTTGTTATATTTCTAATATAGTAATACATCTACATATATACTAAATACAGCCTTTAAAATATTTTGGGTATTTTTTGTATATTAATTCGGTATATTGGGAATGTCTTTGGTATATTTCAGTATTATTTTGTTTGGCATATTTTTAGAATATGATTTTATGGAAAATGCTTAGCTGGTACCTCAGTTTTCTTAGTTGGTTTATACTTTTCTCACATTAAATTGCTAAGAATTTAAAAACGAAATTATTATTCAGCTTTCAAGTTGAAGCAAATTCATATTGCTTAAACCTGTGTGTCAACATTATTAATTCTCTGGCTGTTCTCTCTTGTGCTTGCAGATACTGCGTCGAGTTCGAGGTGATAAAGGCATCCAAAGCGTGCCACAAGCTGCCGCCCTACAATCTGATGCTGGAAGGTGAGTGAATGGGAAGGGGAAAGGGAAAGGGAAAGGAAAAGGGAGAAGGGAATGTGAATCGATGGGTCGATCAATAGATGGCGATGAATGTGATTAGAAATGGAGCTGAATCAAATTGCGAATCTCTCTGTCTCTGTTGCCGCAGGCGATCGCATCACAGTGCGCTGTGACCTCGAGGCTCTCATTCAGGACAAGGAGCAGCAGGGAAGCAGCAGCAGCGGAGGGAGAGGCGCCTCCACAATGACAACAACAAGCACGACGACGACGACGACGACAAGTACACACAAGTCACATGGCTATCTGATGGAGGATGGCGGCGATGAGAGCAAGGACATCAGCAGCAGCAGCAGCAGCGGAGGCAACAATAATGACAACGAGGACAATGAGGAGGAACAGCAGCAATTGGAGGAAGACGACAGCGAGGAGGAGGATGCACAGAACATGCTCGAAACGGAAGCGGAAATGGGATTAGGAATGGGAATGGGAATGGGAACTGGAGCGGATGCGGATGCGGAAACGGAAACGGGAGGCGACAGCGAGAGCAGCAGCAACGAGCAGCAATTGAAGCGCCAACGGCAATCGCATCGTTCACGCAGCGCGACGTCGACAGCGTCGAAGCGGAGCAGCAACAGCAACATCAACAGCAAGAGTGCCACAGTGCCTGCCATGCCACAGTCGTTGCAGTTGCAGTTGCAGCAACAGTTGCCACTCAGCTACCATTGCCGTGGCGAGGGGCTGTCGGGACGCACGACGCGCTGGAGCGCTCTGGCGGCGCCTTCGTGTCGCGGCAAATGGCTGCGTTTGACCATCGGTCCGCCCAAGAAGTGCAACCACGCGCAGTTCATATTCATCTAAGCGAGTGAATGAATACGAATGTATGAGTGTATGAGTGTAGGGTATACGCCTAGTCTATGTAGCGAAGAAGAGTTCACAGAGAAAAGAAGAGAGAAGTGGAGTTCGAGCTGGAGTTCGAGTTCGAGTTGAAGTTGGAGTTCGAGTTGAAGTTGGAGTTCGAGTTGGAGCTGGAGTTCGAGCTGGAGTTCAAGTGCGAGCTAGAGTTCGATCAAGAGTTCGAGCTGGAGTTCGAGCTAGAGATCCAGTTCGAGTTCGAGTTGGAATTCGATTTGGAGTTCGAGTTCAAGTTCGAGTTCGCGTTCGAGTTCGAGTTCGACTTCGTGTTCCACTTCGAATTCAAGCTTGAGTTCAAGTTCGAGTTCGAGTTCTTCAGATGCTCGCTCATTCATATCACAAACCCGCAGCCTCATCATATCGATCTTCAACACCTCCCACACACATATACACACCTGCACACACATTCGAAGAGAGAAGAAAGAGAAGAGCAGAACTCGCATGTAAGTGTTTAAGATTTAAGCAAAGTTAATTAAGTAACAAGAAAGTGTTTTTTTTTGTGTCCCTTCCCCCGAATGTCCGAGTCCGCAGCATAGTAAATCGCATAGTAATTTAGTAGTGACGAAAGTGGAAAATATTGAAAAAGTACAGTAGTAACTCGCTGCAGCACTCGCTGCCTTCTAACTGTACCCCCAAGTTGTAAATAGAATATAAACATTCTCCTCCAAAAAAACAAGATGCGAACGCTACTTTCCGACACAGTTCACAGTGAAAGATCAAAGAAATATGTGTGAAGAATATGAAGATAAAGATAAAGCTAAAGACGATAATGATGATATAATACTATAACTATAACCATAATTATAATGATATTAGCCCCCCCAAATATACACATGATTATTGTCACTAGAGAGAAAGCGAAACAGAGAGAGAAAGAGAGAGAAGCAAAAATTAGCATAGAATCCCGCCCCTAACCCAACCACGCCCCTCATCCAAAAGGGGGAACTAACGAACTAGATGAAATCGGAAATGAATCGAGGCATTCAATCGATCGATCCCCGTTTGGTTTAGCTATAAGAAACAATTAATAATTACTCATACACATCATTACGCATACGCAGTGTGTACATCATGCTTAACCATTAGTTCATAGTTTTACTTGCAAACTAAAAGTAGTAACTAAGCACACACACACACACACACACACATCAAGTTAAACATGTTGTGGCTGCCACTGAAATAATTCTGACAAAGTTCATTCTGATTTCTTTAAAGTCCGTCTGTCTGATATCTATTCAATTCGAGTTAGTATTTTATGTTGCATTTTTACACCCGCTACATGTGAGAAGGATATTATAACTTTGTGCACGTAACAGACAGGTGAAAGTATCTCCGATTCTATAAAGTATATATATTCTTGATCAGCGTCTGTCTGTCTGCCTGTCCGTTCGTAAGAACCCAAACATCTCAGAGACTAAAACAAATATAGATAAAAAAAAATTTTGGACAGCATTTATAATATTTAAAAGTAGATCAAGTTTGCTTCAAATATTTGCCATGCCCTTTTCCAACAAAAATAAAAAAAAAGAGTTATTTTCAAGCTAGATTCCCGAATTTAGGTACATTTAATATTAACTACAGTATTTATGATTCCTTAGTTTAGGTCTGATCTCATAAAAATTGTAGATGTTTTTAAAGGAAAACTTTTATAACATAGTTGCTTTGGCTGAAAACCTGGTATATTTTACCATCTATGATAAATATCGAATGTAGTACTTCATCGATATACCAAATACAGTCATTGGTATTTTTTTAGCATTTCTGTGCTATATAAACTTTTTATATTTTCAATGTAACCCTATATCAATATTCTAAATATATCATTTGGTATATTTGGTATTTTCCGGTATATTGTTTGGTATATATTTAAGAATAATACCGCACTGTTTTTAATTTTTTTTTTCAAAAGGGGTAGCGGGTATTCCACAGTCGAGCACACTCGACTGTAACTTTCTTACTTGTTATTATCATTATTATTATTATGATTATTATTATTATTTTTGTTATATTTATTATTATTATTATTGCATCTTAAGAGAGATAACTGTGAACTGCCAACTGTTCCTATAGCTGAGATGCAGACTTGAAATATCTGCTACTATTATTTTGTTCAATTCAATTTTTGTAGTGAATCAGAAAATTTGAAAGTCACCAAGCAGCACAACAAACTTTGTTGCTAACTGTAACACACACGCATACATACACACACTCACACACACACACACACTTCATTCAAACACACACGTACAGAATGATATTCATCAAAAAGAAAAAGAATATAGAAACATTTTCAGCTTGATGTCAGAAGAAAGAAGCAAAGCAAAAAGAATGAACATGAATAAGAAAATTAAGCAAATGCAAGTCAAAGTCAAAAAAGAGAATCCAAGAAACAAATTAAATTCGAATAATAAGAATAATAATAATAATTACATAATACTAAATAATGATCATGAAATGGAAATCGAGAAATTCACAATAAAGAAACAAGAATATTATTTTAAAACAAAATTCTGTGATGTGTTGTTGTGTTGTGCTTTGATGTGATGTGGTTTTGATTTTCCCCACTTGTCGCGACTTGTCGCGACTTGTCGCGACCTGTTGCAACTTGTTTGACGCTTCGCTCAGCTGATTCAACGTTTACCGTTTGACCCAATTTGCGGGGCAGGTGATCGACGCAGAGAGCGAGGCAGATGCCTAAGGCAACAGCTGTCGCCTTAGCCGCCGGTTTCTCAAATTTCTCCACCTCGCGAGAGCACGAAGCAGACGAAGAAGAAGCAGAAGAGACAATGGGCTAAACTGGCTTTCAACTCGAAGAAAGAGAGAGAGAGAGAGAGAGAGAGAGTAGAACTCACTTTCGAGTTCTTCTTGAGTTGACAGACTTGAATCGCTAAGCTAATTGATTAGTCTCCAAGTAAACGCAAGCCGAAGAAGACGTCGCTGGTTGGATTTTGGATTGGATTTAAATTCGATTGGATTGAAAGACCGTTAAACACTCGCCACACTTTGGATATTTGTTGTTTGGTTTCCCGATTTGCTTTTCGAGCGTTTCTTTATTTTGCGATGCGGTGCGTACCTCGAACTGTGATTCATTCATCATTCAGTCAGTCACTCAGTCAGTTAGTCAGTTAGTCACTCTGTCAGTTCAGTCCGTCCGTCAATTGCGGTTCTCTGGTCGCGAAGAAAGTTGTCTTCAAAACATGTTAATTGTCTTTGGTGTCGCGGCAACGCGTCACACAACCAACTTACACAAAGCCAAACTGTTTCACCAAACGCAACTTCCATCTAATCCCAACATTAAAGTGTTGTAAATTCGAGGGTATTCACAATCGACGAGTGTTGATCTAATTAGTAAAGGTTTAACCATTTAAAGCTATCAAACTGCAAACTTCTTTGATTCGACAACAATGAATCGAATTGTAAAGTAGAAATTAAAGCATAAAATTATTGAGTAGCAATCAAGCTTTATATTAAAGAAATTCCATGTAAATAAAGAGAGTCATATAAATAGAATTTATTTTAATTGTAGATTAAAGATTAAAGAAATTCTATTTAAATTCTATTTGATCGCAATAAAGAATCGGGAGTAAAGGGAACAATTTAAATATAATTTCATTAATATCAAGCTTATTTTCCGCATAACAATTCTAGTCTTTAATTCAATGGAATCAAATTTCGAAATACATTTCAGTTCATTACAAATTAGACTCCAAAACATTTTAAATTAATGTCCATGAAATACACAGAAAATTTGAGATTGAATCTGAAGATTAAGTGCAATTTCAATGAAGAAATAGTGGAAAACAGTAAAGTAAATTCCGATTGAATTCCAAATGAAATACTAAGAAAATTTAGGTTGTATATTCTGAGAAGATTGAGAGTAGCTTCAGACGATTTGAGTTATGAGAACTTTAAGCACATCGTCAAAACAGAGACCCATTAAGAAGTAATTTGAAAGATAATTCTTTAAAGAAATGGTGAAAAGTTGAGTAAAGTAAGAGGAAATTGCAAATTAAATAGGGACAAAATTGAATGGGTTACTCTGAGAAGATTGAGAGTAAACTCAGAAGATTTCAATTAGAAGAACTTTTTCAAATGAAAGCTGCACTTTATATAGATCAATGGCATCGCAGAGCAGCTTGAGGACGCCGCAGCTGCCGTTGACTGTGCTCCTTCTGGTGATGATCCTGGTCAGCACATTGAATGGTATCGAGGCGCTGCGAAGGAACTTCGATGGACGCCAGACAAGTCTCAACACAAACACAAACATCCCGTTGTGGAAGCAGCGCGTAAGTTCTCAATTTCAATTGTTTTATTGTTGTCATTAATTTCACATTTATTCTACTAATCTTAAAGGCATGCGAGAAGCCGCAAAAGTACAAGATGAACTCTCACTACACCTGCGATGAGAAGGGAGATGTGAAGTGTCTTCCTGGGTGGCAGGGCGATCTCTGCCAGGTGCCGATGTGTCGACGAGGCTGCGATCCCATGAATGGTAAGATCAAGATTGTCTCTGCCTCAGACTCAGACTCATCTATGACTCTCTCTCCCTCTCTCTCAGGCTACTGCCAACGTCCGGGAGAGTGTCGCTGTCGCATCGGGTACAGCGGGGAGCAGTGTGATAAATGCATTCCGCTGCCCGGTTGCCAGCATGGAACTTGCAACAAACCCTTCGAGTGCATCTGCAAACCGGGCTGGGACGGACTCTTCTGCACCGAGCGTAAGTTGAGCTCAGTCTTGAGTAAGAGGTGTTTCTAAATAACGATTCCATCTCTGCAGCCAGCTGCCGCAGTGGCTGCCACAGCACCCGCGGTTACTGCGAGGCACCTGGCGAGTGTCGTTGCCGCATCGGGTGGGCGGGACGCAGTTGCAGCGAGTGCGCCACGATGCCGGGATGTCAGCACGGGACTTGCAACAAGCCACTCGAGTGCCTCTGCCAGCCTGGCTACACGGGTCTCCTCTGCCAGACAGGTGAGTGCGATTACTCTCTTATAAAGTATAAAGTATATATGCTAAGCCAGATTCATCTTTGATCGAAGTCAAGGTGAAACTCTTAACTGAAAGTGCATTTTTTATACCCACTATCCATAAGGGAAAAGGGTATTATAACTTTGTTATAATACCCTTTTCCAGAAGGAGGCATCTCCAACTCTATATATATTTTTGAACAGCGTCCGTCTGTCTGTCTATAGTTTTTTCTTCGTCAGCAGTTATGTTTACATGCAAATTGAGGTGTATAATATAAACCATTTGGTATATTTGTTGTATTTTGTGGTATATCAATTTGGTATATTTTAAATATACTACTATATCAATATATATACCATTTGGAATATATTTTTTAGTATTTATGGTATACTTTTAGACTGCGAACAATATGGTATATTTTGACCTCTATATTTGTCATATTTTGAGTTTAGTACTATAGCAATATGTCAAATACTGACTTCGGTATATTTTAGCATTTTTTTGTATATCAATTCGGTATATTTTAGACTACTTTGGCCGGTAATCTAGTTTATATCGCATAATGCATTGTACCAATATACCAAATAACACTTAGTATATTTTCAGTATTTTTGTGGTACAATAATGTGGTATATTTTAAATATATGACTATATCAATATGCCAAATATATCATTTGGTATATTTTTTTGCATTTATGTAGTATACTAACATGGTATATTTTAAGACTGCGAACAATCTGGTATATTTGTCCTCTATATCTGTTATATCAATATCAATATGTCAAAGTATATCAGTATCAATATGCCAAATACTGATTTCGGTATATTTTTGTATTTTTGGTATATCGATTCGGTATATTTTAGAGTACGCTGGTTGGTAATCTGGTATATTTTGCATGATGCAGTATATCAATATACCAAAATAACGTTTAGTATGCTTTAGGTATTTTTGTGGTATATTAATTTGGTATATTTTAAAAATAATACTGAAAGTTGAAACAATTTTAAATATAAGTAAAGCTTATTCTTATAGCTGTGGATTACTAATATACATATTTAGAGCTAAAATTGATTTTAGAAACTTTGTTTGTCTTACGATAGAATATATAAATTTGTGAATTATGTTGTCAGTTGGCACCAAACATTTGATATCTGATATGTTATTATTGCCAAGTGACAACATAGTTTTATGATGTATGAAATCTCTATCCGTTGTATCCCTCTTCTTGAGTTGCGCTGTCTCACAAACTGAAGCTTGCAAATTAGCTTACATTTAATTAGTATTCTTCAATAATTAAACAACACATTTTTCAGCACTCTGCGCCTCGGACTGCAACAAGCAGCATGGCTACTGCCGCAAGCCTGGCGAGTGTCGGTGAGTCGAACTCTGCAGCCTAAAAGCCTTCAACTTTAACTACGTAACTCTTTTCTCTCCTCTCCTCCCCTCTCCTCTTGCAGCTGCAAAGTGGGCTGGACGGGGGCGCAGTGCGACAAATGCTTTCCGTATCCTGGCTGCGTCAACGGCGACTGCGATGCGCCGTGGGAATGCAACTGCCGACCAGGCTGGGGCGGCATGCTATGCGATGAGAGTAAGTTGGACGCAAGTATTTGCATTTGCTCCTACTAACAACCTTTCCTTCTTCTTCCCCCCTCTGCACTGCAGAGCTGAGCTATTGCAGCGATCATCCGGAGACGTGCGAGAACAACGGCAAATGCATCTCGCTAAGCCGTGAGGATGGCAGCTATCGTTGCCACTGCCGTCAAGGGTATCTGGGCAAGAACTGTGAGATTGCCGATGACTTTCTGCTCACCTCGGTGGCGCCACCACGCATCACGCCACCGGACTCGGATTCGGAGTCGGAGTCAGAGTTGGAGCCACAACCGGTCACAGCTGCTGGGCCTGAGGATGAAGTGGATGACTCGGTGGAGAAGCAGTCGACGACAAAGTTGGCAACAAACAGTGCAAATTTCACGACAACAACACCGAGAACAACCACAACAGCAACAGCCGAGGCAGCAACAGCAGCAGTGACTGTGGCAGCAACAGCAACAGCAACGAGTGGCAATGGCAAGGAAGAGGCAACAGAGAAAACGACGACGACGACAACACGTGCCGCAGGCAGCGGCAGCCACAATGCGACTAATGAAGCGTTAAGCGATGTTGCAGCTGCTGATGAGGCGACAACATTGAGGCGTGCCACGACAGCAACAGCAACAGCTTCAGCAAACTCTACAACAACAGCAACTACAACAGAGGCTGCTGCAACAAGTGGCAGTGGCAGTGGCAGCAAGGACGATGCCACACAATTGAATGCACAGGAACAGCTGACGGCAAAGCCCATCAAGCCAGACCACAATCAACAGCAGGATAACAACAACAACAACAACGATGACGACGACGACGATGATGATGATGACGATGATGATGACGACGAGGATGATTACGAGGATGGCGATGGCGATGGAGAGGACTACGAGGACGAAGAGGATGACAATGATCAAATCATACCAAATATTATCTGAGCAATGTGCAAACAAATTGCCTCGAATTTAAATGCAATTCTATTTTTTTTTATTATTATTATTTATTTTGTTTTCACTTTTAGTTATTAAATTAAATTATTTATTCAATTTAATTTTTTGTTCATAATATATTTTATTTATTTTATTTTCTTATTTAGCTATAAAATTAAATTATTCACTTTGCGCTGTATTTGAATTAGCGCGCTATTGTCAAACACTTGACGAAATTTCGAAAGCATACTTTTAGTATGTGACTTTGCGGCAATAATATTGCCACTAACCATACAATACATAGATGCGTCACGCCATACAACCAAAACGTCCCATTGAAAACAGTATTATTGCCGCCCCAGTCGGGTCGTGCGCTGCGATTCGAACACCGAGCCTCTTCGGCTCATTCGAAAATTCGAAGTGCTAACGCAGCGCGCAGCGTTGAGTTCAGTCGCAGATCAAATGCGGAGCGATGAGCACGGGCGCATTTCGTTGCGCTCTGCTTTCGTTTCTATGTATGCGTGTATGTATCTACATGCTCGTGTATATCAGTATGTGTATGCATGTGAAGTTTTGCAACGTGCGGTTGCCTCGCAAACAAGCAGCTAGCGCACGCCAATTTTGTTTTGCCGCGACGAAAGTCTCGAAGATGAAGGCAACAACAATTGCTCGCGTTCTATATGTTTGCAGTTAAATGGCACTTGCACAAGGACCGCGTTGGCTCTGCTGGTGGTGTGCAAGCTCAACATGTTGTGGGTCAGGGTTCAACTCCCGATCGAGAACATATGCATATTTTGTTTTTTTTTTAATGCAATTTAACTTTTTTCATTCCCTTTCAAGTTTACTGATAGAAGTAAATTTTAATAACGCATTGATTTTTGATGATTTACAAATTCCTTTTTGCTTTTTAAAACTCTATTTAAAAAAGTTTTAACTTTAAAATATTAAAAAGTTCAATCTTTTTTTAAAAGATAAATTCATTTTTGGAATTTAGTTTTAATTTTAATTTTCGCTAAAAAAATTTTCTAATAAATTAAAATTAAAACTGGTAAAAAATTTAAATATAAATATTAAAAACATATATAATTAATATTTTATTGTAATTATGTTTTTAATATTTTTCTGTAATTGTATTATGTTGTATAAATTGTATTATTATTGAAATGTTATTGTTATCTTAAAATGTAAAAAACAAAATTTTAAAGTTCAAACTTTTTAAAATATAGTTTTAAAAAGTGTTTGCAAAAAGGAATTTGTAAAACATCAAAAATCAATGCGTTATTAAATTTTACTTCTAACTTAAAAGGAAATGAAAAAAGTAAAATCGCATTAAAAAAACAAAATATGCATATGTTCTCGATCGGGAGTTGAACCCTGACCCACAACATGTTGAGCTTGCACACCACCAGCAGAGCCAACGCGGTCCTTGTGCAAGTGCCATTTAACTGCAAACATATAGAACGCGAGCAATTGTTGTTGCCTTCATCTTCGAGACTTTCGTCGCGGCAAAACAAAATTGGCGTGCGCTAGCTGCTTGTTTGCGAGGCAACCGCACGTTGCAAAACTTCACATGCATACACATACTGATATACACGAGCATGTAGATACATACACGCATACATAGAAACGAAAGCAGAGCGCAACGAAATGCGCCCGTGCTCATCGCTCCGCATTTGATCTGCGACTGAACTCAACGCTGCGCGCTGCGTTAGCACTTCGAATTTTCGAATGAGCCGAAGAGGCTCGGTGTTCGAATCGCAGCGCACGACCCGACTGGGGCGGCAATAATACTGTTTTCAATGGGACGTTTTGGTTGTATGGCGTGACGCATCTATGTATTGTATGGTTAGTGATATTGCCTACGAACTTTGAAAAAGCTTTATTTTAGTTAAGCATTCTTTTAGTATGTCCAATTAAATGCAACATTAATTATTTGCGGCATACTTTTACCTCAATTTCTGACATTCTGCTGCTGCTTTTGTAAAGCGTACTTTTAGGATGTTCATTAATGGCGCTGATGCGGCACTTGAAATTTGACAATGCCAAAATAAAACGCGGCATACTTTTAGGATGTACTTACCATTCCGCAAATAAAATTTCGCAGCATACTTTTACTACGCCTCCTAAATTTTTGCATTTCTGCTTGCTGCTGATTTATGTTCGCCTGGTATTTCATGTGGTGCAACTGGCATTTTGCAAGAGCTCTTCGATCTCGTCGTGGATTTGCGGCTGACCAATTGTTAAGCATCACAAATATTTTAAAGCATACTTTTAGGGTGCAAGTAAGATGGCATGAAAAAGTGAAAAATACGAATATCTCAGCCGTATCCTGTCCGATTTTCAAAGGACATGTATTGTTAGATTCGTAAGGACCAACTCTATCGATTGGCATATAAAACTTGTTATTTTTCAGTTCCGTTAGCTAAATGAAAAATGCGTAAATTAGAAATTTAAGGATAACTCGATAACTACAAGGACGATCGAGATCAAATTTGGTAGGATGATAGTCGTCGTAAATACGCTTCCATTGACACAGGACTTCCAAGGATCGAAGAGGATATGACTGAGATATTCGCTATTTTCTTTATTTATTTTATCTCGGGTCCTGTAAGGACCTTCGTCCTGTGTAGCATTTCAATCAGTTTATATTCTCAAGTGGTATCCTTGTATCAAAGGACATCACGATCGTCCTTCAAATGGCAGAAGTATAGGTCATTTTTGAATCATACAAATTTGTATATGACATGCAGCATACTTATAAGGGCTCAATTAAGATTGCATATAAAATTGAAAAATGCGAATAACTCAGCTAGATCCTGTCGGATTTTCAAAGGACATGTATTGTTGGATTCGTAAGGACCAACTCTATCGATTGGCATATAAAACTTGTTATTTTTCAGTTCCGTTCGTTAAATGACAATTGCGTAAATTAGAAATTCAAGGATAACTCCAGAACTGTAAGGACAATCAGGATCAAATTCGGCAGGATAATAGTCGTCGTCAACACGCTTCGATTGACACAGGACTTGCAAGGATCAAAAAGGATATGACCGAGATATACGCTATTTTCTGAATACATTTTATCTCAGGTCCTGGAAGGACTTTCGTCCTGTGTAATATGTCAATCAGTTTGTATTCATAAGAGCTATCGATGTGTAAAAGGACATCACGATCGTCCTTCAAATGGCAGAAGTATAGGACATTTTTTGAATCTTACAAAATTGTTATATGAAATGCAGCTAACTTTTACCTCTATCTAAGAATTGAACTCTCCACATTATCAAATAAAGAAAAACCCAGTTTTAAGATTTCATATGAAGTTTTATTTGTTTATTGTCGATTTTTGATCATTTTCAGGAATTACACTAATCCTCGAATTTCGATTAACAAATTGTCAAAAAAAAAATACATGTATAATAATAATATAAAAGATTGGCTTATAACTAGTGCAAGAAAGATGTGTAAATATTTGAATCGAAGGAGAGGAAAGTAAGAGATTATAAGAGATAGAGAAAAGGGGAAAGGGGAGGAATTGCACATTGTTACTTAAGATTAGAACACCGATTGTTCAGATACAAGGCGTACATATATGTATATTGTATTGCATATAGTGTGAATGAGGGGGAAGCTTGAATATGGCCTACGGGGCGTGCCTGCAGTTGGAAGGACGACAAAGGACGAACGCCACTCGATGGATACATAGATACAATATGTGGGCGGACTATATAAATATGTATGTATATATGTTTATGCTTAGCTTAGAGAGTGACAAAAAAAAGATTGGGGTCCGGGGGAAATTAATGCGTAATCATACTAATAAGTGGTAATCATAATAATCATTGTATGTAATAATAATAAACATGTTCGCAATGTTCGTTGTTCGACGTCTGTTCTCCGCCCTTAGTTGAGCTCCCGCTTGTCGCGCTGACTGATCTGAGCCATGGTGATGTATTGTCGCACCAGGCGCGAGATCTCGTGCGCTTGCTCAGTCTGGACGCGAATGACGCGCTGCTGCATCAGGTTGCCCACCTTCATGTCCAGGAATAGAGCGCCATCCTCCGAGCGCACCTGCGAAAAGAGCAAAAAGAGAATCGATGAGAATAATCGTGAAATATGGGAATTTCCCTCAGAACTCACTTTGCGCGTCGAGATGACCTCCATGAAGCTCCAGTGCTGCAGCGTCTCGTGTGTATTTGGATCCAAGAATAGCACTCCACGTCTATTCAAGGCCAGAATCAGATCGCGCCACATCGGACTGTGATTGTCCTCAACGTGCGGCCCATCCTCGGCCCAGATGCGCTTCACCGCAAAGAAACTGCTGCCAAAGAGCGGCCAAGCAGCGAGCACGTTCAAGAACTGCGCCTTCACCTGTCCAGGGCTGAGGTTCGCCACCTGCGGCCAAGCCGACTGCACCAGGCCCACCCACTGAGCGGGTCGGATCTCTCTAATGCCCAGCGCAGGCTTCGGCAGCAGGAATTTGATCTCCTTCATCGCCGGCACATGACTTAGGTCGGCGGCACGATGGAGAAGCGCCGCGATGCGCGCCATGTCGCGCACCATCTCGGGCATGGGCACTCCGTTGCCTGGGAGCTCGAGGAGCAGTCCCTCGAGATAGTCGGGCGCCACCTGGTTGAAGAGCACCTCCACATAAAGGGGCATCGGCGCCGGCTCGCGCTTCAGGGCAAAGTGCCAGACGGAGCGGCAGAATATCAAATAGAATGGCTGGCCAGACTTGAGCAGCTCCGTGGTCACATCCAGAATGTACTCGTCCGCTGCCAGGGGCATGGTGAAGGCATCGCCTTGGACAATGCAGTACAGCGAGAACTCCTGCTGCTCCGCCTCCGACTCGACACCGAGCAGTGCACACAGCTCGGCAATGACATCGGCCACCACCGTGGAGCAGCGTGTGTTCACCACACGCTCAGCGCCGCCGGGCAAGCGATAGATCTGGCGGCGAGCCGAGCGTCCCGCTGAGACGGCGGTCACCTCCTCGACACTGGGCACGTTCTTTCGGCCACCGCAACGCGCCGTCTTGCGGAGATTCGTCAGACAGACGGCGGCGGTGCCATGGCACGAGCGACGTCGATCCGAGGCTGCGGATGTGAGGTGCTCCATCAGATAAGGACGCAGTGCATCCGAGCAGCCAAAGTACGCTGCGAGTATGCTGAGCAGACGCCACGCACGCTGCGAGCTGTCGGGACACGGCGATCGGTTCGCCGTCGTCTGTTTCATCAGCTGGCAGTAGACTTCATCGCGCAGCGCCAGATATTTGTGACAATGCTGCGAAGCAAAACGAGAGGAGAAAAGAGCGTTAATATTTAGGTTTCAATTATTTACTACTAATTTACATTCTCTAACAATTCATTTATATATTTGCATTTTTATTATGCAAACTATTTATTTATTTGATTTTTTTTTATGCTTAATAAATGAATTTATCATATTTTTATTTAGTATTTTTTTAGTATATTAATTCGGTATATTTATAATTAAGTAAATAAATACTTTATTTATTTGCTCCTTTATTGATTTACTTTTGTGTTTTACTTATGTCAGTATAATTATTTTGTATATTTATGAAAAGTATTTACGTATTTGACTATTTTTTATAAATTTATTATTGATATTTTTATTCAGGAATTTTGTAGTGTATTAATTTAGTATATTTGTGAAAGGTATTTACTTATTTGATTCTTTAATTATTCATTTATTATTGCTCTTTATCATTTAGTATTTTTGTAGTATATTAATTTGGTATATTTATGAAAAATATTTTGATTTCTTCTTTATTCATTGATTTATTTTTTATTTAGTATTTTTAGTATATTAATTTGGTTCAAATGTGAAAAGTATTTATTTTGTTGATGCTTTCTTTATTAAATTATTGTGCTATTTATTTAGTATTTTTTAGTATATTTATTAACTTGAAAAGTATTTATTTATTAGCTTCATAATTTATTCATTTGCTATTGTTTTGTATGTAGTATTTTTTCTGTATATTAATTTGGCATTTGCTTTTTATTTATTTGTTTATTATTGTTACTTTTGATTCAGTTTTTTTTTAGTATATTTATTTGGTATATTTCAAGAATAATACCGCACTGTTTTGCTTTTATTTTCATTTAAAACTTCCACAATTATCAATTGCAATTGCTATATTAATTTATTATTATTATTGTTTCCTAGTCTTGCAGATTATATTAGATCAACTCATTTGAATTTTTTGATTTCCAACTTTAATATCGAACACGTTTAAGGGACTTACCATTAGCACCGTGTAGACACACTTGACTTCAGTTAGCTCGGGATCGAGGGGAATGTCGCCGCAGTAGCGCAGAATGCAATCGAAGCACTCGAGAGCAAGCGGCGCCAAATCGTTGGGCAGACGCAGCAGGGGAAGGCGAATGGCGTGACCTTGCCACTTCACCAGCTCCGCATACGATCGATTCGCAGCGGACGATGACTGATGCCGCTCATGGTGACGATCCGCATCGCGCAGTTGGCTGCAGGAAATGGAATTGAAGAGATTAGTTTAAGATAAATGCAATAATTGGAATACAAAAATAATTCAGAAATAAGAAAATCCGTAGAAATTCCTATGTTTATATGTCATTTAAGTTGTCTTCTTCACTTTATATATTATCATTATTGAGATAGATAAATAAAGATAGCCCGCAAAAGCGTTAAGTGAAACAATAGCATGACACTAACTATAGTGGCCGTTAAGCGAGGCAGGTGTAATTTTATAATGAATGAAATGTTTCTACACTTCCTGGCTAGTTTTTATATAGAGTACAAAAGAAAGGCAACATCAGCTAAGCAGTATGTCAGTGTGAAAACAGTGGCCGTTAAGCGAGATAGGGATGTAATTATAAAAAAATATATATTTTCTACGCTTCTGGTTTGGTTTTTCTATTGAGCTTAACCATTAGCTAGCACAAATCTGCAGTTACAGTAATTTCAAAAATAAGTATAGTGGTCGCTAAGTGAGATAAGGCTGAAATTCTACAATGAACGAAATGTTTCTACACTGAAGTGTAAAGATGAATCTTTAGTTTTTATATAGAGTGTAATGAAAAAGTAACATACACTTTAAGCAAATCAGAAATTAGATTTTTCCACACTTTTGGTTAGTTATCAATTTAAGCTTAAACATTAGCTAGCACAAATCTGCAGCTAAACTAAATTCAATAATAAATATAATGACCGTTAAGTGAGGTAAGGCTAATTTGCTAAAATAATTAAAATAATTCTACACTTTTTCTTTGGTGTTTATATAGAATGTAACAAGAAGTAATATAAACCTGCAGTTAAGCGGTAAATAAAAGTGGCTGTTAAGCGAGATTTAATGAATTACATTCTTCTACGCTTTTGGTTTAGTTTTGAAATTGAACTATCCGACTAGCCACCATAAATCTAAGGCTAAACTAAATTCAACAATAAATATAGTGGCCGCTAAGTGAGATAAGAAAGTAAATATAAATGCAGAAACATGTGGGTAAACTTACTCGTTGCGGAAGTGCTGCATGGCGAACTGCAGCAGGGAATACTTGGTCACAGAGGGCGGAGTGCCGCCATTGCCTGCATCGTCCTGCATATAGTTGCTGCCATCCAGATCGTGATGTTGTTGCTGCTGTTGCTGCGACAGCTGGCCATTGGTCAAAGAGTTGGGCTGCTGGCCGGCATTTGACTTGCGAGCCGAGTGCAGATAGCTTTGTTGCTTCATGTAGCGCTGCTGCTCGAGCAGCTGCTCCTCGGCAGCATCCTCGAGCTGATGATGCTGCTGCTGCTGTTGTTGCTGCTGCTGGTGTTGCTGTTGCTGGTGGTGATGCAGCTCCACTTGCTGCTGCAGCAGCTGCTGCTCGATGGCAGCATCGTTGCCATTGGAGTGCGAATGCTCGTTGCGTTGCTGCTGCTGTTGCTGTTGTGCCTGACGTGACTCCAAACGCTCCAGCGGCACATTCAACGTCTGGGCGGCAGCCCGAGCACCCGACGACAGCGTCGACGCCTTCGACTGCGACTGAAAAGATGGAAGAGATAGAGGGTAAGAGTGTGAGCGTGAATGCAATTTGTTAATTGAGCAGACAGCCAGAGGCAAGCAAGCACTTGCCCCGTGTCAATGGCATGTGAAAGTTGCCCAGGTGCCTCTTTTTTTTATTTTTGGCCAAGACAAAAAGCGAAGCCATGACCAGTTATCACACGTCGATCAGCAACCGGTTCAATCGCTAGCTATCTCTATATACACAAACATCTGTAACTATAACTGCAAGCGATGCACTGACAAAACACTAAAAACATCGAATACATCATTCAATTAAGTTCGATTTATGTTCATTATGAACTGATTTTGCACTGATTATAAACTCCTGCTCAAATAATAAATAAGTAAAATAGTAAATAAAGCACACTAAAGATTCCTAATATAGAACAACATTCACATCATTAAATTTATTAGGAAAGACTCTAAAAGAGCTGCAACTAAATACCAAATTTATTGCTTTAATAACTGCCAAAGTTTATCCGACATTAATTATTTAATCGGTTTTGGGGTAAAACTTGATCCGGTAACAAAAATAATAAGTGTTGTTAACAAAAAAAAATTACAGCTTTGTGTTTCATTGTTCAATAATGAAAACAAATGCAAGTGAAAGTGCAATTTGGAAATGTTTCAATAAACAAACCAAATATGCAATTACATACTAAACAAAGGCAAGTTGCAGAATTGCTGTTGAAATTTGATGTCAATTTAATTAGAGATAGTTATAAATATATATTAAGATAACTCTTTCCTTCACTGAGAGAATTCTAGTTACTTTTATCAGCAATTTGGCAGCTGCATTCTTCTTCAACTTCGTTTTAAATTGGAAAGGTTTAATGCTTATTAATCCCTTACAAACTTTTTCAAAGGTAAACATAACATTACCATAGAACTAAAAAAAACATTGGGCTTTTTCGTGGAAGTTAATCAAAAACTGCTATTCCAAAGTGCAGCCAAAACATTGTTTAAAAATATTAAAATAACAGGAAAACTAAAGAAATCTTGCAGAGCTTTTGCTTGTTTCTTATCTCTATGATCCATTTTTTAAAAACAATGTGCAAGTGATCAACTAACAAAAAAGAATATTCAAAAACCGTTATGCAGTTTTGTTTCGATCGCATTGCTATTTCAATGTTCACAGCTGTGCAACCAAAGTAGAAGCTGGAGGCGAATCTTCAATAGTTAAAGGACTGTTGATATCGGTTGTGAAGATTGAATTCTTTCAACCATTCTCACCTCTGCAGATACCAAAATGGGAGCAAGAGTGGGAACTTCGACATTTAACTTGGAACTTCAAGAGCTATCGAAGGCTGAGGAGACGTAGAACTAGGTGACATTAGTTTCCACCTGACTGACAAAAAGAAAACATTCTGAGGTATCCCTGAAAGCTCTTTCGAGGCTATGGACAGATGCGTATTCAGACTTTTTACGCTTCCAGAACTTACTCTACTCTTAAACACAGAAACCAAAAGGAAGAAACTATCCGAAAGTTTTTTAAATAAGCATAGATACTACTCTCTTTACTTTATAAATAAATTGAGTGTTTCATACTAGTTCTATATATCCTAGAAATCCATAAAAGATTTTGAAAAAATAAAACTAAAATATATATGACTTTTTCAACAAAATTAACAACTAATATTTTCTAGCAAAAATTCCTTCCTCTTGTAAAAGAATGCTTCAAGCTGTACAATTTTATGCTCATTTCATATTCTTAGATTTCTTTTTTGCTAATTGCAAATAGTGTGGCTAGCAAACGAGAAAGAAATGCAACGCATATTTTTTGCTGGCATCATAAATATTAATGTGTGCGCTGCTGATTTCGCGCAGTGTACTCGAAGCGAATTGGACGTTGGCTAGTTGACTGCGTTTTTGGCAACGAAAGTGTTTTATTCGTTGCTTTGGAATTGAAATATGTTTTTCACTTTTATTGCAATTTGTGCAATCTGCAATTCGGCGTTGCTTTCCATTTGTTTTTGCTTTTGTTTTTCACTTTTCGCCTTCGCCTTTGCTCGCCCCCGCCTTTCCCTCTCTCTCTCTCTCTCTTAGTTGCTTCCTCAGTTGCGAATGGATTTCCCCTGCGCTGCGCTCTTTAACCATTAATTGCTTTATGCTGCACTCGCTGCTGCGGCTGCTGCCAACACCCACAGCTCAAATATTGTAGTTCGTTGCAATTTTAAGCACACACTCATGCGAAAAGGTGAGTAAAAGTTGTTGTTGCTGATGTTGTTGTTGCTTGTTATGTTTATGAAAGCGGAAATCTTTCACCAATCAATCATGGCGAGGAGCGAAATGTGGCACTTCCAAATTGAAATGCGTCTAAGCATTAGCATTAGCATTATCATTGATAAGAGCACCAAACACGCCACCTAGCGACGCAACAAGGCATAACAACATCGAGAAAGCGATGCGATCGGATCGAATCAGATTGTTATGACACACTCCCCGTGAATTAATTAACTGATCGAGTCTGAAATGCGCCAAAGCATTACCATTAACATTAACCAGCGCATTATTATTGAACAACCTTTCGATAAGCACAACAAACACGCCACCTGGCGACGTAACGAGGCGTCGATAAAGCTTCACATATCGGATGAGATCGGAGATGGATAAATGATCGAGTCTGGGGTTGGAGACAGTGTAGATCACAAATTAAAATGCGCCTAAGCATTAGAATTATCATTAAAAAATTCATTCGAAAAGCGCTGCACGTAACAAACACGCCACCTGGCGACATAGCAAGATATAACTACATCGAGAAGGCGATGCGATCGAATTGAATCAGAAGTGGTTAACTGATCCAGTCTGAGCTTGGAGACAGTGTATATCACAAATTAAAATGCTCCTAAGCATTAGAATTATCATTAAAACATTCATTCGAAAAGCGCAGCATGTAACAAACACCCCACCTGGCGACATAACAAGGCATACAACATCAAGAAAGCGCCACTGATCGAATGAGATCGGAGGTAGTTAACTGATCGAGTCTGATCTTGAATACAAAGCAGATCACAAGTTGAAATGCGCCCAAGCATTAGAATTATCATCAAAACAATCATTCGAAAAGCGCAGCATACAACAAACACGCCGCCTGGCGACATAACAAGGCATAACAACATCGAGAAGGCGATGCGATCAAATTGGATCAGAGGTGGTTAACTGATCGAGTTTAAATTTAGAGACATTGCAGATCACAAATTAAAATGCGCCTAAGCATTATCATTTACATTAGCGTGAGCATTATCATCGAACAACCATTCGATAAGCGCAGCACGCATCAAACAGACCGCGAGAAAGTGCCACACAAATACAGATGCAATTGGATTGGATCGGAGATTATTATGACATACTCCTCGTGACGAGTTTAACTGATCGAGTCTGAGCATGAAGACAGAGGCAGATCACTTGGCAAAAGCCACGCGTAGGCGAAAACAGTTAAGTTAAAGCGGAGATGGAGGAACAAGAACAGTTAGCGAACTATTCAGCAGGAGGAAGCTGGCAGCTGTCGTGGGTTTTAACATGCCTCGATTTGAGTTATGGGCATAAATCATGACTCGGAAAGAGTCACAAACACAACAAAAAAAAAACAAGGCGTTGGACAAATGGAAGATCGAAGATCGAACTTCAATGCGATTCCCCCTATTTAGCACGCAACGAGAGACTGCAACGAGAGAGAAGCAAACACGCAACTGGGTCACACGACTTGTTCCGAGCTCGAGTTTGGCCATGAATCCAAAGATCTAGATCTGGATCTGGGATTGAGGTCTGGAGTTTGAGTTGCAATTTCAGTTTGTGCTCCACTTGCTGGCAATGCGAATTCAATTCGCAATACAATTTCATCTATTACGAGTTTGAGTGCAAGCATGAGTGTACTCATACACTCACACTCACACTCACACTCGTGTTTACATTTGGAGGCAGCAACTTTCTTTTTGGGGTTTGTCTTCAGCCTTTGTTTAGCCACTTATAAATAAAAAATACGAGCATTTATGCACTCCACTATATCGTATTGTTGATTGTTAATGTGTGTTGTATCTTTTGTCTATGCCAGCTAATTAAAATTCGAAATTAATGTACGGAGTCCGAAACAAATGCAGCTGAGCTCTCGACTTGAGATACAATTTTTACAGCTGCAGCTGAGGAAGAAGAAACTTGAACGCAAACCGAAACCGAAACAGAGAGAACGGAGAACGGAAAACGGAGAACGGAGAACAGCTGAGAAGTCGGACAATAATAAAAACGCACGAAATGTAATTAAATTATTGAAATCAAATTACAGTTAAATTACAATTCTTCTTCAGTTCAGTTGAAATGGTCAAATGGGGAAAAGCACTCTTCAAGTTCAGCTCTATCATTTCTTCTCTATCTTTTCTTCTCTTCTGTGGGTCAACGGCTTGGCTTGGCTTAGATTGAATCGGATTGGGATAAGCGAATCCCCCTCCGCTCCGCTCCGCTCTGCTTTGAGCTGAAGCGTAGCATCGGCCACGCTCGGTAACACACACCAGAGATGATCCCATTAGATGGGAAGCGAGTCAAGAATAATCTTCTTCTTCCAAGAATTGCCAATAAACAAAAACAGTAACGAAAAACAAAACTCTGCTACCGAATAATCACACAGAAAAATATAAATAAATATCCGATTCAAGTCAAATAAATCTTTCTTAATCAAGTTCAAGGGTCGGAAGGGTTGATTAGCTAATCCACAGAGGAGTTCAACGAGGGCAGCTTTTATAGTTTTGAAAGTCATTTGCGCTACTTAACATCATTTCTATTACTAACACCAAACACCTAAAAATAACTCTAAACTTGAAGTCGCAGTTGTCGCATTTGTTGTTGTATAATCAACACCTATGATCGTCGTTATGTTCACAACAGATGAAGATGAAGAGATGAAGATGAAGAGGAGCAAACACAAACAGATGCATGTGATGTAAGCGAATGTTTGCAGTTAACTCCCGAGGTACACTTGACTCTCTCTCTTTTTCTCTCTATCTGTCTTTCTTTCTCTCCTTTTGTCTGGGCTGTCGATGCTAATAATGCGATTATGTGTTGATTAACTTTACCGTTAAACGCAACACTCGAACATCAAACTGTAAAGAGCTGTCTCGACTCTCGACTCTCGAATTCGTCTTTATTTTTATTTTTATCTTTATCTTTCATCAACTCTCATCTTGAAGTTGGTTTTTTCAAAACCGTTTTGCATACTACTAAACATGCTCATCTTAATTCGCAATTCGTAATTCATAATTCGTAATTTGTAAATTGTTATTTATAATTATTACTTATGCGAAGGCGACGGCGAAGGCGAAGGTGAAGGCGAAGACGAAGGCGTCTCATTGTGAGACTCGAGCAACTCATAACATGACCAAGTTATGAGCTGAAAATCATAGGTTAGTTTTTCCTCTCCCTACTTTTCCGCCTCCTCCCTTTTCCTCAACTCAACTTGCGGTTAAGTAAACCAAGTGAGCTCTGCACAACATGATTACAATAATTTACTCACACCCCCAGCGGCGTTTGTAAGTCATATCTTTTAATTTGCAAGAGCATCGCAGAAGCTAAAAGTTTCTGGGTGCTTTGCAAAGAGAAGAAAGTGATCATTTGATATGAAAAGTAAGAGGGAAGAAGGTCAATTGATGCGTAGCAAACAAACTATTCGGAATAACCATAGAATAAATAAGAATAAATAAAGAGTCTGTCATATTACTAAGCAAAGTAGTCACAAAATAGTAATTACAATTAAGGAACTGAACTAGGAAGAAACCCGAATAATAAAGGGAATCTGGTAAGTGATCAGTATAAAGTATATAGAACAGTGAGGATCATGAGAAATGAGACTAAACAAGTAAGAAAAATGAAGATCACTCAGTGAAGTAAAGATTTTCTGAATAATTATCAAATCAAAGAGGATCAGAGAGAGTGCATAAAAAACAAACAAACAGCAATACTAATTTAGTCGAAAATAAGTAAGGATTCAAAGACGATGACAACCCAAGGGCAATTATTTTCAAAGAAAACAGGTAACAAGCAAAGATGATTATGAAATAATGCAGAACGGAGATCAGCTATAATTGCAAGCTGATAAAGAGCGAGACAACATTGCGAGCTGCGGTCCTAAATAAATATCAAACTAAAGGGTATTAATCCAGGAGTAGAAAAAGTTGCGAGTGCCATGATTTCCTTGACAGATACAACTTGACAACACTCGCAGTTGTTGTCAAAGAAAACAGTTAACAAGTAAAGATGGTTAGGAAATAGTACACAAAAGAAACGGGTAAAAAGTGAGACAACATTGCGAACTGCTAAGCATCGAAGTTTACTAAAGAGAATTAATCGCGGTACTAGAAAAAGTTGGTTGCAAGTTTACCTCATTGGAGTTCATGGTTTCGAAGCGTGCCAGGATTTCCTTGACGGATATCTTGGACTCGGTTGGTTCCTCGAGGATTGTCTCCATGCGGCTGACGGAGCCGCTGCTCGCGTTGCTCACGCGTCGCGTCTTGTTGTTGCCGCCCCCGAGCAGCAGCGGCGTCGTCGTGGATGGTGTAGCGGAGGAGGAGGAGGAGGTGTTGGCGAAGGGAATGGCAATGGGAAGGCTGCTGGCTAGGGATACGGTTGCCGAAGCCATTGCGATGGCAGTCGCCGTCACACAGCTGTCTTCGTGCTCGTCGTGGTTGCTGTTGTTGTTGTTGTCTCTTTGGTTGAGCCGCAGCTTGTAGCTGAGCTGCTCCTCAAAGCAGCACTCCTCGCACAAGCTGTTGGCAGACGAAGCAGAAGCGGAGACGGAGGCGGTGCCGCTGCAGCACTTGTACACGATGTCCTCCTCCACGCTCCAGGCATTGTCATAGTCCTGATCCTGTGCACCTCGCTCCCCATCCGGCGGAGCTCCCGGGGCATTCAGTTCGGCGCCGAGGGAAACACAGCATTGCTCGTTGAGCTCGCGAATGCTCTCGTTGGTCAGCTGATCGAGATCGCTGCGTCGATGCAGCTGCAACTGTTGCTGCTGATTGTGATGCACCTGAGCAGCCGTGGTGCCCGTGATGTGCGCGATTTCCGCATCATCCGAGTCCGTATAAAGCAACTCCTGTTCCCGTTCGTCCTGATCCTGATCCTCGTCCGTCAGATTGTTCAGTGAGTCGAGTGAGGCGCATTTTGTGCAACTGGGATCGGGTTCATGATCCTGACATTGCTGTTGTTGTTGCTGCTGCTGCTGTTGTTGCTGCTGGAGCAACTTAAAGTTGTTAACCTTGTCATGGTGCATTTTGCTGATGAGCGACTCCACCTTGTTCACAATGCTGCTGAACTTGTGCGGCACGCTGCCCCCTGCACTTAGCTGCGGATCCTGTCCAGCAATAGCAGCAGCCGACGACGTCGTCGCCTGGCCAGACTTGCTGTGGTTGCTGCTGCTGTGGCTGCTGCTGCTGCGCACACTCTGCGACATGTTGCAGTTGCAGTTGTTGTCGCTTGTGTGTTTTATTTGAGGCGAGTTTTTTTGTTTCTTTTTTTTGGTATCGATTCTCAGTTCACTATTGTGGGGAGGCGTGGCAGTCCACTCCCCAAGCAAGCGCGTGCCAGTGAAAGTTGTTATTGCATTTTCGACTGCGACTACAACGATGATGATGAACAGCGAGCAACACAACACAACACAACACAACACGTCCAGCAACAGCAACTGGCCAAACTACACGGCCATAATGAATGTTAAATATTGTTAACAAACACACAGTTGTCTGTGTTGCCAAATGAGCTGCTGTCGATTCCGAGGAAAACCGTTTTGCCGCACACACGAAATGCGAAACTGCGCTGAGCTGCGCTGCGTATACGTGATATTTTTTATTGCTTTTATTGTCTTTTGCTGTCGTTTTTAGTGGCACTTCTTCATCTGCTGCTGCTTCCCTGGCCTCTCCTTCTCTCTCCTGGCCATTTGCGAAAATTTCAGTTGCAGTTTTCGCAATTTATTTTAATTTGACAACTTCAAACAAAAGCCGTCAAGAGACACGATTGATTTCAAGGTCAAAGACTCTGCATAGAATGCACTTCCCAAGAGGAATGTTGGTGAAAGAGACTTTGTCTATTTGTATTTTGGAGACCTGCATTGATTAATGGGTCACACAGACACATTACAGCTATCTTTGAGTGGTTGTTGGCACTAACAAAAACATTTCATTCATAGCATAGCACACACAGGAAAAAGCAAAGAAGTAAAAAAAAAAGTTGGTCAACAAAACAACACAACACAGCACAACAACAAAAAGAAATAGAAGACTGGCAGCTGAAGAATTGGTATTTGATGGGTTCGCTTTTGCAGACGCGCGCGCGTTCTCTGCGTGGTGCCGTTACCGAACATTTGTAACAAACTGGCAACAAAAAAACTGGGCAGACTGGTCAAAAGAGGCAAAACACAGACTGGGGACCATTCGGCTGACCATTTCACTCCCAGTCGAGCAGAACACACACACCGAGAGAGTGGGAGAGAGAGCACAGAAAGATAAACGAAAAGAGTGCGAGAGAAAGGCAGTTGAGTGAAAAGCAAACCGAGCGTAAAATAGAGAGCCAGAGAGAGAGACATAGACAGAATAACAAGTGGTCTAAGCGGCTTTTTTGTTAACTGTTTCGCTAGGCGGAGAGACGAACCGGGTTTTGGGATTCGGGTTTCGTCTTCGGCCTTAGACTTGAACCGGGACTTGCGACTTGGGACGGCGACCGTCTTCAGGTTTTGGCGTTCGACAAGTTTTCACATCCAAACTGAATTAAATTAAAATAACTTAAGAGCTGCATTCAAAGAAAGGCAGCACAAACCGTTCCACCGATCGTTTGTTTGATCGATCGATCGAATGCATCAATATCAATATGTGATTGTCGCTGGGTGTCGCCAACTTATGGTCACACTGGCCAGTGAGACCCACTGAGCTTCTGCTTTAAGCAACGCGTGCGAATATGCGACGAAGCGCAAAATAAAACAAAACGAACAATTGTATTGTGGTGGAAGAAGAAGAAAGGTTGCCCCCAAACAGCTTTTTCTCTAACAGGACTTATTCGTTGTACTTTTAAAGAGCTTCAAGGTGTTTGCAATAATGCATTGTCTAATCACTTCTTCATGAAAGTAAATACTAAAAGCCTTCCTCAGCTATTCTTAAATTTTCAACTTTACAAATGAGAATTGTATGCGGTTTTTTTTTATTCCCAATCGAACTATTTAATCTAAGTGTTATTTTATGATAATAGTTTGTCTATGTTTTTTTAAATAATGTAAATACTCAAATCATCAAATTGACAACCTCACAAATGTGAATTGTAATTATCGCATTCGCTGCGATTCCCAATGGAACTGTTTAATCTAAGTTTTACCCGATATATTAATTTCTTTTAAATATTTTATAATAACATGTTGTCTATTTTAAGAAAAGTAAATACTCAAAGGCTTCCTAGAGATTCTCAAAGTCACGTTTTCCTCTGTGATTCTGACGCTTTTAACTTTTATATATGTAGCTAGCAATGGAACTATTTAATTCAAGTTAGCCTAAATACGAATACAGCCTGAGCTAACCCAAATTTATTTGATCACCAATCAACATCTATGTTTTCTTAAGGCAAGCAAATACTCGAATCCCTTCTAGGCGATATTTAAAAAGTCAACTTCATTTCGAAAATCCTAATATGTGTCTAAAAGGTTTCCTTACAATCATAAGGTTGTTGTCTTCTTATCAAAACACAATGCAAAACATTTCATAAACATGGATTACCAATAAATTATAGCTAATTTCTTTGGTCTGCACCTAAACTTTTCTATTTAAAAAAATTATTGACTTTCCCATTTACATAAACAGGCTTCCGTTATGTTTAATTTGGACAAGCTTAAAATTTATGCTGTGAGCTAATCAAATAATGAAAGCTCTCTCTGCTTTTCTAATTAAAAACTAAAGACATAAAGAACTCTCTTGTCAAACTTAAGCAGTTAAAGGAAGTTAAACAAGTAAGCAGGAACTTACCTTGCGATACTCCGCGACGAATCCGGTGATCATCGACTGAATGGCGGCAGCGCGTGTGGCATGCAACGCTAGATGCTTCCCATTGCGCAGATTGAGCTGCAGTGCAGCGGGTCGCGGCAGCGTGACGGCGTTCTGGATCTCGGCAAAGGAAATGGCCTGCACCACAATCAGATAGTCGGCATCGCGACGAGCCAAATAGAGGCCGCTGTGTGAGACACCCATGATGGAGACGTCCGGATACAAAGGAGCACCCTGCACGGCAAAGAGGCGTGCGAAGTAGAGCGGCCAATCGCGAGCCATGTCCACCAGATGACGCTTCACCAGAGCGCGCACCTGTTGCCCACGGGCAGCCAAGGTGTCGACGCTGACGCCATGGCCATGCAGCATATTGAGGGCGGCGTTCTTCTCCTGCGGCGTTATGCGCAAGCAGGGCGTAACGCCAAACACATCACTGAGCACCTGGGCGAATAGCAGATCCAGGGCGACGGGCGGTCCGATCGGTTCGTGCGGCTGAAAGACTTCCTTGCGCACCCGCAACTTCCATGGCACCCGATTGTAGGTGAGACAGGCTGTCGACCCACCGGAAGCGGCGCCAACTGCTGAGCTAGTGACCGCGCTGGCTGCTGCGGCTGCGGATGTGGGTGTTACAGGCGCAGGCGGCACTGGGGCGGGCACCACGACCGGGGACATCGATATGGAGGAGGAGGAGTCGAGGAGCAGCGACTCGGATTCTCTGACGCCCGCTGAGCTAGCGGAGCTCTTTCGCTTCCGTTCGTGCTCATACTTCTGGGCCATGTGTGTGCGGAACGTGGCTGGCTCGCGTTCCCGCTCTCGCTCCCGTTCTCGAGTCGACTTCGATCCGGTCGTGTCCAGGCTGGCTTGTATGACGCGCGGTGGCGCCGGCTGATACACTTTGTGACTTTCCTTTTCGCGCTCCACCTGACGTAGTTCGTACAAACGCTCGCGTTCGCGTTCTCGTTTCTCGCGCTCCTTCTCGCTGCCACTTCCCGAGGCCGGACCCTCGACCTCCGCTCGATCCCACACCGACTCCGAGTAGTCCTCGCGATCCCGAGATCGACTGCGACTGCGTGAACGCTCGCGTTCAGTCTGCAGCTCCTGTTCCCAGACTGCAACGGAGTGTTGATCCTGATGCTGATCGTGCAGCGATTGCTGCTGGTGTTGGTAGCGATGCAGCTGTTGCTGTTGCAGCTGCAACTGTTGTTGTTGCTGCTGCTGCTGTTGCTGATGGTGCATCAGCAGCTGCGATCCCATCGGCTGACGCACTGCACCGAACGTATCCCGCTCTTGTCGCTGTATGAACGCCGGCACATGCTCTTTGCGATAGTCCGGCTCGGGTTCCTCCGCTTCCGGAGAATGCTGCAGCTGCAGCGGACTCTGCGGAGCCGGCGGCGGAGCGGGCGGTGCCATGCTTGGCGGTCGAATGGGTGGCGGTGGTGCTGGCACCGTTGGCGCTGGCGGTAGCAGCACTCCTGGCCAGGCTGTGGGCGGTGCGGGGGGCGGTGACAGTTTGCCCTCCATGCGCTCAATCTGGGTGCGCACTGTGGCCAGGGACTCGACGGCGGGCGTCGCATTAACGCTGGCAAAGAGTCCGCCTAGCTGTTGCTGCAGCATCAGCTTGCGCGTGTCCTCGAGCTTGGCGGGTGCTCGCTGCTCCGACTTGTTGGAGACGGTCGAACGCACCGAATGTCCCGCAGTGACCTGTTCCAGACGCTGGCGCATTTCTGAGCTGAGTTTAAGCTTGCCAACGCTGCCAGGCGGCGGACGATCGGCGCCAATCTCGAAGCTCTTCTTCGCCAGTTTTGTGCTCGTTGTCATCTGTGTTGTGGTTGTCGTCACCGACCCAGACCCAGTCGATGTCATCAGCTGTTGCTGTTGCTGCAGCTGCACTCCATCCATTCCGGAAGAACCATTCGTCTCCAAGCGCATGCTGCTCCTATGCATCTGCATTACGGGCATGCGGTTGCCTAATCCCGCCGGAGGCGTGGGACTCTTACACGACTCTATCTCAAACTCCTCCCACTCGATGGCCGTGGCACTTGCGCCGCCCAGACTGTGCTGTGCCTGCGGCGTTGTCTTGCGCTGCTGCTGCCGCAGCTTGAAGGCAAAGAAGTCCTCCTCGGTCTGGAACTGAGGCTCGCCCTGCGGTGGTGGCCAGCGCCATTTGCCAATGCGCACTGTCTTGGCACGTCCATAGGGATCCAAGAAGTGTCGCGTCTCCGACGGATCCTTGCTCTCCAGCGGTGGCGGCATTGGCGGTGGTGGAGGTGGCGCCGGCGGCTGCATACCCGATGCTGCCTCGAGCACCAGGCTGCTGCTGCGCGTCGTTGTCATCATTGTGGTCGTCTTCATGCGCATCGGAGACTGCACTGGCGAAGGCGGCGAGTTGCCGCCTCCACCAGCAGCTGGCGGGGATCCGCTCGGGTCTCTGTTGTGGCTATTCGTAATGACATTTCCATTGGCGTTGCTGTCGCGGTCTCGGCCCGCTTGTGCCTGCTGACTGAGCAGCGTCTGCAGTGCCTGATTCTGGGCGAGCAGCTGCTGCTGTATCTGCAGATTCTGTGCCATGGCCGATTGCAGGAAGGCGCGCTGCACCTGCTGCTGATAGAGCGCAGCGGGAGCTGCGTCTGGTTCACCGCCAGGTAGCTGCATCAGTTGATGCAGCAGCGGATCGGCAGTGGCCGTTGCATTGCTGTGCTCGGTGCTGCCGCCGCCCTTGATGCAGGCCACCAACTGCTCGCGACAGCTGAGCGCGGCGAGCAGATCGTCCTCATCATCATCATCCACATAATCATCAAGGAATTCGTCCAGGTTCTGAGCACCTCCGCCGCCTCGAATACTGGCAGCCAGGGAGCGTGCATCGGACAACTCGTCGAGGGAACCGTCCAGCACCGGACTGAATAGATCGTCCAGGAACTGATCAACGTCCGAGGCCTGCGAAGGAACTCGCACTCGACGCACATGACTGGCGAGCGAGGGCGCCTCACTGGTGTCGGACATTGCCGAGGAACGTGTGGCATACTCCGACTTGTCCATGTTGTACTTGCTCGAATGAGCCGAACCATGCGAGGCGGCATGCGATCGTCTGCCCGCATGCTGCGACTTCTGGTAGCGTGGCGCCGACTCCTTGCCCATGGGAGCGAGACGCTCGGCGGAGTGATAGCGCTCATTCAGCCGGCTCTCGGACAAACCCAAGGCGAGTGTGTGCAGCGGCGACTCCTGCGAATCGCTGTCCGGCAGCGGCAATTGCTGGCTGCCCATGTCACCGGCCAGTAGATCGTCCAGGGACTTGGAGCGCGACTTCGACTGCGCCCCAGGCACCAAATGCGGTGTGATGGGTTCCTCGGTGCGCTCAAAGTAGCGTTCGTTGAGGGCCGAACTGCGCGACAGCAGCTCCCGGCTACTGCGACGCTGCGGCGTTGACTGTGATTCCTCCTCCTCTTCGTCCTCGCGCTGCTGTTGCTCTCGCTTGCTGGCTGCAGCTCCCCCGCTTCCCCCAGCGGCGGCTGCTGCTCCTGCGGATGTCGGTGGCGCAGGCGGCGGAACTCCGGGACGTTTGACGCCCTCGGGCAGCGTGGTGCGTGTGAATTTGGCGCCGGAACGCAGTAGATCACTACGAGGTGCGGGGAAAGCCGGGCACAACTCCTTCTCGGCAATCAGATCCATGACATAGTCCAGGCCACAGCTGTCCGTCAGCTGCTGGCCATCGTCGAGCACCAACGTCCAACCGCGACTGGCCACGCCCAGCGTAGACACAGCCAAAGCGGCTGCCTCCTCGCAACTGGTCCACGAATCAACGGCCACCGTTTGGCTGGCCTCGTCGGGTAGCGTCAGGGGCAGAGCCATGTCGCAACCGCGGGCCCAGGCACGCCACTCGAGCCAGGCAGGGACGAAGCTGCGACAGGCGGCTGCGCCACCTGAGCTACTCTGCTGACGCAGCAATTGGCGCTGCAGCAGTTGGCGAGTGGGCGGAGCAGGCGCCTCGTCGGTGACAAACTTCAGCAGGTACTTGCTGAAGGCGGCGCTCGGTTGGAAGCAGCACAAGCACTGACCGAGAAGCTGCCACAGGCGGGTGGCTAGCGCAGGCTCGGCGCCGTGCAGCTGATTGCAGAGCTGCACCAGGATCTCGTCACGTAGACCGCGCGAGCTGAGAGCCTTGTGCACAATGTAGTCGGCGAGAAGCTTCTCCTTGGCGCCCTCGCCTTCCAGAGCCTTGTCGTTGCTCCAACGTAGTATCAGCTTGAACACGGCCAAGGCGTCCTGAAAGTCTTGATCCCGCGACGCCGCACGCGTCAGCAGCGGTGCCGTGATGGGTTCGCGACGCGGCTGCAGTCGCAGTCCATTGCAATAGACGCTGCTGAACTTGCCAAAGCTAAACTGACCCAGATCCGGGGGCAGCTGAGCACTGGCAGCCGGAGGTCCGGGCACTGTTCCGAGCACCTTGACCAGATGCCGATCGCTGTGCGGTGGCTGCCAGCCCTGCAGCTTCGAATAGATAAACGCCAGCTCGGCGGGAATGTCCAGATAGCTCAACTGACTGCGCTCCAGCACCGCCTGCTTGGCCTCGCGTGCCTCACGCGCCCTTTGCGCCGCCTCACGCGCCTCCTGTCGCCTGCGATGATCGGAGCGCAGCTGCTGCACGCGACGCCTCGCCTGCTTCCCACGCCACAGCCGTTGCACGGTTAAGGCACCGTGACGCAGGTGCTCGTAGCGCTGTTGTTGACGCTGGCCACGCCAACGTGCCTGTAGCTTGGTGGCAGCCAGCTGTCGACGTGTTAGCTGGCGTCGCACCAACATGCCACGCACGTGGCGCTGAATGTGAACCGCCGCTTGACGCAGTCGCTCCGTGCGTCCACTCTCGAGCGCGCGGTGCAGGGCCTCGCGTAGAAAGACGCGTGTGGCGCCCAGCTGGTAATCGGGTCCCTCGACGCCAGTCCGTGGCATGGCCTCCAGCAGCATGCGGCAGAGTTCGCGGTACGGTGTGCCGCGAGCCAGGGGCGAGCTCAGCAGATGCCTGTAGCGTTCGACGAAGTGCTGGAAGCGAAGGCGCACCGGGTAGCCGCGCTGTCGGATTTGTATGGTGTCGAGCATGCCGAGGTAGCGCAGCTGTTGAAGCACACAGGGCATGTCCATGCGCAGCGGCTGCTTCTCCTGGTTGGGTTTGATGCAGCGCACGAACCAGGGATGGCAACGTCCCATCGACTGCAGCAGCTGCTGCAGCGAGTCCGCGAATCTCGCGGCCACCGTCGGTGTGCGTGGCTTCATCGTGACAAAGCGACCGTTGCTGCCCTTGGGCAGTGTTTTGCCTGCGTCACGCTGAGCGCGCAGTTGCTTCGTTAGTTCGCTGACCAGGGGCAGACGACTAGTGGCGAGCAGTTCCAGCACATCACCACGCAACGCATCGCGGTTCTTGTCCAGGAAGCCATCGACACAGTACCAGACTTGACCGGCATAATGCGTTACCCCGAACTCCTGAGCTCCGATCCGGGGGCGAGCGTAGAGCTCGCTGAGCGCATGGTTGTAGTGGCACTTCTCGAGGAAACTCAGATCGGTGGCACGCGGAAAGTTCGATTCGTCGTCGAGCAGATGGCAAATGCCAACGGGTTTCTTCGCCAGCAGATGAATGACGGGCAGATTGTCGTCCCAGGCGAGCGGCGTCCACTCGAGTCGCTCCCTAGCGTATTCCGCCTGCTCCAGCTTGAAGACATGCTTGTTGAAGTACAGCTGGAGATTCTCGTTGGCATAGTTGATGCACAGCTGCTCGAAACTGTTCTCTGCCAGATCCTCGAAGCCAAAGATATCCAGTATGCTGATGCGATGCGCATCATGGGTGCCGCCCTTCTGCACAATCGAATTGATGCGCGACACCAGCCAGTTGAAGAGGCCCGCGTACAGCGCCTTGGCGAACGCATCTCTCGCATCCAGCGCCTGGTCGATGCCCAGAGGCGTGTGCAGACGCTCGGCGCGTGCTTCGGTGGTGCGACTGGTTAGTGCACGATGCATTCCCTCAGCGCTGATGTGCAGCAAGTGGGCAGCCCACTTGATTTCCGCATCGGAACCGATCTCCACGCCCTCCTGTCCATGGCGTAGTTGTCGGCGATGGAAGTACACGTTTCCCAGATGCAGCACAGCGGCAAGGACACGCACGATGCCCTCGCGTTCACCCTCGGTGACGCCCAGCACTTGCATGGCACTAAGCAACGATGCCCAGTCGACACGACCGCTGGCACAATCGGTGGCGCCTTGATTCAGATAGAAATACTTGTCCGCCTCGAGCAGACCGTATTTGGAGCGCTCGGATTCGCTGAGCCCGCCAAGCATCTCGTAGAAGACATGATAGTTGCGTTCGCCCGGCGCCTGGGTGACAATGCGTGACTTTTCCAGCAGATATTGCGTGATCTTGGCACCCACAATGGCGCCGCTCTTGAAGTACACCTCCAGATATTTGCCAAACCGTGAGCTGTTGTCGTTGCGCGCAGTGCGAGCATTTCCAAACGCCTCCAGTAGCGGGGCCGCCTCGAGTATCTGCTCCGTGATAACCGCGGAAGCACTGCCACCTCCTGGCACCACCGCCGCCAGGTATTGCATCACCAGCTTGGTGGACTCCGTTTTGCCGGAACCCGATTCACCCGATATGACCACCACCTGGGGTGATGGCAGCGCAGCGTGGGCCGCAGCTCCAATTGCAAATAGATGCGGAGGCAGTGCGCCCAATGGACGACCCGCATACTGTTTGGCCACCTCCAGGCCGTAGGCATCCGGGAACATCTTGTAGGGATTGACAGCGATCAATATGCTGCCGGCAAAGGTGTAGATCAGTCCCTTGTCGTAGCGCAGTCGCAGGTTCCACAGCAGCGATGCTTCGTGCAGATCGTCGAGGAGCGTCATGTCTTCCACTCCACTGCTGCCCAGATCCTGGCGTGCCCTAAGGCTGCCCTCACCAGGCTGCAGTGCAAACGTTTGTGCCTGTCGGGAAAAATAGAGAATTAGTTTCGATTGCGTGTTGAAAGATTGGGAAAGTCATGACTCAAAGTTGCGGCAGTCAGGGGAGGACAACTTCCCATAGACCTCGATATTCTTAAGTCCTTCGATGACTAGAAACAGTCAAGGGAGAGAGAACTCATTCCTGAAATAGTTCCCAATATTCCTAAGTCCTATATTACTAAACTGATTCTCGCTCTCTCGAAACTCAAGTAGACTCAGTTATATTTGGTTGAATAATGTAGGAAATGTCAAGGTTCAAAGTGTTATTCCCTGCACTTGAAGTGAAGCTCCTTTCCACAGTCCCCGATATCCTCTAGTTCTTAAACGACTTTACTAACTCGCGTGACTCACATGACGGGCCATGACATCGCTGCAGAGCGTGGATAATCGCTTGACCACCTGCGGATAGCGGCACTTGAGGCGACGTTGTCGGCGAAGCAGCAGTAGCTGCTGTTGCTGAGGCGACTGGAGGGAGGCGCAGATATCCTCGAGATCCTCGAGACTCGCGGGTCGTTGGCGCCGCAGCACGTGGGGCGAGAGCAGAGCCAACGATGGCGACTGGGCTGGACTGGGCGTGACGCTGTTGCCGCGCTGCCATGGCTCCAGGTGGAACCGAACGATGCGCATCTAACGGCACAATCCGGACAGGGAAACAGAAACCGGACAAGAGCACAACAATAACAAAAACAACAACAACGATTAAACGTTGTTGGCCGCCGTCTCGAATGCAACTGAAAGGAGCTGAGCTTGTGCTCCGAAGCCACCACGAAGAAACAGTTACCAAAGATTTTCCCCTCCTCAGATTCCTCTTCAGGTTTTTCCTCCACCCCATTTTAAGCGATCGATTTAAACACGTTTCGTGTTTCTGTTTCTATTTCTATTTCGGCTTCTGCTCGAGTTTGTGCAGCTTCGGATGGGGAAGGGGGGGAGCTAACGGGAATTGGGAGAGAGAAAGACAAGAGCAGAGACGAGCAAAGTGTCATCTTCTCCTGGCCACTTTTGGGTAACGACAATAGAGAGAGCGCAAGAGAACAAGGCACCAAAAACCTGTCGCACATCATTGTCTTTCTGATCTCAATTCAATTAAGAAGCCATCTCTCTCTCTCCCTCTCGCTCCTAGTTGAGAGAGCGCCACTTTCTCCAAGCCAATAAGTAGAACCAGTTCAGTGTCGGATTCTTGTCTTCTTTAGTGCGCTGCCTGTGACACCGCCAAAGATGCAACCGATGCGGCAGCTGCAGCATTAACTATCGAGAGTGGATCGAGACTTTATCGAACTCAACTTTCATTTACCATATTTGATCATCTGACAAGTGGGTCCATCTTTTCTGGACTTCTTGAGGATTTAAACAATTATAAGTGAAAAAGTCCGACAACTGCTAATTGAGGATGTAAACTGATTCCATGAGCTTTTAAAGATCCTTTAACATATTTATCTAGACATCTAAATAAGCTGTTAAGTATGATCTTGAAAGTTTTCTAGCAGCTCAAAGATTTTGCATATCGTATCAAGTTTCATTGCTTATGTAAGCGAACGGTTTGCATGAGCTTTCGAGTTCTGTGCAACAACTCAGGGGACATGCGAACTCGATCGAAAAATACTTCTTCTGGCCAATTGCCAAGAAGTTGTCGGACAACGTCGCATCTGAACAGGATACAAATTGTGTGCGCGTGTGTGACGAGTGACGAGGCAAGTTTGGGGATTCGTATTCTTGATTTCTTCAGCTGGCGAGCAATGGCAACAACAACAACAACAACAACAACGAGCAACTGCAAATGCAACGGCATAAACGTCTAACTGTTACCAGTTATTAGCCAAAGCCACTGGCTGTTAAACTTACTGAATGACTGACTGACTAATGTTGTTGTTTTCTCTGACGCTGCTTGTGTTGCTGTTGCAATGACAGGCTTAATTGCAAAGGAAAAAGGAAACGGAGCCAACAGTCGCTGCCGGCATTGTGCAATTACGATACCCGGAGCTGTAGACGGAGCTCAGAAACAGCTTCACGCATAGGTACGAAACATTTCCGTTGCACACCACAACACTGATTACCTAACGGGAAGATACCCTGCAGACTCCACTCGATGTCAAAGGTAATTTTAGACTTAAGAATTTAAAGTTGAAGCGCCAAAGTTTTGTTGAGTCAAAGTATATTTTTAAAGAAGGGATATTCATTTGCGTTTGGCTCACATTTAGAACACCCTTTTAACCTTTGAAAAGGAGGAAACATTTTCCCTAACTCAAATTTGTAATATCCCTCTAACCTTTGAAAAAGAGGAAACATTTTCCCTATCGAGCTGTAGACAGAATTTCGACTATGAGACAAATGATTCATCTCTTATTTTAAAGCCTAAAAGTATAATTTATTTTTTATCAGTTTTAATTCTCAAAGGGAGAAATTTGAGTTAAACAATTGGATCAACAGAAATCAGTATCAATATAACAGTTTTCAAAAGATATTCACTTGCTGTTGGTTAAAATTTCGGCTATAAAAAGGATTCCGACTTTCTAATAAGTAAACAGAAATAACCATAATTTCATTTAATAGTCTTATTTTCAGTCAAATGATTCAGCTCTAATTTGAGTGCCTAAAAGTATAATTTCTTTTCTATTACTTAGGGAGCAATTTAAGTTAAACTATCAGATCAATAGAGATCGGAAATGCTTAAAGTTTTCTACAAGGGATATATTTCTATTGCTTACAAGTCTCAAGGGGAGAAATTGAAAGTAAACTACCAGATCGATGGAGATCAGAAATATTTGCGTTATCTATTAACCTGGTGAATGCCTTTCTGTTGTTTGACTTGTGCGTTGACTGTCAATAAGAGAGACAACAGGTTATTCACTCCACTTCAAGTGGCGATAGTTTTTAGTGCTGCTTTTAGTATACCCAATTATGGGGATTTTATGGGCACAGGGTATATAGTTTATAGTAAGTATAAGTACACATAAGTGAGAAGTGAGAAGCGACAAATGGCACGCCGTGAATTCCAAGTGCCAAAAACAACGCAATTCGTGTTTTGCTTGACGACGACGACGACAAGTGAAAATAGTGAAAAGCATTCATGAAATATTTGCTGACGCGCAGCTGAGCAGCCGCAGCCCTTGGCCAACAAAATGTGTGAAATTTATGCACAGAGACAGTGACAGTGACTGTCAGCAGTTAGTGGACACGGACAGGGACACTTACCTTGCCCTTGATCATTGCCTGGACGACAATCACTTGAGCAGCGCGATGCACCTCCTGGATCTCGCCGGGAATGGGATGACCCACCCCGGGATCGAACCACACGAGATCCCCTTCGGCCCAGTCCATGATCCCTGAAGCTCCGCTCTCTCTCTCTCTCCGCACTAGATCTGCACCTCGTTCAGTCCTTTCACCCTGCAACAATTATGTGCAAATCTCTCAGTTGTCTCGGATGATGATCTCGATGACGATGGTTTTCCAATCTCGTCTCGTCTCGTCTCTCTTCTCTTCTCTCTGCAGAGTCCAAAAGGGGATTGTGGGGAGACGTCCAAAGCTTCAGGCTGCTGGGTGATGCATTGCTGCAAATACAAATGGCATTTGAATTTGATTAGTTTCAGATTGGAATTCAGATTCAGCTACGATTTGACAGTAGCTCGCAACATTTCACAGCCACCGCAAAAACAGCAAAATCCAACATCCAACAATAACAAACTCGCAAAAAGAAAAACAAAAAACAAGCCAAATAAAAACATCACACCACAGAAAAAATTCACGTAATTATTTCAGTTGTATACATCAAATGCCACTGCCTCTGGCATATTAAACTCCAAAGTAAGTAACAACAAGCTGCGCTCTGCGCTCTACACTTGATCGACGAGCTGATGCCCATTAATCTTGTTGATGCGATTGTTAGAAACAGAGTTGAGATTGGCATAGAAGTAATTTGTGTTGTACAATACTATATTTAAACTTTCTTAAATTTATATAAAATGGAATAAGTTATATATTGGGAAGAAAAGTTGTGTGTATTAATCCTTAGCTTAGCTTTAGTTTAACTTCACCTTTATACCCGCTACTAATAGGTAGATCAATAGGATCTTAGTTGCTTTGGAACTTCGAGCTCTACGGTATATTTTTAAACTAACTTGGCTGGTATCTTTTATACTATATGGTATATTTTGAATTTAATACTATGTCAATATACCAAATACAACATTCGGTATATGTTAGTATTTTTTCATTATATTAATTCAGTATATTTTAGACTTCTTTTGTTTTCTACGATATATTTTAAGTGTAGTACTATACCAATATACCAAATACAGCCTGCGGTACACGTTAGTATTTTTCGGTATATTTTCGGAATATTTTATCTGACAATCAGGTATATGTTGTGGTCTATGATATATATTTTTAATGTAGTGTTATATCAATATACCAAATATAGCCTTCGGTATATTTCAGGATTTTTCGGTATATTACTTTGGTATATATTATGTACTTTAAGATATATTACTATACTCAAATATACTATATTCACTATATTCAAATATATTAATTGATATACCAAATACAGCTTTCGACATATTTCAGTATATTTCGGTATATTACTTTGGAACATTTTTAGTATACGGTTTTATTGAAAACACGCTCGACTGCAGCTTTTTTACTTCTTCAGTTTGATAAATATTTATAGAAAGTTTAGTTTGCAATTTATGCAATTGCAAAACGAATTCATAAAACATAAACATTTCATGCTCTTTTCTTTTGGAACACAACTCTGGCATACCCTGGCGTAACTGCAAGTACAGGGTATCGGAATGCTTATCAGAGACCTCGCTCAGTCAGTCAGTCAGTTGGTTGGTTGCTCGCTTTGGCTTTTGCCATTCACAAGTGATTGTCAACGCTGTGTCTGACTGCTGTCATTGTCACTCCTCGCTGTTGGAGAGGGGTGAATGGCGAATGGCGACAGAGGGGGGAAGGGAGTGTGAGAGGAGAGGGGATGCAACAGCAACGAGGGCCATTTGCTGCTCAATGAAATTCAATGAAAGTAACTTTTTTTTGTTCATCGTTTTTCTTTCACGCTTATTATTTTCATTATGATTTCATATTTGTGTTTACATTTCCCTTCATCCCCCTTTATCTCTTCTCTTTTTTTTTTGAAATGCAATGAAATGCAAGGGCGAATATCATAAATTACTCATACAATGGGATGACAGCAGCAATTGTTTAACAACTGCCAAATGTCAGCAGTAAAAGGCAAAAAAAAGCAATTTACAAGTTGCAATCACTCACTCAAGATTCATTTGAGAGAGAGAGAATATTTTCCCATGATGCTTTCTCAATAAAATAAAAAACAACAATTACAACTGTAAAGCTTTTTCACTATCAATTGATTTATAATTGTTAAAATAGAGAGTCCAGAACTTTCGACAACAAGCTCTTGGCGAATTTCGATATAAGAATTCGCTTTCACCTTCAGTTCGGATTAGATTTTTGTTCATCTGCGTTGGATTCCCAAGCAGGGCAAAGTTATAACTACAATTTGGCCCAGATACAAATTTATCAAGCAAAAAAAGCGGCAAAAACTAATGAAAAACCGACAAAAAGAATGGATGATTAAAATTGAATTAATGAATCGCCAAAAAGGGAATTCAGCTTCGTTAAGAAATTGTCCAAGAATTTCATAAAAATAAATAAAGAAATGAATATGTTAAATATGAAATGCGGACGCCCAAAAGTCGAGACCAAAAACAAATGCTGATGTCAAGAATACTAAATAGCCATGGCCAAAACCCAAAGACTCGACTCAGACTTTGGCAATGTTGTGGTCGATGTTGTTGTTGTTCGTTGTTTTTGTTGCTGGTGCTGATTACCTTTTGGTGAGACAAACTTTCACCTGTTTAGCGGCAAAAGCCTTTAACATAAATATTTATGCCCAAAACAACAACAACAACAAACACTGTTGCTGCCTTTGTTGTTATTTGTAATTTTCAAGCAATGCGCGCGCACTCGCATTTGATGCTCGAACTGAATTTGGATTTAGAGTTTGGTTAGAGCTTAGCTTTGTCTGCGGATTTGGCCAACAAATTGTGTGCTAAATGGCCAGACAAGTGTCTACGAATTGACAAAGTCAATAGAGAGCGCGAAAGGGGGAAGAGCGAAAGAAAAAGAGAGCAGCGAGCAGCGAGCAGTCAGCCAACTTGTTTGGCGAGGCGATTTGGCTAACAAGATACGAAATACAAAATATGCTCGAAACTGGCAGCTGTCAGTCATTCATTTATTGATCCATTCAGTCAGTCAGTCAGTCAGTCATTCACTCACTCAGTCAGTCACTCAGTCAGCTGGTCATTTATTCCACGCGTACACCTGGCTCTCTCTCTCTCTTGCCTCCCTTTTGCTCGCCCTCCTTCTCCCTCTCTTTCTCTCTCTCTCTCTCTACAACAAATCTCAACTCGACTCGAGTCGAGTTCGACCGCATTCCAATGCTAAGACGTCGCTGCCCGCTGTTGCTTGCTTTGCTGCTTTGCTGCCTTGCCTGCAGTCAATATCTATGTCGATGTCTATGTTGTCCCAACAGCAACAACAACAACAACATTGGCAGCAACAACACTTTGGCCATTTAATGGAAGTTCTCATGTGTAATCAATGATTGCGAAACACTCGCGACTGTTTTCAAATCGTGCATCCAAAAGAATTCGATCATTGAATATTTGTTTGCTCATAAAATCGTTTGATATTTGGTTTAGTATTAAATTGGTAGTTTTTTTTTAAAGGTTAAATATTTGTTTGTGTTTTTTAATATGTACTTGCAAGAAATTGCTTTAAATATGTTAAGCAATATCTATTTTTATATATTTTTAATGTAGTACTATATCAACAATATACCAAATACAAAATTTGTGGTTTATTTTAAAACTCATAAATTCATAATGTGGTATATTTTGCAGTAGATGGTATATTCTATACTAATATACCAAATAAAGCATTTGGTATATTTTTAGTAATTTTGTGATATATTCATTTGGTATAATTTAGATAGTTTTACCTTTTTTGCTTTTATTTACAATAGGTAGCATTTTTACTTGTTTCTTAATATTTTTATTATTTCCACACTTTTCAAATATTTCAATTTATTTTAAGATGTTTCTTTGAAAAAACATCTTTATATGCTATAACATTATTATTATTTTCTCTGTTTCTTTAATTAAATTTATTTGTGCACTATGATACTATTTATATTTTCAAATATTTATATGTATTTATTATAATAAAATATTTTATGCCAATTATTCTTCAAAGAAATTTCTTTGTGTTCTATGTATAATATGTATTAAATTCAAACTTTTGAAATACTCTGAGATTATTTATACACTTTTCAAATATTACGCATACTATAAATAGTATTAAACGTGTTGCTTTAAAGAAATTTTTGTGTGTACTATAATATTATTATTATTTTTACACTTTTCTAATATTTCAATTGATTGTAATAAAATGATCTGTACGTAAGTTTCTTTTCTTTTTCTAAGAAAATTCTTTATGATATTATGATTATATTATTATTTTCAAATATTGCAAGTTATTATAATAAAATTTTCTATACAAATATAGCTTTCAAGAAATTTCTTTGGGTATTCTAATATTATTATTTTCACACTCAATCAATTTATATGTTTTATGTTTTTTGGAAAACCTCCTGTATACACTAATAATATTATTCCATTAATAGTTTCTTTAATGCAATTTCTTTGTGTACTCCAATATTATTATTTTCACACCTTTCTAAAATACTTAAATTTCTCTAAGAAACTTCTATAATATAATATTATTATTTCCACTGTTTTCAAATATTTCAATTTAAGAAACTTTATCATCTTCTTCAATATAATTATTTCAATTTCCCTAAGAAACATCTTTATGTACTTTAATATTATTATTTCCACACTTTTCAATTTAAAATGTAATTAAATATGCCTCCCTCTATATCAGTTATGGTATTATGTATTACAATCTTAGCGCTCATTACTTAACGGTTCAATTATGCAGATCTTTTTTGAAGCAGCGAGCGTGTTTTAATAGCGCTCAGCCAAGATTCGACTAATAAAATGCAAATGAGGGCGTGGTCAAGCTGTAAGCTGTAAGCCATAAACGGTGTGTGTTGTGAGAAGTTTCTTGAACTCGTAAAGTGACCTACGAAGAGTTGTCCGCTGTCTGGTGTCTGTGTTTTTGTGTTGTGGCCAGTTCAAGGTTCCAGTCAAGGGGATCATCGGAGAGAGGCTGCCCCACCCCACAGTCAGTTCGTGGTAGTCAAATGCCGTTAATACGTACGTATAGCATGATAGCCTGGGTCAGTTCGTTGCCTAAGTCTTTTTCAAAAATGCGCGCAAGTTCGTTGCCTAAGTCTTTTCAGATATAAAAAATGTGCGCAAGTTCGTTGCCTGAGTCTTTTGAAGGCAAGTTCGTTTCCTAAGTCTTTTCCAAAATCTGTCTGTTTTTATTTCACATTTTTTTGGTGGTCTGTCAGTTTTCCCATGACAAAATGCGCTAAAAATTCCCCACAGCATTTCGATTTCTAAAGCTATTTGTTATCACTGCAAGAGTGTGTGTGTGTGTGTGTGTTTATGTGTGTGTGTGTGAGTCATAAATTTGTGTGTTTATGAGACAAAACACTTGAGACAAACGTTGCCCGCACCTGCACAGATGTTAAGCTATGTGTGTGTGTGTGTATGTATATGTGTGTGCGTGTGTGTGTGTGTGGCCAGAGCCAGTTTCTAGTGTTGGCGAGGCTTGAATTGATTTGTGTGCCAGATTCTTGGCATAGCTCGCAGCAGCTCCCTTGACAACTCATTCGCATTCATTTGAAGAAGCTTTGCGCCGCGCTGCGCCGCGCCTTCGACTTTGGGGAGTGGCTGCTAACAGTCCAAAGCACACACACACACATACACACGCATGGCGAGTGAAACTCTTGACAAGACCAAAGATTCATCTCCATCTTCATCATTCATTTTCAATTTCATTTTGAGTTTCAGTTTCAATTTCCATTTTTATGGCACGCACAAAATATGTGCCGTTTAATTATTTTATTTAACAAACACACACACACACACACACACACACTCACACACACATTGTTTGATTTGGGCTTCGATATCAATCCCAATAAATAGTCATGGCGCCTTTAATTGACGCAGTTTGTCGAACCGCAAATTGCATTTAATTTATTTTGCTTAGCTTTGATTTTACTTTCAACTCGCTTCGCGTTTCTTCGCATTTCTGCACATTTCATTTCGCAACACGCGCTCGCGCAGCATGCAACAGAAAAACAACGCAACTCAAGAGAAGACAACAAGATATGAAGCGCATCGAGTGCGCGATTTCATTTGATTTCGATGCGAATCGAATGCGATCTTCAATCTTTGATCAACAATTCAGATAAAGAACGCGCTTCAGAATTAAAGATTTCTATTTAATCCAATTAAGTTTGCAATCTTCACTTTGATCAAATAGCGATAAGAAACTTGATTAAAGAATTCAAGTTTCAATTTAATGTAATTCGAATTAGAAAACTATTAACGATCAGCGGCGGATTTAACAAGTAATAAAGCTACAGTCGAGTGTGCTCGACTGTGAGATACCATCAATATAGTATTATTTTTAATATATACCAGATTAATATACCTAAAATATACTAAAGTCTACATTTGGTACATCAATATAATATGACATTCAAAATATACCAAAAGATATAAATACCGAAAAAATACTAAAAATATACTGAAGCCTATACTAAGTATATCAATATACTATGACATTAAAAACAAGTAATAAAGCTGAGATACCCGCTACCCACTTTAATATACCATCAGTATAGAATTATTCTTAATACATACCAGATTAATATACCGAAAATATACTAAAATATACTAAAGTCTACATTTGGTACATCAATATAATATGACATTCAAAATGTACCGAAATATATAAATACCGAAAAAGTACTAAAAATATACTGAAACCTGTACTTGGTATATCAATATACTATGACATTAAAAACAAGTAATAAAGCTGAGATACCCTCTACCCACTTTGATATACCACCAGTATAGTATTATTCTTATACCAGATAAATATACCGAAAAGATACTAAAATATACTAAAGTCTACATTTGGTACATCAATATAATATGACATTCAAAATATACCGAAAGATATAAATACCGAAAAAATACTAAAAATATACTGAAGCCTATACTAAGTATATCAATATACTACGACATTAAAAACAAGTAATAAAGCTGAGATACCCGCTACCCACTTTATTATACCATCAATATAGTATTATTTTTAATATATACCAGATTAATATACCTAAAATATACTTTAGTCTACATTTGGTACATCAATATAATATGACATTCAAAATATACCGAAATATATAAATACCGAAAAAATACTAAAAATATACTGAAGCCTATACTAAGTATATCAATATACTATGACATTAAAAACAAGTAATAAAGCTGTAGTAATACCCGCTACCCACTTTGATATACCATCAGTATAGAATTATTCTTAATACATACCAGATTAATATACCGAAAAGATACTAAAATATACTAAAGTCTACATTTGGTACATCAATATATATACATTCATATGTAATATGACATTCAGAATATACCAATACACAATACCGAAGAGATACTAGAATATACCGAATGCTGTATTTGGTCACTCAAAATATACCATACAATACAAAATACCAAAGAGATACTAGAATATACCGAATATACCATTCGTCACTCAAAATATACCATAAAGTACAAAATACATCAAATTGTCCACCAAAAGAGTTCACATTGATTAGCGCTATATTTAATGAGCATCGAAATGAAAGTAAAAGATGAATTAAATTAAAGAAAAATAATTATTTAAAATGAAATCGATATCACCCGAAAACTATTCAGTGACAAGCGGCACATTTAATAAACTTTAGCAAAACTGTGATAAACATAGTAGACATTAATCGTGTTAGAAATGATTTCAATTGAAATCGAATGCAAATCGAATAAAAGCGATAATTAAAGTCTGCAATTAATACAGCAATTCAGAAACTATTGAGAACCACATAGTGCCATAATTAAAGCGCTTTACCACGATAATAAATAAAAAATATAGTCGACATTAATCTTGTTCAAAATGCGAATTAAATGAAAAGTGTGTTCGAAGCAACTTGCGAGTGATTTATCGCGTAATCTAGAAAGCTGCCTGCCTCCTTGTTGTCCAGCTCCTCTCTGTCCTCTCCTCTCTTCCTCTTCTTCTGCTTGTTCTTCTTCGTGTGCTTCTTCTTGATCTGTTGCTGCTGAGTTCTGCTGCTTTGTGGAGCCAAGTCGACTGAGTTATTGGCCGCTCAGTGACTAGTCACAAATTATTTGAGGATGCTGCTCTGAACTAAGCCGCTTAATGTCTGCTGCCCCGCCTTCCGCCCCCCTTGCATACAGCAGACACGACTCCACACACACACACGCACACACATATGGATAGAAAATTTCATGTGGAGAGACAAAATATATTTAGCAAGAAGTTCAAACTCGAAGTTGATGTCGATGTGGATGTCGATGATGTTTGTGTTGTGTTGTGTTTTGTTGATGTTTGTGTTGTCGGCGCACGATTTCACTAACACCAGGGCCAAGTCAAATGGCTATAAGCAAACTTGGCTAAATCGGCGACACACGCACACACACACACACACACACACACACATAGACACAGCCACAGACACGCAGTGAGCCAAAAGGCCAATAAACCTTTGCGCAGAGTCAAGAGACAAAGTTTGTGCCACTGTTTGTTGTTGTTGTTGTTGTTGTTGTTGCTCATCGATCACCCGCACACACACATACACACACAGACAAACACTCACACAGACACACACTCTCTTGTTTGCAGACTGAAAACAAAAAAGGGAAATTTTCAGCGAGTTGTTTTCATTAGTTGTTTGTTGTTATTGTTGCTGTTGTTGTTGTTGCCATTTCCATTGCATGCAAAAGACAATTGAAAGTGCGAGACAACATTTGTTGTTGTTGTTGTTGTTGTTTCTGATTATTATTATTGCCGCTGTTGTTGTTGTTGTTGTTGCTGTTGCTGTCATTAAGTTATTCTAAAAAAGCATTCGTGTTGCTATTCGCTGTTGTTGCCGTTGCTTTTTTTCTAGGGTGCGCCGCATGATTTGTTTTGTTGTTGTTGTTGTTGTTTTTTTTTCTTCTTCTTCTTTGCCAGCTTTTCAACTAGTTGTGCGTTTACAGTTGTTGTTGCTATTGCTGTTGCACGTTGCTAGCTGCCGCACCCGCAACACAAGCAAAAAACTAAAAAATATAAAAAACTAAAAAAAGGGAGCCGCATTGAGACGCCTCCAACAAGCACCAAACAACAACGAGCAGCTGCAGCCTGATGTGGATGTTAAGTGGGACGCATGCGCGCAAATGTGGACTTTGTCGCTGTGTGGGCGCATTTGCCAAATGTGCAACATGAGGCATGAGGCATGAGGCATCAAGGTGCGTTATCGATGTGACTACAGTTACCAAAGATCAAAAATTGAAAAATAAATAAATATTCCTATGGCTATATTTGGTATATCCATATACTAAGACATTCAAAATATACCAAAGTGTACAAAATACCGATAGTATACCGATGACCATATGTGGTATATCGATATACTAAGACATTTGAAATATACCATTATGTACAAAATATTGACAAGATACTAAAATATACTGAAGGCTATATTTGTTATAACGAATATACTAAGACATTCAAAATATACCGTAAGATACTAAGACATTCAAAATATACCATAGTGTAAAAAATACCGAAAATATACTGATGGCTATATTTGGTATATTTATATACTAAGACATTCGAAATATACCATAGTGCATTGAATGCCGAAAATATATTAAAATATACCGATAGCTATATTTGGTATATTGGTATACTATAACATTCAAAATATACCGTAGTATACAAAATACAGATACGATACTAAAATATACTAAGATCCTCAAAATATACCATACAATTCAAAATACACCAGATTGCATGAGACATGGAGCATGAGGCATCGATGTGACTACAATTACCAAAGATTAAAGATTGAACAAAGAAAATAACTCTACACAAATCTTTTAAACAAACTTTTTTCTCTAAAATTTAAATTTTACAATAAATCACACAATTTTGAAAAATGTCACTGAACTTAAATCAATTTTAATACAAATATAAATACATATAAAATATAATAGTAACAAACTATAGCTTTAAATGATTTCTATGTAGCAGAAGTCGCATAACTTTTAGTTTCAGAAAAATCTGAAAATATTTATATTATTCAATTTCTTCTTATTCAAACTATTTCTCTAAATTGAAGTTAATTCAATTGGACCTAATATAATAAAATATTACTTTCGGACTTTTGTTTTTCGTGAAAAATTATCTAGCTAAAAATATTTCAGTGGTTGTATTACTTCATTTAAGCTTTAAAGGTCAACTAAACACTAGCAAATCTTGAAATACTTTAAGTATTATATTATGATATTCCTCGCTTTACTTCAAATTTCAGCCTCTACAGTTAAAATTATCAGTTATCATATCTTTTCTTTTTGCAATTCAAAATATTTCTCTGAGATGAAATCAGTTCGATAAGACATCAGAAACTCTATAGTAAACTAAACACTACCAAATAGAAGTACTAAAAATACTGAAATACTTGAAATACTATAATATTATAATATTTTAGCATTTCAATTGAAGGTATCTCATTTCTTTCATTTTTTGTTTTGGAATTTCAAATATTTCTCTGAGCTGAATTTCAAATCTAATAATATCTCTGACTGTATTTTAGCACTTTATGCTTCTTTCGAACTACACGAAGAGTTGTCTATTTGATGCTTTATGAATGCAAATGGCAGCATCTTCTTATCGTTATTGTTATCGTTAGCGTTAGCGTTAACATCGAAGTGTGAAAGAATGCGAAAAGGAAATCGGCGTCGAACTCAACTCGAATGCAGATGATGATGGCTCGACAACTAAATTAAATTTCTCTCTGATGGATTTGTGTCTTTCTATTGTCGCTCTTGTTGTTATTGTTGTTTGTAGTTGTTGTTGTTGTTGTTCGTTGTCTTTTGCTTGTTGTGGTATCCGCTGTGACTAAGTATTTTGTTTGAATAAAGTAAAAGCCAATTAACATCTTTGTCACATTAGCATACACTACTCTCTCTCTCTCTCTCTCTTTCTCTCTCTCTCACTCTCTCTCGCTCTTTCTCTACTCTCTGTGCTTGTCTTTGTTATGCATTTTGTTATTGTTGCACTGTCGGCTATTTCTGTGGCCACTCTTGGAAAGCCGCAGCAAGAACGAAGAAGCGAAGCGAGGGAAAAAACAAAAGACTGAGGCAACGAACGTGAACTAAGAATGTCGAAAGAGAGACAGAGAGAAAAGAGCATAGCTGGGGCGTAAGTTGTACGTTGTATACGGAAGTGGCACACACACACACACACACGCACACTCACACACACACACACAGAGAGTCTCAGTTGAGAGTTGAGACGAAGCAATTCCATAGTCGAGTGGCCAATGCGGAATTCTTTGGCGGCCGGAACCAGTTTTTGTTGTTGTTGTTGTTGTTGCTGTCTTACTTCTACCAATTTTTTACTCGCTTTTTTCTCTCTCTTCCAGCTACTTTAGCTTTTTTCGCTTTTGATTGCCTTTGTTGTTGTTGTTGTGCGCTTTGCTTTTTAATATTTCTGCACGCTTAACTGTTCGGCTTCGAATACCGTTGCAATGCTTCTCTCGTCGTGATTTGCCAAAATGGACTCTTTCCCCCTCTCCCCCCTCTCGCTCCCTTTCCCTCTCCTTCAATGTTCAATTGCGTAGCGAATATCGAATTAAGTTGAATGAGCGACGCAAGTCGAGTTCTGATTCGATTGCACTTGCTTTTGCCCCCCTCCTACTCCTCTCTCCTCTCTGTTCCCCCTCCACACCCTCGCTGCAACCGTTAGAGAGAACAACAACTTATGCAACATTGTGGGGAAAGCACCGTTAAAATAAAATAAACTCTGAAATCGATCTGCAACAGCCCAATCTCCAATCTTCCAATCAGAAGCGACACAAAGAACAGGAACAGCAACAAGAACGAGAAGAAGACGAAGAAGAAGAAGAAGAAGAAGAAGAGGCAACAAGTTGAAGTTGAAGTTGACGTTGAACAGGTTCCACAGCTGGTTGCAGCATCGAATTACCTGTAATAGGATTTTACACAGCACTGTTGTTGTGGACTGTGAACTGTGGACTCTGTGTGTATAACATCATATTAGATTCTAATCTGATGAGATCATGCGCATAATAAGCAAACATTCCTAAGCATCGTCAACAAATCGCAATTGCAACAGCTAATGTGGATTTCATTGTCGCTGTGGATGCTATTTGGCCCCCACTTTGCCGGCAAACCGGACAAATGCAAAAAAAAAAGAAGAAAATAACTAAACGAAGCAGAAACAGAAAAAAATAAAGTGCCGTTTGATTGTTCGACTCGTTTTTGGAGTTGCCAACTAACTGAATTTGTGCGAACTGGCACACAGAACAAAACGCAAAGTTGCCAACTACTTGTTAGTTTTGGCAATGACATTTTTGGGCTAGTTATCGATTATCGATATCGAGACGGAGTTGAAAGAGTTTGTACTTGTTGCATGCGCTCATTTATCACTTACCTGCTTTGTTGTTGTTGTTCGCAGCTCCCTCGTTCGTTTCAGTTGTTAACTGTTGTTGCTCTCTCTCTCTCTCCCTCTCTGCTCCCTGCTCTGTCGTTGCCGTTGCCGTTGTTATTGTCGACGTTGTTGTCCACGTTTGTACTTTATATGATTTCTTTGTATTTGTGATTTTTATTTGAATTTCTATGTATGTGTGAGTTGTGAGCTCTTTTTTTAAGCGTACCGTGTTCTTCTTCTTTTATATACGTCACTTCGTCACACTCATTAGAAGAATTCTGCTACATTATATACGTTTGTTGTTATTGCTGCTGCTGATCTTCTCTGCTTATGCTTCTTCTCTTTTCTCGCTGCAGGTGTTTGCATCTATGCATGTGTGTGTGTGTGTGTGCAGGTATCAATTGGTTAAGCGCGCACTTGTTAAAAAAAATAATTTGCAACAATTTGTATTGCGCTTTTGTGACTTTGTGAATGCTGTGCAATAGTAATTCGTGGCACGCGCGCACTATAAAAAAAATATATAAATGTTCAAATTGGACCGACCGAGTCTGCGCACACGACCTGCCAGCTATAAAACAGAATTTACAATGACAATTGGCGCTCTCTGGCAGCGCAAGCACTAGAGGTGGCCAGACTATCGAACTTCATTTCCACGATCGATTACATATATATTTATATATCGATTGTATATTGATATATTTGCAAACAGATTATAAAAACATGCACTATATAATATAGCTTATTGTTTTCTAACTGTATCATTAATCCACCCGATTCAATTAACAGATTTGGTTAAAGCTAAATATGAGTTTTTCGGAGTACTGTTAATAGAGCGAATAGCGAAATTCCTTTTCCATAGATGTGGAGCCTGCAAAGTGCTCCGAATTGCGTCAAGAGTGCGTGAACGGTTTACTCAAAATGGCACTGTTATACTCGATAACATATTTAAGCGATGCAAGCAGTTATCGAAATTCTTTATGTGTTCACAGCAATTAAAAAACATTTGAATTATGCCCTTAGTAGGACCTATTATTATAGTTCATAAGCTTATTTAAAAAAAAATAATGAAAAAAAAACAAAACAAAGTAACCATCGATAAGAACAAAGTCATCGTTGCATCGATAGTGCCATCGATGTTTCTCCACCACTAATTGATAGTTGCGCTTGAGCCATTTTAGTTTGTTTGGAATTGAAAAGTATTGAATTAAAATCAACAATAGCGACAGTTTGTATGTGATAAATTGACTAACAATGTCAACAGCGAGCAAGTGCAGTAAGTGCCAAAAAGAGACGACAAGCACAGCATTGGATACTGGGCTTTGCGTGGACTGCTCGCCAGCCCTGGCAGCGTCGCCAACTGCAGCCCTGGGCGCGTCACCTGAAGAAGATGCTGTAAAAATGGAGATTGACACAGACCTGACAACCAACGAGACGATGGACGATATCGACGACCAGGAGAAGTCCACAACAGAGGTGAAGGAGGAACAACAACAACAACAGCAGGCACAGCAAATCATATCCAAGGCAAAGTCCGAGGATGAGCAGGCTGCCAACAAAGCAGCGACTTCCATGGACGTGGAGAGCGAGGCGGAAACCAAGCCCACGCCCTCACCCCGCGTCGGCAAGATCACACGCAGCAGCCTAAATGGCCAACGTTCGCCGACAGTAATGAAGCGTCTGCGAAAGAGCACGCGGAGCACACGCTTCAAGGCGAAACTAACGGGCCGCGGCAGCAATGCGGCCGCTGGCAACGCCGCCAATGGACACAATGGTCAGTCAACGGGTGGTGGAGCAACTGGCTCCATGGCTGGCAACGTAGCCGGCGGCGGCGGTTCGGGCAAGGCACAAAACAATGCACGGAGTCGAAGGACGCTGTTCAAGAGGCCGGCACAGAAGACACCGCGGATGCAGGCGGCGACGCGGTTCGTGAAGAGCGTGTTCTACAAGGGAAGCTACATGCAGATTGGCGACATCGTGAGCATCGTGGACAGTGAGCAGAAGGTGTACTATGCCCAGATTCGTGGCCTGCTCGTGGATGCGTACTGCGAGAAGTCGGCGTTCCTCACCTGGCTGATACCCACACAGGACAGTCCCGATCCCAAGGAGGGTTTCGATCCCGCCACCTACTTGATAGGTTTGACTTCGGGTTGTGTTCCGTCTTCTAAAGCTGATTTCTTACACTTCCCTCTTTCGCAGGTCCCGATGAGCAGCTGTCACGCAAGCTGTGCTTCCTGGAGTTCATCATGCATGCGCCGAGCAACTATTATTTCGATCGCACGACGCCATTCCCGCTGCCCGATGTCGATGACTACACCACGCATCGCACTGGCGGATTCATCTGGACGCGGTTGCCCGTGGTGAAGCGGGAGAGGGAAAGGGAGCGGGAAAAGGAGAGAGAAAAGGAGCGGGAGCGCAAGGCGGCCGCATAGCAAAGAGCCAGCTGACGTCGTCTTCCAAGCAGGCTTTAATTTATTTTAATTCTTTTTTTTTGTGTGTCAAACTCATTTAGATTAAAAGCAGCACAAGATGTGATGTGATTGGAGTGTGTTGTTCCCCCTTGCGTCTTCCCATAGATGTCTCTAATGCTGTTCCTGCTCCTCGCAGTACTCGAGATAGGCGCGATCCGCTTCCTCCATTTGCAGCTGCCTGTTGATGGGCACCAAGTACTCCTTGAGTGCGGATTGGTGGCTCAGCTGCATGCGAATGGCGCTCGCCCCCTCCGCCAGTTGGATGCGTCGCTGCACATCGCCATCGGTGATGATGGTGACGGATTTATCCCGTGGCTTCGGCTCCAGCTCAACCGCTATCTCCGCCTGCTTAGACTCTTCCGGCTGCCCAGACTCCTCCTCCTCCAGCTGCTCAAACTCTTCCAGCTGCTGCTCAAACTCTTCTGGCTGCTCCTTCTCCTCCTCCTGTCCCTGCTCCGCCTCCACAGCTGGCAGCTGCATCGCTGGAACATCCAAAGCCGCCGCTTGATGCGCTGCACGCAGCTCGGAAATCACCTCGTTGATGGCCACCTGGAGACGAGGCGTCACATTGATGTCGTTGGCATTGCGCGTCAGTTGCCAACACTTCTCCACGACATCCACCAACAGATTGTACACCCACTTGACCAGCTCCCGGAGCACAGTGCAGCTCAGATGCGACAAGCTCTCGATAGTCTGATAAATTGTCTCCTGATTGCGCATCAGAAGCGGCGCAATGTATTCATCGTGTATCAGATGGCAGCCGCCTCCAATGCTGGGCAGCAGCCAGAGCAGCAGGCACAGCTTCAAGCTGGCCAGGAATGGCACCCAGAACTCAATGCAGCTGCTGATGAAGTGCAGCACAATGAAGCCACCAAACACAATCCAATATTTCATCCACGAGAGCTGCGACTGCTGATTGCCGCTGCCGCTTAGAGTTGAATAGGTTGCATATGCTGGATAGACGCACCCAATGACCATGATTACGAATTCGTACAACATCTTGCTGCTTTCTTTTTTTTAGTTTAATTTTACGAGAAATATAAAAGGAAAGAAATTTTCTGACTTTTTTTTTTAGGAGCGTGTCTCTCTCTTTTGTGAAAGCACTTTTTCAAGTGAATTGCCAGAGCAGTCTCCTCAGGAGGTTGAATCCAAAAAACAATGCCTGCTGTGTTTTTAATTTTATATTGAATCATCATTTCAAATTGAATAGTTGGCGCCGTATCAACAGTCAGATAAACTATGTTATCGATAATCAACGATAACTCTTCGTTTTAGCATGGCAATGCATAATGAACTTTACGCTATGCTAAAGAGAAATACAAAAACATGAATATTTAAATATTTTACTGCACTCATCTTATTATCACACATTTTAAATAATATTATCGTTAAGAGTGAGCAACAAAAATGGCGATTTACATACTGAGATTGCATAAAGATGCGGTAGATTTGCTGCACTTCCAAATAGTATTTTCTGAAACGCAATGCTTGGTCACACTGCGGTGCAATCTTATTTTAAAAATGGAAGCCGAAGCAGCAGCGAACGATTTGGGTGCAGAAAATAAACCTATAAAATTGCGCACTGCAGTTTTAAGCGATGTCGATGATATCTCTGATATTGACATTGAAGAAGCGGCCGAGGAATTGCACAAAACAATGACGGCTAAACCTGTCTACAACCGACGCCGCAGCATTTTTAACACTACCCTCGATTTGAATGAGTGTAAGTTAAACACTTTACATGTAGTTTTAAATAATGTTGCTCAATATACAGCTCGCTGCTTGCCCGCCTCCCAAGCGTTAGACCAATCACTCGCTAGCTTCAAGGCATACGCAGAGAAAGAGAAGGCAACTTGGGAAACCTTCAGTACGAACAACATCAAGAACACGGGCCATTCAAAAGGATCTCCTCAAAGTTCCTCCTCCTGCTACAAACCCAGCGCGGAGCATCAGGCATACTTAAGCAAGGCTCCCAATCTGCACGCCTTCATTCGCGGCCATGGCAGTTTCATGGACGACAGCATTAGGTTTCTTATGGAATTCGAGGAAATGCAGGATGTCCAGGAGAGTCTCAAGCAGAGCTGTGTCTACCAAGTGCAAGAGTCCAAGAGGCACAACATCAGCGAATGCTTTGCGCGAAATCGTGATAGAAATTCCCATTGAAATTTGTTGCACATGCCTTCAAAATCCATTTTGAAATTCATTGTTACTACAAAATTCACTCTTCATTTTAAAGTATAAACTCATAGTATTTAAATAAACCTAAAATAATGTAGTCTGTTGAAATAAATTACCAAATTGTAATAAAATCCGTTAAGAAAAAGGCATATTTATGTAATTGTAAAAAAAAAAAAACAATTTCAGGGACATACAAAATAGGTTTTTAGAGCAAAAAAAAAAGAACTATTTACAAAAACAATTTCAATTGAGCAAAAGAATTTTCCATTGAAATGAAATATATTATGTTTCCTTGCATTAATTTAGTTGTATATAGCTAGCCAGCTTTGTCTGCGAATTAAGTAATATTGAAAGCAAGGCAGAGATTTTTAATGTTTGCTATGGTTTGTAAAGTAACCTTGAAGATAGCTTCTTAAAGAAACCTCTTAAAATAAATACATATATGTATATTAACTCATTTGGCTGTTCGTTAAATGTTCAATTAATAGCATATTAATGAAAATGATTGGCATTTATTCTATGGTCTAACTAACTGGCGTATACAAGCTATATAAACTATTGTGTCGACTACTCCTTGGCCCAGGCGGCCAAGTACTTCATCAGATCCGTGAGACCATCGAAGTCCGTGCGGCTTTTGGGCGGTTCATCTTTGGTTATGCGCGGCAAAGCGTTGCCCATTTTCAGTCGAAACTCTTCAAACTGTTAACAGAATGGTGTTGGTTAATGAATATACTCAGAGGGAGGGGGGCAACTCACGTCTTTGGCGCCGCTCAGCTTCCAGACGCCATAGCAAAAGGCGCCGGTGCCTAGGACGGCATAAAGTGTGCCCCAGCCGAGAGCACGTAAAGCTAGTGTGGAGCCCTCGTCCATGAGGATGAGGCCCTGGCGCGTGCCCTGCTGCTGTAACACCTTGCTGTCCGACTTCTTGGCCGTCGCCAGAGTGCGCGAGAATCCAAAGAGCGCCGAGATGCCGCCCACAAGTCCCATGAAAGCGGCGGCTATGAAATACGATTGTATTGTATGCGTGTGTGTGTCTGAGTTCGAATGGATTGCATACCTTGGATGCGAAACTTTCGCTGCTTCTCCGCTGCCAGCGCATCGACAGCAACGGCAATGCCGGCTTCACTCATTGTTTTGTTATTAGCTCAGGACTGCTATTGCTTTTTTATTATTGTGTGTTGTCGTAATCGTGTATTTACGTTTAGCGATACATTTCACTAAGCGATAGTTGCATTTTCGACGATAGTCAATATCGATAACTAAGAGCATTGTAAACAAAGCGATATCATTCGCATCAACAGCAAATCAATATTGCAATGAAAAATCAAATTTTATTGTAATTATAATATTTTGAACATTAAATCACTTGTCAATAAATAACAAAACGATATGCAATATTAAATCAGCTGTTTGCGGCCCAGCGTCGCATCACCGATAGCATGAATCATATCGCGCAGAGTTGCATTGCAGCAACATCGGACTGGCACTAAGAAATTTTTAGTGCGCTTTTCGGTCTGCGTTGCTCGCGTCTGCTTACGAAAAAGGCGGAATTAACAGCATTTTGGACTATTAAAGTGTAATCAACAGGCGAACGAATGTAATGCGATTGCATTGAACGTAAAAGCGTGTGTTTTTTATACTGTTTTGTTTTCCATTACGCTTTCTGCAGCGTTGCGAGCCGTGAAACTCACACAAAAGCGATTTCTGGGTTTTGCACTTCTCCGCCTGTGACTTTTGTCACGCGTGCAAAATTTGTGCTGTGTGTGGCGACGTCACGGAGAAACTACAAATTCTCCTCCACGCATCTTTCTCGCTGCCGCTGTTGCCGCTAGTGGACAACAATGAGCACCACAACGGACTCGAAGGCGCCGCTGCGCCAGGTGAAGCGAGTACAGTTTGGTATTTTGTCACCTGATGAAATTGTAAGTACTACTCAATGCCTCTGCTTTTGCCTAATGTGATGTGTGAAATCGACGCCATATTGAAAAACAATCGGCGCACTCGACAAATAAACAAAAAAAATAAAGTTGAGCTTGCACATTTTGCACTAAACACAACTCGATTGTGAATTATTTAGTTTGGTCCTTCATTATGCATTTGGTTATAAGGAGAGTAATTTGGCCCAATGTAGAAATATAATGTAAATGCGAACAATATACTATGCACAAAAAATGCAATGAAAACTTGTTTGGTCTAACATTGTCCGTTCAAGGGAATTGACCGCTGAAGAGTGGTGAAATAGTAAAGTGTCCGCTCAACAGAGGTGATTGGTTTTTACGAAGCATCTTTCAATATCATATAAAATAATATGAGGGGTTATGTTTCTAGATTTCAGCAGAATTCAATTAAATATGATTTAGTAATTTCAAAAATTAAAAAAATATATTGATTAGTTTACACCTAAAAAAACCGAATACACATTTTTTGGGAATTTGTATAACATTTTTAATAATATTCCTTTCAAGGTTAAACAAGAATCCCATTTAAACTTATCGAGAAAACAGAATTCTATGTTTGAGAATAAGGATAGAGACTTTGCGCTTAGTTTTGCGATGCTCAATCTTCCTTTCAATTTGCATTTTCATCATAGCGTCGCATGTCCGTCACCGAGGGAGGCGTCCAATTCGCCGAGACCCTGGAGGGCGGCCGTCCCAAGCTGGGCGGTCTGATGGATCCCCGTCAGGGCGTCATCGATCGCACCTCGCGCTGTCAGACATGCGCCGGCAACATGACCGAGTGTCCCGGCCACTTTGGACACATTGATCTGGCCAAGCCGGTCTTTCACATTGGCTTCATCACGAAGACGATCAAGATACTGCGCTGCGTGTGCTTCTACTGCTCCAAGATGCTCGTCTCGCCGCACAATCCCAAGATCAAGGAGATTGTGATGAAGTCGAAGGGACAACCCCCGCAAACGTCTCGCCTACGTCTACGATCTGTGCAAGGGCAAAACGATTTGCGAGGGCGGCGAGGACATGGATCTCACCAAGGATAACCAGCAGGTGGATCCCAACAAAAAAGCCCGGCCACGGCGGTTGCGGTCACTATCAGCCCTCGATACGGCGCACAGGCCTCGACTTGACGGCCGAGTGGAAGCATGTGAACGAGGATTCGCAGGAGAAGAAGATCGTAGTGTCCGCGGAGCGTGTGTGGGAGATCCTCAAGCACATCACGGACGAGGAGTGCTTCATACTGGGCATGGATCCCAAGTATGCGCGTCCCGATTGGATGATTGTCACAGTGCTGCCGGTGCCGCCGTTAGCAGTTCGTCCGGCTGTGGTTATGTTTGGCGCTGCCAAGAATCAGGATGATTTGACCCACAAGTTGGCTGACATCATCAAGGCGAACAACGAGCTGCGCAAGAACGAGGCGAGCGGCGCCGCTGCGCACGTGATACAGGAAAACATCAAGATGCTGCAGTTCCATGTGGCCACGCTGGTGGACAACGATATGCCTGGCATGCCGAGAGCTATGCAGAAGTCGGGCAAACCCCTCAAGGCGATCAAAGCGCGTCTCAAGGGAAAGGAGGGTCGTATTCGTGGCAATTTGATGGGCAAACGTGTCGACTTCTCCGCACGTACTGTCATTACACCCGATCCCAATTTGCGTATCGATCAGGTGGGCGTGCCGCGTTCCATAGCACAAAATCTCACCTTCCCCGAGCTGGTGACGCCCTTCAACATTGATCGCATGCAGGAGCTGGTGCGACGCGGCAACTCGCAGTATCCGGGTGCCAAATACATTGTGCGCGACAATGGCGAGCGTATCGATCTGCGTTTCCATCCCAAATCCTCAGATCTACATCTGCAGTGCGGCTACAAGGTGGAGCGACATTTGCGCGACGACGATCTGGTCATCTTCAATCGCCAGCCGACGCTCCACAAGATGAGTATGATGGGGCATCGTGTCAAGGTGCTGCCGTGGTCCACGTTCCGTATGAATCTGTCCTGTACATCGCCCTACAACGCTGATTTCGACGGTGACGAGATGAATCTCCATGTGCCGCAATCGATGGAGACACGCGCCGAGGTCGAGAACATTCACATTACGCCCCGGCAGATTATTACACCGCAGGCGAACAAACCCGTCATGGGTATTGTGCAGGACACGCTGACGGCGGTGCGTAAGATGACGAAACGTGATGTGTTCATCACGCGCGAGCAGGTGATGAATCTGCTCATGTTTCTGCCGACTTGGGATGGCAAAATGCCGCAACCGTGCATCTTGAAGCCGCGTCCCCTGTGGACCGGCAAGCAGATCTTCTCGCTGATCATTCCCGGCAACGTCAACATGATACGCACCCACTCCACGCATCCCGACGAGGAGGACGACGGTCCCTACAAGTGGATATCGCCCGGCGACACCAAGGTCATGGTGGAGCACGGCGAACTCATCATGGGCATCCTCTGCAAAAAGACACTGGGAACCTCGGCCGGTTCGCTGCTGCATATTTGTTTCCTCGAGCTGGGCCACGATATCGCGGGTCGGTTCTACGGCAACATTCAGACGGTGATCAACAATTGGCTGCTGCTCGAGGGTCACAGCATTGGCATTGGCGACACCATTGCCGATCCGCAGACATATACCGAGATTCAGATGGCCATCAAGAAGGCCAAAGACGATGTCATCAACGTGATCCAGAAGGCGCACAACATGGAACTCGAACCGACTCCTGGCAACACGTTGCGTCAAACGTTCGAGAACAAGGTGAATCGCATCCTGAACGATGCTCGTGACAAGACTGGAGGCTCTGCCAAGAAATCCCTCACCGAGTACAACAATCTAAAGGCTATGGTGGTGTCTGGCTCTAAGGGTTCGAACATTAACATTTCTCAGGTAAGCAGAGCTAGGTGAAAGGAAAGAACCTAACGAAACATTCCTTGCTTACTTTCTCACACTCAATCTTTCGCAATTTCGCTTCAGGTTATTGCTTGTGTGGGTCAACAGAACGTTGAGGGCAAGCGTATACCGTACGGCTTTAGGAAGCGCACGCTGCCACATTTCATCAAGGACGATTACGGTCCCGAGTCCAGAGGATTCGTGGAGAACTCATACCTCGCCGGCCTGACGCCCTCCGAGTTCTATTTCCACGCCATGGGCGGTCGTGAAGGTCTCATTGATACGGCTGTGAAGACTGCCGAAACCGGTTACATTCAGCGTCGTCTGATAAAGGCTATGGAGTCGGTGATGGTCAATTACGATGGCACCGTGCGTAACTCGGTTGGTCAGCTGATTCAGTTGCGTTACGGCGAGGACGGTTTGTGCGGCGAACTGGTCGAGTTCCAGAACATGCCGACGGTCAAGTTGTCCAACAAGGTGTTCGAGAAGCGCTTCAAATTCGACTGGTCCAATGAGCGTTACATGCGCAAAGTGTTCACCGACGATGTCATCAAGGAGATGACGGACAGCAGCGATGCGATCCAAGAGCTCGAATCCGAGTGGGATAAACTCGTCACGGATCGCGACAATTTGCGTACAATATTCCCCAATGGCGACTCAAAGGTGGTCTTGCCCTGCAACCTGCAGCGCATGATCTGGAACGTCCAGAAGATCTTTCACATCAACAAACGGCTGCCCACGGATCTCTCGCCGATGCGTGTGATCAAGGGAGTCCGCGGGCTCCTGGAGCGTTGTGTGATTGTCACGGGCAACGATCGCATCTCGAAGCAGGCGAACGAGAATGCCACGCTGCTCTTCCAGTGCCTCATACGCTCCACGCTTTGCACCAAATACGTATCGGAGGAGTTCCGTCTCTCCACCGAGGCCTTCGAGTGGCTGATCGGTGAGATCGAGACGCGTTTCCAGCAGGCTCAGGCGAATCCGGGTGAAATGGTGGGCGCCCTGGCTGCCCAGAGTTTGGGTGAACCGGCCACACAGATGACGCTAAACACTTTCCATTTCGCTGGTGTGTCCTCGAAGAACGTTACACTCGGTGTGCCCCGTCTCAAGGAGATCATCAACATCTCAAAGAAGCCCAAGGCGCCCTCGCTCACCGTTTTCCTCACCGGTGGCGCTGCTCGCGATGCCGAGAAGGCCAAGAATGTCCTGTGTCGCTTAGAGCACACAACGCTGCGCAAGGTGACGGCAAACACGGCCATCTACTACGATCCGGATCCACAGCGGACAGTGATAGCCGAGGATCAGGAGTTCGTGAATGTCTACTATGAGATGCCCGACTTTGATCCGACACGCATTTCGCCTTGGCTGCTGCGTATTGAGTTGGATCGCAAGCGGATGACGGACAAGAAGCTGACCATGGAACAGATTGCCGAGAAGATCAATGTGGGATTCGGCGAGGATCTCAATTGCATATTCAACGATGACAATGCCGATAAGCTGGTGTTGCGCATTCGCATCATGAACAACGAGGAGAACAAGTTCCAGGACGAAGACGAGGCCGTCGACAAGATGGAGGACGACATGTTCCTCCGTTGCATTGAGGCGAACATGTTATCGGACATGACGCTGCAGGGCATCGAGGCCATTGGCAAGGTGTACATGCATCTGCCGCAGACCGACAGCAAGAAGCGCATCGTGATCACGGAGACGGGCGAGTTCAAGGCCATTGGCGAGTGGCTGCTGGAAACGGACGGCACCTCGATGATGAAGGTGCTCTCCGAGCGCGACGTCGATCCCATACGCACCTCGTCCAACGACATTTGCGAGATCTTCCAGGTGCTGGGCATCGAGGCGGTGCGCAAGTCCGTCGAGAAGGAGATGAACGCTGTGCTCCAGTTCTACGGTCTCTACGTCAACTACCGCCATCTCGCTCTGCTTTGCGATGTGATGACAGCGAAGGGCCATCTCATGGCCATCACACGTCACGGCATCAATCGACAGGACACCGGCGCCCTTATGCGTTGCTCCTTCGAGGAAACCGTCGACGTGCTCATGGATGCCGCTGCCCATGCCGAAACGGATCCCATGCGTGGCGTCTCCGAGAACATCATCATGGGTCAGCTGCCCAAGATGGGCACCGGTTGCTTCGATCTGCTGCTGGACGCGGAGAAATGTCGCTTCGGCATCGAGATTCCCAATTCCCTCGGCAGCAGCATGCTCGGCGGTGCGGCAATGTTCATTGGCGGCGGCTCGACGCCCAGCATGACGCCTCCGATGACACCTTGGGTGAACTGTCACACGCCGCGTTACTTCTCGCCACCAGGTCACGGTAAGACACAGACTTTGTTATTAGATTTACTTAGTTTTAGTTTTATTGCATTCAATTTGGTCAGTCTGCAGTTTCTTAATATGTTTTCAATGGCTAGAATTTACTCAGTCTTAAAAAACACATCGCTTGATTAGCAACTACAGAAAAACAACTATCTATATAACAAACTATGATCTTCATAGTTTGTTGACTTAAAATAAAACATCTTGAATCTTTAACTATAATTCATATATCCTTCATTCTTTATTTAAAATATCTCAAATCTTTAACTATTATCTTCATTCTTTATTAACTTAAAATAAGAAATCTTGATTCTTTAACTATTATTCATATATCTTGATTGTTTATTCATTTAATTTGAAAAATCTAGTTTCGTTCTGAATTGCTTTAATTTAGAAAATCCTCTTTTTTTGTACCTCAATATATCTCTTCCTTACCAAACCTCTTCTCATTCGCTCATTATCTCTCTCTTTCTATATCGTGTGTGAGCAGTCAGCGCCATGACTCCAGGTGGACCGAGCTTCTCGCCTTCAGCCGCATCCGATGCATCGGGCATGTCGCCCAGCTGGTCGCCAGCACATCCTGGCTCATCGCCCAGCTCGCCGGGCCCCTCGATGTCGCCCTACTTCCCGGCCTCGCCGAGTGTGTCGCCTTCGTATTCGCCCACGTCGCCCAATTACACGGCATCGTCGCCAGGTGGCGCCTCGCCCAATTACTCGCCGTCGAGTCCAAATTACTCGCCAACATCGCCGCTATATGCGGCTGCAAGTCCACGTTATGCCTCGGCCACGCCCAACTTCAATCCACAGTCGACGGGCTATTCGCCATCGTCGTCGGGCTACTCGCCCACATCGCCCGTCTACTCGCCGACATCGAATTTCCCATCGAGTCCATCGTTTGCGGGCAGTGGCAGCAACATGTATTCGCCGGGCAATGCGTACTCGCCGAGCTCATCGAACTACTCACCGAATTCGCCGTCATATTCACCGATGTCGCCATCGTACTCGCCATCGAGTCCCTCGTATTCGCCAACGTCGCCCTGCTACTCGCCGACGTCGCCATCGTATTCGCCGACATCGCCCAATTACACGCCCGTCACGCCTTCGTATTCACCGACATCGCCCAACTACTCGGCATCGCCGCACTATTCGCCCGCATCGCCGGCGTACTCACAGACGGGCGTCAAATATTCGCCCACATCGCCGACGTACTCGCCGCCATCGCCATCGTACGATGGTTCGCCGGGTTCGCCGCAATACACGCCTGGATCACCGCAATATTCGCCGGCATCGCCGAAATACTCGCCGACATCGCCGCTGTATTCGCCCAGTTCGCCGCAGCACTCGCCGTCGAATCAATACAGCCCAACTGGGTCCACATACTCGGCGACGAGTCCACGCTACTCGCCCAACATGTCCATCTACTCGCCGAGCAGCACCAAGTACTCGCCGACATCGCCAACGTACACGCCCACGGCTCGCAACTATTCGCCCACATCGCCGATGTATTCCCCTACGGCGCCATCGCATTACAGTCCCACAAGTCCAGCGTACTCGCCCAGCAGTCCCACGTTCGAGGAGAGCGACGACTAAGCCGGCGACTCCCCATCTCTCTCTCTCTTTCTTCTGTAACTGTTTGCTAAGTTTAGTTAATCTTTGGTATCAAAAACTTATCAATGCTACTATACTATATACACATATTGGAATACTTGATACGATTCGATTCCGATTTCGATGGATGATGACGACTGGCGAAGGCCCCAAGCACATTATCTACCCCTAAAAACAATATATCTTGTATATCAAACTAGAGATATTTAAGCATAGATCGAGTCCGAGTACGACGTTTATCTATTTAGTTGCCCCCGTTTTTTTTTTGTCGACGTGTAAGACATACAGTGAGCTAGTGAAGTATCCACACACCAACATGTTACCAGATTTTATATACTACATCTCCTTTATGGAAGGAGCCAAGGTTTTTTTCAGTAAATATTTAATCTATAATATTAATATTAAAGCGTAAAACCTAAAACATATTCCCGACAAACGGTAGAACTTAAAAACAAAAACACATCAACAAAAAAAATATATATAAAACAAAAACTTTTTAAGCAAAAAAAAATATAAAGAAAATTGCAAAAGAAAAAAGTGAATTGTTTTACTCTAGTAACAATAAAAAAAAATAAGAAAACTGCAAAAAAGTAAAAAGTGTATTATTCTTGGAGGTATTCCGATTAAATCTCGTGTGATTATCAGAGGAAGTTTGTTTATTTAAAAAGTTGACTAAACGGGAATTTATTGAGCTGCGCTTTGGTTTGCGCTCTACTATTCGGTATTTGACAAGTTTTTGTTTTTAGTGTATGCAGATTATTTCGTAATATCGAAGTCTTTGGCATCCCAAAGATGAACAATTTAAAGTTAGAAAAAAAAAATATTGTTGAGACACATCATCATATAGTAAGTTCACAAAGTATCAGTAGTTGTACGAGTGAGTGCCGTTATGCTACACGATTAAACAGTATTGTATATATATATATATAGGACTAAGATTAGCATACTTTCGACTATATAGAGGATTGATATTTATGGAGTATTAAGAGTAGTAGTAGTTATAATTCTTGTAAGTGCTACTAGTAAAAACTCCGGGAGATCGGACGTAATTCTATTCGAGGGGTGCGACTTAATCTAAAAGGTAGAAGCTACTTACTTACAGGCTATCCACCGATTAATTAGCATTAAATATAAGTTGACAAAAAAAAAATGATGAGCATATTCTTGGTTGGTACTTTGAAGACTAGACTATACAAAGGATGATGAAGGGGGATGAGGGTTCTCTTGAGAGAGGTGGTAGTCAAAAGTCGGGGCTTACGAGTGTGACTAGTATTGATTTAGAATTGGCTTATGAGTACTCTGATTGCTCTGCTGCAACTGCGCAACCGTCTCCTCTTCCCCCTCCTCGACGAGCTTCCGATTCGATTGGGATGGGGATGGGGATTCCTGTTGCTGCTGGGCGGGAGGCGGCTGCGGATGTTTGGTGCGCGGTCAAGCGACGATGTCGTTGCCGGGATTGTAGCCAAAATAGTTGAGATTGAAGTCGTCGCTGAAGAGCACTTCCTCCTCCGAGGGCTCCACCTGATGCGACATCTGTATGCCCAGCTCCATGGGATCGATCTCCGTGATGTAGTACTGCGAGTGGCTGCCACCCAGATGGCTGCTCCCGCTGTGTGGCTGCTGCTGCTGCTGTTGGTGCTGCTGATGCTGCTGTTGATGATGATGATGATGTTGCTGCTGATGCTGCCGGAGTCCGCTCTCGGTGACCACGACGTCCTTGTGGATGGGATTGAGATAGTCTTCTGAGGAGAAAGATTCAATATCAATACGATATTGGATAATCACATTTATTGCATATCATAACATGGAACATAATAAGAAAAACTTGTATTCTATTCATATTTGAATAACCAAAATAATAGAAAGTTCATTTCAATACGAGTAAGCGTACTTATTACGGGTCTTCGTAGCTTTGATTGACAATCTGGTATATTTTAGTATTTGCGGTATATCAATGTGGTATATTTTTAGACTGCTTTGGCTGATAATCTGGTATATTTTCTACTCCTGTAATACTAATAAATATACCAAATATATCCTTTGGTATATTTTTAGTATGCGTGGTATATTAATCAGGTATAGGTTTAGACTGATTTGGTTGACAATCTGGTATATCTTGGTATATTTTAGTATTTTGCGGTATATCAATTTGGTATATTTTAGACTTTAGATTTGGTATCTGGTATATCTTGTAATCTATGGTATTTTTTGAGTGTATTACTTATCAATATACCAAATATAGACTTTGGAATATTTTTAGTATGTCTAGTATATTAATTTGGTATATTTATACCCGCTACCCATAGGGTAGAAGGGTATTATAACTTTGTGCCGGCAGGAAATGTATGTAACAGGTAGAAGGAGGCATCTCCGACCCTATAAAGTATATATATTCTTGATCAGCGTCAACAGCCGAGACGATATAGCCATGTCCGTCTGTCCGTCTGTCCGTCTGTGTGTCTGTCCGTCTGTCCGTATGAACACCTAGATCTCAGAGACTATAAGAGATAGAGCTATAATTTTTTTTCGACAGCATTTGTTATGTTTGCACGCAGATCAAGTTTGTTTCAAATTTTTGCCACGCCCACTTCCGCCCCGCAAATCAAAAAAATCGAATAACAAGCGTAATTTTAAAGCTAGAATTGCGAATTTTGGTATATACAATATTTACTATAGTAGTTATGATTCCTGAAAATTTGGTTGCGATCAGATAAAAATTGTCGAAGTTATTAAAGAAATACTTTTGTATGGGCAAAAACGCTTACTTACTAGGGTCTGAGTTGCTTTGGCTGACAATCTGGTATATTGTGCCGTCTATGGTATATTTTGAATGCGGTACTATGTCGATATACCAAATATACCATTTGGTATATTTTTAGTATTTTTGCAGTATATTCGGTATATTTTGAGAAAATACCGCAAAATATGTTTCTTTTATTCAAAATGGGTAGCGGGTATCTCACAGTCGAGTACACTCGACTGTAGCTTTCTTACTTGTTTTAGACTGATATGGTTGATAATCTGGTATATTTGAGTAACCTATGGTATATTTTGATCAGTATACCAAATATAACTTTCGGCATATTTCAGTATTCTTTGGTATATTACTTTGGTATATATTTTGCACTCTATAGTATATTTTGAATGTATTACTATATCGATATACCAAATATTTCGGTATATTTCAGAATATTAATTCGGTATATTTTAAGAATAATACCGCACTGTTTTGCCTATATTCACCATGGGTAGCGGGTATCTCACAGTCGAGCACACTCGACTGTAGCTTTCTACATGTTCAATCATCATCATCTTCATCAATCATAGAAAATATTTCACACAAATGAAATCAGATTTTCATCAGTTTGAATTATGTTCAGGCAAGTGTATTAGCAAGTTGGCAGCACTCACCATTGTCGAGGAGCACGTCCTGGTAGGTGCTGATGATGGAGTTGACCGACTGCACCTCGACCTCCCGATGGATGCCATTGAGGATCTGTCCCGCCGTCTTGCGCAGCTCTTCATCGCTCAGCAGATCGCTGAAGGGTAAAAGTCGCTGATGTTGTTGCTGCTGCTGCTGTTGTTGCTGTTGCTGCTGCTGTTGCTGATGATGAAGATGGTTGTTGTTGTTGTGATGATGATTGTGATGCGAATGATTGTGACTCGCTGAGGCGGGCGATGTTTCGCTCGCTTGTTGCAACATCTCTTGCGTCAGCGCTGCGGCAGCTGCAGCTGCCTCATCGTAGATGCAATTCGCTTGTTGTTGCTGTTGCTGAGGTGAATTGCAGTGTTGCTGCTGCATCTGTTGCTGGTGATGTTGCTGCTGCTGCTGTTGTTGTTGCTGCTGCTGTTGTTGCTGCATTTGTTGCTGATGCTGTTGAATGCGTTCTCTGTTGATCGATTCCATCTTGAAGAACAAATCCAATCGCTGCTTTTTCTACCAAACAAATATTCAATAGTCAACTTCAACGATCAACGATCTTTCCGTTTCCATCAACTTACATGCTCCCAGGCCAGCACATTCTCCGCTGAATCGCCGCTGGAGATTGCCCACAGATGGCCAGCTCCTTGGGGGGCTTTCACTCCTTTGCGAAAGTGCGGATTAATTGAGAGATTGTGCCGCACCGAATTCTTCCAGCGATCATCGTTTGACTTGTAGTACGGAAAGCGATCTCTGTGTCACGAAATAGACAGAGACAGATATAGCAGGAGACGAAGAGAGAAAGAGAGAATGAATGGATGAGCATTGATTAGATAAATGGTTTTTAAACATATTCTAAAATTCAAAATAGGTATACTTTAAATTCAATGTATTTCGCAAGTTTCAGATCCAGGAATTTATTCTTTAAGCCTTTCTTTCTAGGTCTTATTGATAGAGCTTAAAAAGGTAGTGTTAAGTACATATGGATAACCTTTTCACTACAATTGAGTAACCTGCTTTTGTGTATATTTGAAGGAACTCATAAGCTCATAAATAAGCATAAGATTCCTGAAAATTCGGTTGCGATTAGATAAAAAATATAGAAGTTATTAAAGAAATACTTTTTATATGGCTGAGAATCTGCTATATTTTGACCTCTATGGTATATTTTGAGTGTAGTACTATGTCAATATACCAAACATAACATTTAGTATGTTTTTAGTATTTTTGAAATGTACAGAGTTGGTATATTTTGTGCTCTCTGGTATATTTTGAGTGTAGTACTGTGTCAATATACCAAATATAACCTTTGGTCTATTTTTAGTTAATTTGTGGTATATTAATTCGGTATATTTTGGAATGCGTGTCTCTTTGTTGAACACACTCAAACTTTCTTGATTATTTCAAATTCTTTACAGAGCTTTGAACCCTGATTAAAACTATTTAAAAGTTCTATTTATTACATTTTGCCCACAAATTGACCTTAAAATACCTTAAAATGTTCAATATTCAAATTTTTCCCGATTTTTACACTTTTTTTATATAATTATTCATATTATTCGCTCTTTGTTGTTCCATAGAAATAAATCTCTTGGGTTTTTCATCTTTAGTATCTTAATGGTTACTTCTAAGTCAGTAATCGAATAGAATTTGCAAACTAAGTAACTAGATTGATAACAAGATTAGTTCCTTATAGAGTTATCCACTTTATTTCGGAAGTGTGGACCACAAAATAAATAAAAGAATTACAAAATTAGTTCCTTATAGAGTTCTTCACTTCACTTTTAAGTCACTAATCGAATGCATAAGTCTCTTGGCAAAATAAGTAACAAAATAGATAACAAGATTATAGATTTCTCCTTAAAGGGTTTTCCACTTCATTTCGGAACCATCTAATGCATTATTTGCCGCCTTGATTGGTCAGAAGTGTGGACCACAAAAGAGGTGAGGCTTCGGCTTCAATTTGGTTGGCTGTAGAGAACAGAGCTTGGCTAGCTGGACAGTTAGGAGTTGGTGGTCAGAAGCTACCCCCAAGCGTAGACGAGGCAGCCAGGCAGGGGCAAGGTACAAGGGGCAAGGGACAAGGGAATGGGGCACGTTGCACGACTATTAAAACTTTTTGACCAGTTGCAATTAAAGTTTCAACATGCGCACGACAAGCCGCCAGCGAGGCAGGCAATTTACAAGGAACACGTCACTGGCACGCCACTGCGGCAGCCGCACACGACTCGAGGGGAGCGAGAGGGATAGCAAGAGAGGGAGAAAGAGCGAGAGAGAGAGAGAGAGAGAGAGAGAGAGAGAGAGATACGTACGCGGACAGTGGCACAAATTATGCGTCGTTTTTGTTGCCAGTCACGAACAGGCGATTTGGACGTACGGCAAAAAAATGGAGAATGTGGAAATGGAGTAGCGTGGGATGGAGAGGGGGAGGTGGAGGAGGAGTGGAGGGAGGGAGGGAGGGAGGGGGCATGTATGTATGTGTAAAAGGAAACTACGTCGACCGGAAAGGACATCGCGTGCCAAGCGCGCTCCCACTCTGAACACCAACGCAAAGCTCTAGTGAGTAGGGATGTCGTGGGGTAGGGGGGCTAGAGGGGTGGCAGGGCTACAAAATGGAAAGTATTTCAAATTACGGCACACACACACACACACACACACATAGTTCGACTGCCGCACACGCGCCAGGTCCGAAAAAACAACCCCCGCTATGTCATTGGTTAACTGCTGCTGCCCCTTCCCCCTACTTCTCCCACTTCCTCTCCCACCAAGCAACCGCCCTTAGTTGAAAAGCAATCCAAAAATCTTTTTGTATTTCAACACGCGAGGCGAGCCGCCGCTTTATATACGGTTCAGTTATATATGTATATTCGACTATATATAGTATATGCACTTATATCTATATAGTTTCATACCCTGCACACATTTAGTAAACGGGTAGCTAGGAAGACATGTCAGCAAATATACGAGTATATTTTATGGGGAGTATATTTTAGAAGTAGTCCAAAAATAATTTCTTGAAGTAGTAGAGTTTTGTGTCAATAAGTTGTGAATATTACAACTTTGGATAAATGATAAAATTAATTCCTTTCGGTGGGAGAAGTCTTAATAAAAAAAAGATGTAAATATTGGAAGTGTGAAACATAAGTTAAACATTTCAATTAATTCAAACAAATAAGTTAATATTAACATATTAGAACTGAATATTGGAGCTTGAATACCTTTAAATATTATGTATAATTGAATTCATGAATGAATGAATGAATGCAATTCAAGTTGCTCTAACAGTTCTGAACATTTCAGCTCAATCGAATAAAAATAATAATTCACTTGAAGAAAATAAAGATATTTCGGTTATATATTGAATGCAAAATAACTTGCTTTGTTAGTCCTGAAAATTTTAGCTCAATTGAGTAATAATATAATAAATATTTTTAAAAGAACTGTATCTTACTTAAATGATATTTTCTTTTTAAAAGAACTTTATCTTACTTAAACCTTTGCATAACTATAAATAAATAATTCAATTCTAAAAAGCTAGACAACAACAAATTACTTCCAACGGAAGAGGCTTTAAAAATGAAGCAAAAAGTTTTGTCTCCTGTTTTAATTATAGAATGGATGTTTGAAATATGAAATCTAGAAATAAATACTTAATTTAATTTACAGAAAAGAACGGAATATATTATATAAGAAAAGAAAGGAATATATATTCATATTTATTATAGGTAGTTTTGGCAGTCTTCAAATTATCACCTCAATAGTATGATTAAAGTCCTTGTTATAGGATTTATTTAATGAAATGTATCATTAAATAAATCCTATAACAAGGACTTTAATCACACAAGGACTTTAAGCGAGTAGCGAAATAGATATGCCGTATTGCTACTTCTTTTCTAGGGTATTACAACATGGAGCACTCCAAGTGTGGGGATTATTTTCTATTTTTTTTTTTGGTTGAAATGACGACTCATAAACGAAATGAAATGAAATAAAATGGGATGCATAAATCTATGGCGGGCATAGCATAGGGATATGGCACGGTTACGATACGGACTGCTCCCAACTCTCCACTCTCCACTCTCCCTTTGTGTTCCGGGTTTGGTTTTTGGGGTTTGTCTGGCTGGAAGTTGAAAGGCCGCTGGCAGAGCCTTTAATGATCCCTTCGTAATGTTCTGATAACTGTCATTTTCGGGCTCCACTCGTCAGCACAACGGCTTGTCTACTCTACGACCCCGAGGAACATCATATCAGCACCTGAGCCATGTGAACTATGTGAATGTGAATGTGAATGTGAACCACCCACCACCCTCAATCCACCACCCTCTTCTACCACCACAACACTTGCCCGTGGTGCACGCAGACGTCATGACGCATCAACCGAAAACATACTTGCTACGTGCAACCGGAAAGATGGCACTTCAAATTGCCTTTTTCCTCACCTCCGCCTCGCTCCTTTCCTCGCTGACTGACTGCCTGACTCAAAGGGAAATAAGGAGAAGAAAGGAATGAAAGTATATAGTATAGGAGATAGGCTAATGGTCTGCTTTACGTTGCTCCCATTTCGAATTGTGTTCGGTTCGGTGTAGAGATAGCTTTGAGAATTTGCGAAAGGAATTTTGTTGTTAGTTGAAGTCTAATTTCAATTCTGGGGTTATCTTCAACTGGGATAAGTTGGGAATAAGTTATTTAGTTATTCAACTATCCGCTGATTTCGGGAGAAACTTTTCCTTTAATACGTGGCTTGGAATATGTCGATGCAATTGGATGAGAGACTTATATCTTAGCTAATACACAAAACTGTAAATAAAATTGTGCAAAATAGTATTGAGAATTTCTAACTATTCCGCAAAGAAGTTTAAATCTTACTGGAGGGAACTTTTGGTTCAAGACATAGCGAATTAGAAATATAGAAATCATGTAAGATTAAGAATTAATTTCTAACATTTCGGTAAATAAGTTTAAGTCTCACTAGAGAGAACTAGTTGAAGTGTAGCTTGAACTCTGGGGTTATCTTCAACTAGGATAAGTTAAGGATAAGTCGCTGCTTTCGGGAGAAACCTTTACTCTAATGCGAAGCTTTTAATATGTCGATGGAATTGGATAACTTCTCAGTTAATATAGAATTGAGGACTAATTCCTAACATTTCCGCAAGGAAGTTGAAATCTCAGTAAAGGGAACTTTTTGTTGAAGACACAGGGAATCGCAAATATGTGAATCCTATAGCTGTGAAGTGGAATGTGGCAAGTGTCAAGTGGGAAAGTGGGAAACGGGAAATGACTTTGTACAATCCGTGTTTGGCATGCTTAAGTTGGCTGCCACAGTTGCCCCGATGCACTTGTAAATTTCAAAATACGCCAGCCAGCAGTGACTGTAATCGCAATAGCGGAGGGGGGAGTAGGAATGGGGAATGGAGAAGAAGTCGAAATGAATGTTGTGTAGTTTATGGAGGAGCTGCATGTCTAGCATGGTTTAATCATCATGCATTCGCCGGGTTTTTTTCAGTGCTCGCCCTCCTCCTCCTCCTTCTGCTCCTCGCTGGCTGGCTGACAGAGCCAATCGATAGGCGTGGGCGTTTAGACAGTGATACACAGAAGTATACATACACACACTCACTCGACTCGACTTGACTTGACTTGACTACTCGAATCGTTTGCTCGGAGCTCGCACTTTTCGAATTGTCAACGTTGCTTTTGGGGTTAAGGGAGGGGACCAAAGGAGAGGGTTGAAAAGGGGGGCAGAATAATCAAATACCCACTATCAACGTCGTCATCATTGTCAATGAATTGAATGACTGACTGCGCCCCATTCGCATTCGCATTCACAATCACATTCACATTCAGTTTCGTATTCATATTGTCGGTTTTTTGGGCCTCGAATGAAATTGTCGAATTACACGGCATCTTTGGAAGGATAGTGCCACGCCCCCACCCATCTTCCTCTCCCTCTGTCCTCTTCTGTATAATGGGCATAATAATAACAGGTCGCTCACACACACACACACACACACACGTGTCATATTGTAATATTCATACCCGGAAAGAGAAGCTTAGAAGAGTCTTTCAATGCTTCGTTAACTGAAATAAGTTTTCCACAAACATAAACATAAACATATAAAAAGAGTTGCAAAATACGATTTTTAAGACGTTGATGAAATTTGTTGATCATATTTTGATGTGCTAACTTTTTGTGGTTATGTTAACTCTAAAATAGAATGCCTCCATTAAAGTAAACATTTCAATAGCTGATAAGTTAAGCCGTTGACTATATCTTTTTTGATTGTCAATATCCGTTCAAGATCGATTTAGTTTTAAATATCTAACTTTATCTTTTATAAAGTGTGACCATACAACAAAATTAAAGATAACTAAATCCTAATATGGTCACATTAGTTATGCTAATTATGATATATTTAATATAAACACATTTACAACATATCTCTTAGCTCGTCTCGATATCAGAGATTATAATAGTCAGAGTTACAAAATTTTAAGACATGATTTGCTAAATTGAGAATGTAATTTCTACACATTTAATTTGAAATCAAAAAATCTGGTCACATTATTTGTTAGTACCGGGTATTTGAGAGTCGGGCACACTTTTTAGCTATAGCCATAGCTCAGTTGTTTAGTGTTTACTATTTGCTGTTTCGGTTTCAGTTTCGAAAGCAATGCGAATGGTCGAATGTGGCAACCGGAGTTGGGAAAGGGAAAAGAGGAAGAGAAAGGGACATCGACAGAAATCATAAAGGGGGGACCAAGCTGCTGTCCAGCCCTGAGCTCTTCCATTGAGTCCTGTCAAAGGACGAGAAGCAGCACTGAGTCAGAGGCAGAGTCGGAGGAGTCAGAGTCAGAGGCATTCTGTCTGATGGGCTGGTTGCTGGTCGCTCGGACTGGTTGGCTGCCGTGTCGGGGCGTGCCTGGCACGCAAGCCAATCCACACAGAGAGAGCGAGAGAGAGAGAGAGAGAGAGAGGGGGAGAGGGAGAGAGGGAAAGAGAGCGAGCGCGCTTCATTTTTGACATGGCGGCGAGGCCGAGTCCTGCGACTCGAGTCTCGAGACCTGGGCCATGGCCTCTGGGGGGATCCCCGGACTGGGCAACTACTTCTGGCGGTTGCTTTCGAGTTGATGCCTCCTCTACACATATATATTTATATCCTATACTAAACTATATATATATATGTATATAGTAGTAGTTGCTCTGCCGCAACTCAGTTCATAAATTGTTGCGGTCCTTTTGCCTTCCTCCGTTCGCCAAAATGTTTTCTCTGCTGTAAATGTGCAAAATTTATGGATTATTATGGATGGCAGCCAGCGAGCAGAGAAAACTTTTCTGCAAATACGTACTAAAAAAAAGAAAGAAAAAAACCCAAGTTATTTTCTTTTTTTTTTAATGGAAACGCCCACAACAAGTCACAAGAATTACAAAGACGGTCTCAAGTTGTGGAATACTTTAACTAGAAATATCTCCGACCAGGACGAAGACGAATGCTGAAGGCAGCAATAAAATTTACAGTATTTACCATCTCTTAATAATGAAGAAACTGAAAGATAGCAACCTAGGCAGTATAAAGAGTTTTGGGAAAAGAAAAGAAGAAAAGAAGAAAAGAGGTTTAAGATGAAGTTTGGGAACAGAAAAGAAAAGAGGAGGCTTGAGAGGATAGTTAATAATGAAAATAAAAAAGGAAGAAAAAAAGTTTTATTTATTAAAAAATTCATTAATTGCGAATTGTCTTTCAAAGGAAATTAATGATTTAAGAAGCGAGAGATATTAATATATTATAATTAATGTGGGGAACTGAATGAAATTGGAAAGATTGCTAATCTGATAGACTATTTGTAGAGGAAGAACAACAAAATTTGCTTTGATTGACAATCAGGTATATTTTGTACTCTATTTTAATAATATACCAATATACCATTGTAGTAATATACCAAAATACCACCAATACAGTTCAGTATATTTCAATAGTTTTTCGTTACAATATTGCACATTGGACAGTAGCTTTTTTATTTGTTATTATTCGAAATGTTGATGACAGGAATAAAAAGGAATTCATTAAAAACCAAAGCTAAGAATCGAGCATAGAAAGCTAGATCAAATTCCCACACATTTTTCCCACTTTGCCCAATTTATGGACGAACATTTGTCGGATGTCAACAAGATGGACAAAGGGTTAAGAGCTCTTTGCTTAGAAGCATTAAAAACCTCTTTAGCGCGCTTCGCAGTTGATAATTAATGCGGAAATTTAGTGTTCCTCTCAAGCCCAAAATAAAACCGAGTACCAAACACATGTTCGACTGTCCTGTGAGTGATCGGTGTTCTGAGTTCTGTGTCCTTTGTCCTGTGTTCCATGTCCTGTGCCTTATGGCCTTCCTCGGCTGCTGTGCAATGAAGCATGATCCGCATCCAATAAACACTCAATATGCAATTCAAATTGACCGGAAGAACGGTGGGCACTCAACTCGACTTCAGTCGGGATCAGCCAAAAGAGGGGGAGGAGAAAAGAGGGAAGAGAGAGAGGAGTAATTGCAGCAAGTTGTGCGCTTGTCAAACACCTGATCCTGATGCATTGAGGCGTGTAAAAGGTGTAGAAAGGCCGGAAAGGCGGAAAGGCACGGAACAGCCCCTAAAACACAGCAACAGCAACATCGACAGCGTTTAACCCCTCTCCCTCTCCCTCTCCCTCTCCCTCTCCCTCTCCCTCCCTTCCTCACTCCTTCCTCACTCCCTCTCCGAGTTGTGAACCCAACCCCGGCAATTAATAATTATCGTGAGCAATGTGCAGCGTATAAATTTCATGGGCAATTGCCACACGCTGCTGGAGAGGGAACTATGAAAGAGTAGGGGAGGAGTAGGAGGGGGAGGGGAGAGCTGAGTCGCGTGGGCGACTCAAGCGAACGCGCAGGCGCCTTCTCAGCCTTCTCGGATGTTTGCCTTGAACGGACGAGGACACGGCTTCAAGCTTCCCCCCTAAGCTCCCTTTTGTTGCTGTTGCTGTTGCTTTGTTCGTGGGCCGCAAAGTAAATTTGTGAATGGTTAATGAAAAGTTCCAGCAACAGCAGGGAGTTGGGGAGGTGGGAGGAGGTCGGGAAATTGGTTGGTCTGCTGGCTCATTACATTTAATGAACAGGTTGCCGAACAGTTCCTCCCCCAAAGTCGAAGTTGAATGCGATGTCGAAGTCGAAGCCAGGTGATGGGCAACTGTCATAAATTGCTGACGAAAGAGACAGAGAGAGAGAGAGAGAGCGAGCGAGAGAGAGAGAAGAGGGTGGGAAGCATTTGGATATATATTTCTATAGGATAGGATATTTACACGCAACATTTTTGCTGTGGCTTCAAATATTTACAGTGATTCCCCCTCTTCTACCTCCCGCACACAGGTGCACTTCGGCCCACCCGGTGGGACGGGGGTGGGAAGAGGGGGAGGCAAATTAATGAACCTTGAAAAATGTGTTAAAAGTTTTTTATTATTGTCATTGAATTTGATATACAATACATATCCATAGATGTGTGTGCACTTGCTTCTATATACTTTTGTTTTTTTCTTGTCTCTTCAGGGGGTTTCCCCGTTTCGAAACTAGGTAAAATAACGCACAAATTGAGAGAGCGAGATAGATACGATAGAGAGAGAGGGGATCCAATTAAAAGTTGTCGTGGAACAAAACTTCAACTCGCCTCCAATCGCAGCAAATGCAAATGAAGACGAACAAACTTCGCATTTTTCCTTTTTGACAAATTTATAGATTCGACTGAAGAAACCTTCATCGGCACATTTGGAATACACAGAAAAAAAAAATAGTTCTAAAATTAAGATTTTGATCTAAAGAATGCATCAAGAACATGAAAATCTCTATAGTAGATTTCTTGATTTCAATAACGTTTAATATAAGACTCAAGTTGTTATTATTAAGTAAAAAAATCTTATAATTTTCAGACCAAAACTCTTATTATGAGATCAAAAAAAATATTATAATATATAATATTATATTTATTAATTAACCATTTTATGATTTAATTATCGCATTTTTCAGTTATTCAGTTGAGTTTTGATCACTTACGAAAAATTTATTATCGACTGACTAACAAAGCTATAAACGAAAATATTTTAATCTAGATAAAAACTATAAAATAGGATTTGATAGAATAGAATTTGAGAATTTGTTCTGAAAAAGGTCTTATTTTTGGAAAACAATTTGAGCATGAATGTTCTTGACTTTACAACTTGGTATTTTTTTATTTAACACAAATATCTGAAGATTGTGATTAAGAGACAACTCCATTGAAGACACAATAATCTTTTAAGGGACTAAAGAATTGAATATTTAACATAGTCATAAAATGGAAAAATAAAAGAAAATTAGTAAAAGAAAAAAACAATATAACTTAATATTTTTTGCTCTTATAATAAGATTTTGGCTTTGAAAACTATAACATTTGTTTTTTGTATTAATAAGCACTTGGGTCTTATATTAAATGTTTTTGAAATCAAGATGTGTTTTCTAACATTAAAATTTGCATGTTCTTGACGCACTTTTTAGACCAACATTTTTGGTTTTAGAACTTGTTTTTTCTTTTTAATTCAAATAAAGTTTTTTTTTTTACTTAAAGAGAAAATGTTGTTAACTAATGATTATTTCGTTGTTTGTTATAAAACAAGTTGTGAATTCTTTGATGTCATTTTTTTACGCTTACAAAGCGATTACTTGTAATACTTTTAAAGTGATAGCATAATCTGTCGGAGGCTCTTCTCCCGGAGAATAATATTATATCTTAGTCCGCCGCATAAAGGTCAAATTTTATAGTTAAATTTATGGCAATAACTTTTTCACTCAAATCGATTACCAACAGTTTACTCTGTCCATAATCTGAAGCTTTGCTTATCTGTAAATTGTATTAGGCTCTCTTTAAATTCGATTTCAAAGCGAATTTTTAAAGTGTCACCATGAATTTTCAATTACAAATTATTGAATATAATAAAGATTTGTGAATGGTTGGATTATGGGAATGCAAATTATTAATTTGATTACAATTGCAAATTCTGAAGAGAGACTTTTGCATTTGCATTTGCATTGTAAATGAGGTTTGCAATTGTTTCTAGCCTTTTAGTGGGTTGTTGTACTTTAGATCTTGATGTGTGTCTACACAACTTGTTGAACAACAACAACAACAAAAAACAACAATAAGAAGAGCGAACGTAGAATGAAATTTAGCAGGTAATAAATTATTGAAGCTCGCAACTTTGTTTGCCTTTTGTTGCTGGTTGTTAACCAAACACTAAAAATGTAAATAAACTTTTGCAACATCAACACGTCGAACAAGAAGACGAAGAAGAAGAAGGGGGGGAGGAAGAAGAAGCAGCCGGAAAAATGGCTAACGGGAATTCAAAGTGCCAAGTGCCAAGTGCAAGGCGAAGAAAATGCTTGAGATTTCTTTAATTGCATCCGGCAACAAAATGGCTGCCAGTGATGTGTGAGGAATAAAGGAGTATATTATAGTAGTATATAGTGTAGTACTTACGATATCCATTGGTATATGCCCGACACCGTCAGCTCACCCTTGTCCTCGAGGGCGTATTCGATGAGTTCCGTGTATGTGAACGGTGGTTTCTTTGGCCTGCTTGTTTTGCGGTGGTTGGTCGATTGGGTTGAGTTCGGTTCGGTTCGTTTCGGTTGAGGTTTGGAGTTGGGGTTGGGGTTCCGTTCATTCCCCATTCGATGAGGGAGTAAAGGTTGAGGGTGGTCCACATCGATTGGTGGCGCATAAAGCACACGACAGCGAGAAAACGGAAACGAAAACGAGAAACCAGAAAACGAGAAACGAGAAACGAGAAAAAAACAACACAGAAAATACGTCAAACAATTTGTAATTCGTAATCAAGTGAGATTTTTACGATGGCTAAGATTTCTAGGGAAATGTTCAAGTAGATTCTCCTAAGATTGGTGCATAGCAAAGATATATGTATAAAAAAAAACGAACTTACTATACTGTTGAAAGACTTTTGGGGACTTCAACTTAATTTTAAGTAAAGATAAAATAGAAAGTGAAAAGAAAACGATCTAAGTTGTATATATAGAAATATTGGATGTGCTTGTATGAAACATTATTTACAAAATAAATATAAGTTTAGGCAAATATAATAACTCCAATATTATATTATAGAATTTATAATTTTGAATAGTTTGACTTGATTTCAGATATAGGTTTATGATCATCATTTAAAGAACTACAGAAAGAATAAAGAAAATAATCTATGAAAACCGATTTGTGATAATCATTTAAGAAACTCAAGAAAAACTAATAAAATAAATATCCAAATATTGATTGTGTTTATATCATTCATTAAATTAACTTTTAATATATTGGAATAAATAATAGACTAGACAAAGAAAATAATTCCAAAATTATATTACAGAATTTATAATTTTGAAATTATTTTTCTTGTGTAGTGTTTTAATTATTCCAATATAGATAAGAAAGCAAATAATAAATAAAATAATTAAAATATAGAACATAATAGATATATAGCTCAGAACTCTTGATGAAACTTCAGATGAAACTTATTTTTCCTTCTTAGAAGATAGCTCAGAACCCTTGAAACTTCAGAATTATTTTTTTACTGTTCCTCAACATTCCTCAGTTAATAACTGAAATTTTATTATTTGGTGTAATAATAAAAATAAATAAATAAATATGTTAAGGAACAGTGAACAGAATTATTCTGAAATTTCATCAAGGGTTCTGAACTAATCTTCTAAAAAGTAGACATTTATTCTATTCGCTCTAAACTATTTTCTTAAAAGGAGAGATTTACTATAGTCTGATTAAGAGACAACTCAATTGAAGACACAAATAATTTGTTGACAAATTGAAAATATTTTAAAGTCTTTTTGAAGTTGAATGAATTACTAAAATATTATGAAGTCCTATTGAAAGTTTTAGGGTTTATAAAAAATTTTTAATGGTGAAAATTATTTCGGATACTATTAGAAAATAAGCTTTAGAGAGCATTTCTCTTCAGGCTAAAAAATTATTAACATGAAATGCTTATTTAAGGGGATTATTTGACATTCTTTAGAATAAATGGTATTTAAAGGAACTCTATATAAATATTGGTTTATTTATAATATTAAATCAAGTATTAAATACTATATTTAATTTTAGAGGAATGAGAGCACTAAATAAAAAGATCTATTAGAACTAGAATTAGAAAATAAATTCGAGGGGTTATTCTTGATTAGCAATTTTAGATTCGTTATTTCTTTCAATTTGAAATGCTTGCTACTCAAGTAATAATAATCATATTAAATTCAACTTAAAGCCAAACTTTTAAATAGAAATTGAGGCTTTTTAGTTACTTCACTTTATTTAAGAGTTGCTCATACAAAATGAGTTCCAAACTTAGTAAAATTATAATCGTAAATATTAAAGAAGTCTTGTGAATATTCTTTAGACGACTCAAATAACAATTATAAAATCAAATTAAAATTAAAAACAAAATATACATGTATATTTAAAGTCGAACTTTTAAATAGTAATTTAGGCTTATTAAGGGCTTTAATTAATTTAAGAATTCCAATTAAAATGAATCAAATATACTCTTGACAGTCTTGTGAATATTCTCTAGAGGATTCGAATAATAATAATAAAGCTAAATTTAAAATAAAAAAAAGTATTTACGATCGAAATTTTAAATATAAAGTTTGGCTTATTGATTACATCATTTCATTTATCATAAGAGTTGCTCTTCCAAAATGAGTTACAAACTTATTTAAATTAAAGTCTTGTGAATATTTTTAAGAGGACTCCAATAATAATAATAAAAGTAAATTCAAATTTGAAAAATATATATTTTAAGTCGAACTTTTAAATAGGAATTTAGGTTTATTGATTACTTCACTTCATTTAGGAATTTAAGATAAAAATATAATAAAATAATGATCTTCCCGCTTCTGAGTCTGAGTGAATATTCTTTATAGGATTCAAATGCTTGCTACATAATTATTATTCTTTGTGTAGCAAGCATTTAAAATTGAATTAAAATTAAAAAACATATATATATAAAGTTGAAATTTTAAATAGAAATTAAGTCTTTTTAATTACTTCACTTCATTTAAGAGTTCATACAAAATGAGTTCCAAACTTAATAAAATTATAATGGTGAAGATTAAAGATTGAAGTCTTGTGAATCCTCTCTAGAGGACTCAAATAATAATAATAAAATTTAATTAAAATTAAAAAATATATTTTAAGTCGAACTTTTAAATAGGAATTTAGGCTTATTGATTACTTCACTTCATTTAGGTATTCAAGTTAAAAGTATAAAATAATGATCTTTACAGTGTCCGCTACTGAGTGTGAGTGAATATTCTTTAGAGGATTCAAATGTTTGCTACATAATTATTATTCTTTGTGTAGCAAGCATTTAAAATGATTCACTTCTTTTATGAATTAAAATTCAAATGAAACCAAATTATAATCTTTACAGTTCCCGCTACTGAGTTAGAGTGAATATTCTCTAGAGGACTCAAAAGCTACCCAAATAATTATAATAAAATAAAATTATAATCTTTAGAGTTTAGTGAATATTCTTTATAGGATTCAAATGATTTGCTACTCACGCCTTGGAGCTGGTGTCCTCGACGACGACGTGCTCAGCGACGATCATGTCGTTGGCGTCCATCTCCGAGGTGACTTCCATGACGAGCTCCTCGAACTTGCGTCCCGTCTTAGTGGGTGAATTGGATATTGCACCTCCCCCTCCGATGCCCCCTCCCGCTCCCGCTCCCGTTGAGGTCGCTGTGGATGCGCTGCTGGAGCAACTTTTGGGAGATCCGCGCTGATCGACGAGCAGCAGCGTTGAGCTTGCGCTGGAATTCGATGTCGATGTCGATGTGGATGTCGAAGCTGATGCTGATGCGGATGCTGGCGAGGCGGAGCTGCAGGGCGAACTGTTGGCCATGTGGGCGGCTGTGGTGGGCGTGGCTGGCTCCACGCTGACTGTATTGGCAGCGTTGCCCAATCGCTGACCGCCTCCAACGTCGGGCGACAGATGCGGGAACTCATCGAACTTGAAGTTCAACAGCCACGAGAGATTCTTGTCCTCGAAATCCGGTTCCGATTCGTTCGATGGCTGATTGGAGTTGCGTCGACTGCCCGTCGTCTGTCGACTTGGCGCCTGAGTTGCTGGCTGCGCTTGGGACTTCTGAGGAACCAGGAAGCTCTGCTCCTGAACTCCGCTTGACGGTGGCGTCGCAGTCGAAGCTGGCGCCGAAGGCGGAGGCGGCGGCGGAGGAGGCGGAAGCGTTGCATTCAGCTGAGAGATTTCCGTTTGCAGTCCCGAATTGTAGCGATGATCGAGCTCAAGCAGCTCTCCCGTCTGCCAGCCGCCGGCATCTGCTTCAGCCTCGAGGGGAGCTCCTGAGGGCGGAGTGCAGTAGGAGACGGCGCCGGGGACGAGGAGACTGCTGTCGTAGGCGAACAGATCGTTGATGAAGGCCGCTGAGGTGACGCTGACCGAGGCAACTGCTGAGCTGGAACTGTTGTTGTTATTGTTATTATTGTTGCTGTTGCTGTTGTTGGTGTCCTGCAGCTGGAGCTGGAAGCACATGTCCCCGGCGGAGTTCTCGTAGTCGAGGTGACGCTTCTTCCAGGGATTCGCACTCAGCTGATCGTAATCGTGACCCAAAGTCATCGTCTGCTGCGGTTGCTGTTGAGGTTCGAGTTGCGTCTCGTATTTGCGCTTCAGAAAGTTGAAGTCGTTGTCTTGTTGCGGTTGCGAATGCGGATGAGGATGCGGATGAGCATGAGGATGTGCTTGAGGATGCGAATGGGAGTGGGAGTGGGAGTGTGAGGCTTGGGCATGGACGTGGGCACTGTTGCTGGCGCCATTCACCGCCAGATTGACAATCATTTTGTCTGATTGATTTCCACGCAGTTTTTTCACCGACTTTTCGCTCACACACGTGTGAGAGTCGCGCACACAGAACAAACAAAAAAAAGGAAGCACGCAAGCACGAGGACGACTCACAGGACAAACACAAAGACAAAGACGAAGACGAAGTCGAGGACGAAAACGAGGTCGAGGCGAATCGAGTCGAGTCGAGTCGATTGTTGAGTCCGCGTTGGATTCCGTCTCGCGCTGCGTTTGGCCGCGGAATGCGACCGAACCTGAAGTCCAAACTTTTTCCTTTGCTGTCGCTCTGCCAGCGTCGCAGTCGACGTCGTTGCTCATAGGCTCATAGCTGAGTGGTCCTCTCTCTCTCTCTCTCTCTCTCTCCCTCTCTATTTCTTTCTCTCTCTCATTACCCTTGCGCATTCAGTCAAGCACAACTATCGATGACCTCTCTGCCCTCTGCCCCCTCTTTTTCCCCTTCGACATCGAAGCAGCCAAGGAGCAACCTTTTAACTTCACCCGTAATACTTCTCTGCTCTACACTTCTTCTACTCCGGTACTTCTAGTGTTATAGGGTATGATAAGTTACTATCCGTCTGGCTGTCTGTCTGTCCATCTGTTTGAGCCTCTCGATCTCACAAACCAAGAAAGCTAGAATTACCAAATTTGGATACAGCATTTTTTAGTTCAAGCTTCCTCTTTAGCCTTCGTAAATCCCTAAAAAGAAAGGTTAGAGTTACTCAATTTGAAGACAGCATTTTCTAGTTTCTGATTCATACTTCGTATGTTCTTACAAAGAGAACTAATTTCAGAGACAGCAATTTCAGAGAGGTCAAGTAAATCCTTAAAAATTTAAGCGCAAGCTGAATTTGTCATAAATGAAATTAACGATAGTATTCTACATATTAACCCTTTGACATCTGAATTTAGTAAATTTAACTTAATTTTGCGATCATAATATGCAAATAATTGGAATATATATATATATATATACGACTCTTTGAGCATTAAGCTCAAATGCAGACAAAAAAGCTGATGACTGAACTGAAAAGTACAAGATAGAAGCACAAAAGAAATAGTAATGCGATATCCAGGAATATAACGACAATATTACCTATGTATATGCAAAGATAGTCCTTAAAAGGTGCAGCTGCGCTGGTCACACTTAACTGTGCTTACGAAAATGTCGAGCGAGTAACTCCAAGTCGAGCAAACTTCCTTGTTGATTTTAAATATACAGTGCAGCTCTATCTGGTCACACTGAATGTTAAACGGTTATTTGCAAGTCGAGCAGACTTTTAATTCGGTAATATTAAGAAGCATTTATAGTTTTCTTTGTTCACACTTAACTACTGCGAATTTCCATTTAATTTGTGAGTATCTCTGGGTCGAGCAGACTCTCTTGTAACCTTATAACTTGTTAATTTTAAATATAATATTATAGAAAATACTTCTAAAATAATTTTTGCTTGTTTTGGTCACACTTGGCAATAGCAAGCAATTTGCAAGTCGAGCAGACTCTGCAGCAATCTTAAAACTTGTTAACTTTTACTTCGATAATATTGAGACACATTTATAGTTTTCTTTGGTCACACTTAACTACTTCGCATTTCCATTTCATTTGTGAGTATCTTCAAGTCGAGCAGACTCCTCTCCAACCTGCTTGTAAGCTTCAGCTAGCGGTTCTCTCTGGTTCTGCTCGGTCGCATTTTGTCCATAATCGAACATGTGCCCTTCTCTTCTGTTCGCCTTCTCCTACTCTCTCTGTACGTCTCTCTCTCACTCTCTCTCTTTCTCTTTCTCCTGGCCACCTGCCCAGAGCCCGGTGTCTGCTGGCGTTTTAGTCCATTGCCAATTTGTCGAGTTGTCAACGGAGCGAACGCCATTGAAGCGTCTAATCGAACACCCAAGCACCCTGTATGTCTTATATCGAGTACTATACTATATATCCACTCTATCTGTTTCTCTCTCTCTGTCTCTCTGTCTGTCTCTTGCACAGGTGTTGCGCAGGATTCGATTCTCTCAGCGAACAGCGAGCACGCATGGTTGCCAAGGACTACGGAGAGACCCCATTGGAGGTCGCACTCAATTTGGAGATATCTCCCCCCCTTTCTATCTCTCTCTCTCTCTCTCTCTCTCTCGCTCTGAGAGATCTTCTTGCAATGGCGGACAATTGGAGTGTCCAACAGTGGAACAGAAAATAAAATATAAAGGTACTTACATACATATATTTCGCTTTCCTGATATTATTAGAAACAAATTTATAAAGAAGAGCTTATGAAATAATAATTTAACCCTTTAATTATTATTTCAATTGTTTGCTTACTTATTATTATTTGTGGAAAACAAATTCGTTAGGTTATTATTTAAATATTATTATTATATCTTATGTATATTATTCACTATTTATATTCTTCATTAACATTATTTATCTATTATTAATTGTAGCTTATAATCAATTTTTATAGCGCAAGTATAAAGCTAAAGGTTTTGCACATAAATTGACAAAATAATTTTTTCTGTTATATTTAAAATTAAATTAATTTAGTATTAGTACTTTTAATAATTTAATTTAAAATTATTTAGAATTTATTTAGGAAATACTTTTGCCTACTTATTGCGGGTCTTAGTTGCTTGGGCTCACAATTTGTTATATTTTGCATTTTATAGTATAATTTGAATGAAGTATTGTATCAATATACCAATTATAGCCCTTGGTATATTTTAGTATTGTTTTGGCTGCATATTAAGTTGGTATATTTTGATTGATATTGATAAAGAAGATTAATCTTGAAATTAAATGCAAATTATTGCAATTTATATTAACTTTGTCAAAATAATGTTTGTAAATGTTGCTTGCGCATTATAAAAACACAATTTAAAAATACATTTATTGAGTTATAATTTCACATATATTTTGAATACACAATGAAATAACAACTTGTTTTTCGGTTACGAGTGCTTAATTGGTTGTCAATCAACTGCTTCCTCAATGAATTGTTTTACACTCGTGAGATTCGGATTTCTTCATTTCTGAGAAGAAAGCAACATCGACTTTTGAAATGCTCTGTTAATTAATCAAATTAATCTGTGCAATTTAATATAGACTGAAGAATTGATTACAGTGAAAAGTAGTTTCAGTAATAATCCGGAATGGATTTTACATTCCAGATTTTAACGATCGGAAATACTAATGAGACTTCTACTAGCGAAAATCGACGTTAATCAGATAACCAGTTAATACTATTGAAGACTTTAGTGTGTGATTCAAAGTGATGATTCAAGTTGAGATTTGATTGGCGAGAGGCGAGAAGAATCCGAATCAGATGAGTTATCGCTCCGCGTTGGATTGGGACTCCCGGCAAATGCAAATAATGCAAACAAAGCGGCGAAAATAATTATGAAATAAATATATATCAACTGTGAGCAGCACCGACAATTGAATACCCTGCAATCGCAGGTCTAATGGCAATCTAATCTCTGCTCAGCTCAGTGAATATTCTTGAATTGATTAAATGTTGGTTGTATGGGTAGCTAATTAAAACTGCACTGAGAGAAAAATACTATATATTCAAAAAATACTTTATATTAAAAAAATACTATATATTAAAAATATACTATATATTAAAAAAGGTTATTTTACTATTATATATTCATAATTGTAGAAGTTATTTTTGAACTACTTTTGTATGTATGTAGTATTATATTAATATACCAATTATGGCCCTTGGTATATTTTAGTATTTTGTGTTAAATTAATTTGATCTATTTTTGGACTGATTTGTCAGACATTCTAGTATACTTTACAGACTATGGTATATTTTGAATGTATTACTATATCAAGATGTCTTACTATTTTTATTTTAGTATTTTTGCAGTATATTATTTTGGTATATTTTTAGACTATTTAGTTGACAATCTGGTATGTTTTGTTCTCTATGGTGTACTTTGAATGTAGTACTATATCAATATACCAAATATACCATGCGGTATATTTTTAGTACTTTTGCGGTATATTAATTTGGTATTCTTTCGGACTGATTTGTTAGATAATCTAGAATTTTTACTTTGTGGCACATTTTAAATCTAGTACTATATCAATATACCAAATATAGTTGGTATATTTTAGTATTTTTGAGGTATATTAATTTGGCACATTTTAATATGAATACCGCACTTTGTAGCTTTTAATTACAATGTGTAGTTTTCTTTCTTGTTATTATTAAATTTGTACTTCATAAATCGTGAAAATTGATTGAAATTTGAATTCGTTACTTTTGTACTCTGTATGTTGCAGATTGATCGATGCAATCGTGATACCCAGAAACAGAACAGAGCAGCCGAGATTGGAACTTGTTTGACACCGCAGTTCCCTCACTTCCTCCCCCTCGGTCACTCCCTCTTGCTATCGCAGCTCGGCTCTTTGGCAACAATTGCGTCACTTGCGACGACAGCGAAGTATAAATTGGCAGCGATGCGATAAGAACAGAACAGAACAGAACGGAACGAAGCGAAACAAAGCATCTGCGATTAATTCACAGCCAGTTCTCACCCGGAGCACAACGTATAGAGATCGAAGATCACCGAACAATCCCCGCGAGAATGCTGCGCTTATCCACGTTGCTCCTCCTTCTCCTCGCCATCGTCGCCGTCGTCTTGGTGTCCGGCGTTTCGGCGCGTGGCCGCAAGAAGGCGACGAAACCCGAGTGCCCAGAGATCAAGCTGAAGCGTCAATGGGGCGGAAAGTTGGCCTTGGGACTGAACTATCAAGTGCGTCCCATTCGGAATGTGATCATCCATCATACGGTGACCAGCGAGTGCTCGACGTTCCCGCAGTGCGCTGAGATCCTGCAGAATATGCAGCACTATCACCAGACGCAGCTGGACTACTATGATGTGGCCTACAAGTGAGTTGTGACTGCTTCTTAATCCACTTGCTTACGACTTTCTCCATCCTGAGCAGCTTCCTCATTGGCAACGATGGCGTCGTCTATGAGGGCACCGGCTGGGGAGTGCGGGGCGCCCACACTTATGGCTATAATACGAATGGCACTGGCATCGCCTTCATTGGCAACTTTGTGGATAAATTGCCCACGGAAGCAGCGTTGACAGCATGCAAAAAGCTTTTGGCTTGCGGCGTCACCGAGGGCGAATTGTCGGAGGATTATGGTCTGATTGGAGCCTCGCAGGTGATTAGCACACAGAGTCCGGGTCTGACGCTCTACAACGAGATACAGGAGTGGCCGCATTGGTTGCCCCGTCCCTAAGTTTGAATAAAGCGCCATGCAATACGTTACGTCATGCCTTACGTGGTTTCACTTACGATCGCTCGTGTTGTAGTTACGCCCTTCATCGCAGCAACTGGCACCATTTGACACAAGCAGCGCTCTCTATGGACTGTTGGTGGCGCGCTCTATCGGCAGCAAATTGTATTGTGCTGCAAAGCAACTCCGAATCACGTCACGAACAATCGATAGCATTGTGCTGTGCTTGCATTTATTTTGTTATATTTTGCTGTTAAAAGTTTTAGTTAAATTTATATATATTTTATTAATAATTGCACGCCAATATTAATTCAACACTTGGATTGAGTTGAACGACAGAACTTGCGCTCGAGTTGCCGCCAAACTTATCGATAAGTAGTGTTGTATTTAGTGCTCCACACTTTTATTTATCGGTGAGCGCAACTTGTGGCTCTCTCGCGCTTTCTCACTCTCACAAACAGCTTGCGCTTTCCACTTGTTCCACGGCATGAGAGACAGTTGTTTTATCGCACTTGTGTCGAGCGGATCGAGTGGTGTTGTGAGTGCGTGTTTTCTTCGTTTGTTATTTTTTTTTGCGTTTGCGTTTGCTTTTGCATTTTGGCGGCCGGCGCGAATTTGACATTGTTTTTATACGTTGTGCGTTTATTATTTGTGGCCCTCAATCGGTTTGTTCTTGTTTGTTTCTTTTTTGTTTGAGTTTGCAAACTTTTGCACGTTGCGCCGTTACAACGACAACAACAACAATAACAACAGCAACATCAGCAGCAACCGCCATTTGGAATTTAAAACGTCGCGACGTTGCTATAACAGTTGATGAACCGTTAAAGCTGCAAGGGCTATTGCGCCACATTACGACAACAATAAGCGAATGTAACGAAATTGTAAAGTTTGTTTATGTTTTTTCATGTTCAAGTGAAAGCGTGTGAAAAATAGAGTCACCTTAACATTGCTAAGCCAAGCTCAAGTCTTGCTTCAAATTTCTTCTTCGATATACAAATTGAGCCTCTCTCTTACGCGCTCTTTGGCTGCGCTCTCTCAGTGTTCGCGCTCGCTCGCGCGTGTTTGTGTGTGTGTGTGTAAGTGTTTGTTTGTGAAACTGCGTAAGAAAGAAGAAGAAGCATCAGCGCAGTATTTGCAAGGGGGGAAGGAACATTTAAACTTTTAACCCCCTGCCACACAACATACATAATAAGATATCCTGTGGCCAATCAAAGCCAAAGCTTCCGGCCAACTAACGACATGCAACCGCAACTGTTGCGCCTGCCCAACAACTACAGCAACAACAACAACAACAGCATTGGAGCAGCAGCAGCCGCAACAACAACTTTATTGCAGTAAGGTGAGTTACATGGGATAATGCTGAAAACACTGAAAGGGAAATTTAATAAGGATGGGAAATGGCAATGGGAATATGCGCAAAAGGGAATAAATATTGCATATCGCAATCAGATTGATAATTACCCAATTGGGAGTGTTGGGAAAGTGCAGCACATAACATACATAAATATAATATATGATAAATACCTGTATGCTGTGCTACATTACTTAATTATGGTTATTGATCGGCCAATTGATCTCTTGTTGCTGTTTTTGGACAACTTCGTTCTACGCTCAACTCGTTCATGGTCTTTTGTACCCGTTTCGTTTCGTTTTCGTAATGATATTTTGCGGCCATTTTGAGTTTGAGTTTTGCCAAAACTGTTGTAATGATGTTTGCCATGTTGTTGTTGTTGCTGCTGCTGCTGCTGCTGTGGCTTCTTCGACGTCTTCTTTGGGGTTTCGGGGTCATCAACTCTTGACAACAGCAACAGCAACAGCAATCGCAATTGTTGCCAAAAATCCAAAAAGCACAAAAACAGCAGCAACAAACTTGCGTGCCAATGTTTCTCATGTTGTTGTTCTTGTTGTTGATGTTGTTGTTGTGCCTTGTATGATATACAATCCGAACATTAAAAAAAACACAAACAACATAAAAAAGATTGACATCTTCTGTTGATACATTTGTACGTGCAACGAAGCGTCTTGTGTCATTTGGTAGCAAAGTCAAACATTTTCATGATCACTTCTCATGTTCGAGTAGCTGCTGCCAAATACCCTGTAACCCAAATCTAGAGCAGTTGTGGCTATGATGGACTAGAACCTTAACACTTTACATACATACATACTGCAATTTGAGGATGTTTATTCTAATAATGAAGTTAGATCTTCAATCTTTATGCAATCAATTGGTCTTATAAATCATATTTCTAAATTCTTTTTTATCTAAGATCAAAACAAAACTAAACTTGTTACTTGGTATCAATATAAATAATTAAATTGAATACATAAACATTAGAATATATTCAAAAATAAGTACCTTTAAGTAAAATAAAGAAAAACTAAATGTCCAATAAACACAAAATTCAATTTTTGCTCAATATAAATAATAAATTTTAAACATAAAAATAAAATTCCAAATTCTAAAGTTGAAATTATAAAAATAACTTCAAATTAAGATCATCAGAAAAATGTTTAATAATGAATAGTTAATGTTATTCTCAAATGAATGCAACAGAAAATGATTTTGATTTGGTTTCAGATTAAAATAATTTGGAAATATGAATTTTAAAGCATTTTTAAAATATTTGCAATTTTGGAATTAAATTTTTATTTTCGTTTACAATAAATTGAAATCAATACAAAAATGATTAAAAGTAATTAATGTATATCTTGACTTTATCTGAGGGATTTAGAAATGTAATATATAATATAAAGCCAAGTTCTTAGTTTATAAGTATTTCTTAATTAATATAAAGACTGCAGGGTATCTCATTAAGCGTGTCAGCAATGCAACTTGTCATTTGATGACGAACTGCGTCTTGATATGGCTTCTCTCTGTTCGATTAGATGCGTTGCTCGATTGTGAATTGCATTTGCATAATCGAGCTGGACTCGTTTTGGGGTAAATATCTGCTCTGCTCTGCTCTGCAATGCGATCCATCGATCCAGACTGAAGACTGTCGACTGTTGAGTGGCGAGGACGGACAGTGTCTCATAACCTCAATTTGGCGGCGCTGTCCACTTGCTGCTGTGGCCCTGCCCCATCTGCGTCTCGCCTGGCGCTGCCGCAAATTGCGGTGCGTGTAATTTGTTGTCCCCAATTGCGTAAAATGCACGCAGCATCGATTTTCACCTGCCACACGAGAGTGCAACTCAAAACTGTGGGCAGCCTGTTCCTCCTCCTCCTCCATCTCCCCCTTCTCCTCGTTGGTTGTCTGCTTCTCTTGGGTAATCGATGAGCTCGACGAGTGTGAAACTGCCGTTAAATGCTGCCGCGCCAAAGATTGTTAATTACTCTCTTGCGGCAACTCTGCAACTCTGCCTCTGCCTCAGTCTCTGGTTTGTGGAACTGGCCGAAATAAGTACACAGAGAGAAAAGAGTCTAGATTGAAAAAATATTGATTCACGATTTTTTCCATCTTTAAAACAACAATCTTGAAATAAGATTTTTTGATTGAAACGAATCTTAAATCTAGATTTTTATGCTAAATTTGCATTTTAAGATGAAAAGTATTTTATTTTAAGACTAAAATCTTGATTCAAGAAGATTTTAATCTATATTTAAAAGTAGTTTGCAAGTCTTGAGTAAGGAACTCTTAGATCTTAAAATAAAATATTTTATTCTTATTTTTTTTTAATGTTGGAATTATCTTCTTTTAAAATTAGAAATCAATTAATTTAATCTTTATTTAAGATTGTTACATCTTCCTATTTGGGACATTATCAATCGTATATCAATCACATTTAATCTAGAATGAATCTAGAACGTTTAATCTTGGTTTAAGATTTTTCTATTCTTGAAAGAAAATTGTAATATTGAATTTCAAGTTTGGGCAATCAAGAATTTTGTTAGATTTTCGATTTTGATTTAAGAATAAAACTTCTATGTTTAACAAACAATACAAGATATAATATAATACAATACAATCTTGATTCAAGATTTATCACGTTTTTTCTTTCCGTGTAGAGTAGAAGAAGAAGGAAGAGTGGAAGTTGGTCGACATCAACTTTCACATGCGCATTGAATCGAGTTCAATCGACGCGAGGATCTCAGTTTTGAGTCTGCGATCGAGGGACAATTTGGGAGAGGGGGGGAGAAGATAATGCTCTGATCTGATGTTGTTGATGTTGTAATTATTATTGGCTCTATTAACTAACTACTGTGCGTATTTAAGTGCTCTCATTGTTGTTGTTGTTGTTGTTGCTCTTCTCCAGCAATCTTCAAGTGCGTGCAAGCTCTGAGTGCTCAGAGGGGAGCAGAGAGGGGTGAACGGAGAGGGGAGTGAAGCGTATGCTAATTCAGCAATTGTTCAGCGCAAATTGCGTGAGACTCGCTTCGCTCAACGAGAGACGTTGACCTCAGCAACAACAACAACAACAGCGAAGGGAGCGAGGGAGGGAAAAGAATAACACAAATGTTGGGGGCGGGGGGGAGTAGCTAATGGGAAACACTTTAGAAATATGAACGGATCGGATATGTGCTCAGATTGGAGCAGAGAGCACGGACAAAATGAATAGCTAAGAGCAAATGCATCCCAGAAAGTAGTAAAGAAATAGATAAATAGATTTAAGAGTAAAGAATAATAAAAGTAATGAATAGATATAAAAGTAAACGATTAATAAAAGTAATGAACAGATTTAAAAGTAAAAGATTAATAAAAGTAATGAATAAAAGTAATGAATTATAAAAGTAATGAATAGATTTAAAAGTAAAAGAAAACATATTTAGTTGTATTTCTTAAAAAACAAGCGATTCATATGAAGTTCCTATTAGAACAAGTTTGAAGATTCACAATAAATAAAGGCTGAAAGCTAGATAGCCAATGCATAGCTAGAAAAAGAGTTAAATAAAACAACTAATACACTGAGAGATAAAATCTAAATTGAAAAGTTGATTGGAAATCTTGACTTAATATTTTTTTTTAAATCTTGAAATATGATTCTTGGGTTGAAAAAATCGTAAAGACTAAAATCTTGATTTAAGATTTTGTCTTCTTAGTTCAAGATTTTCCATTTTTGAGACAAGATTATAATCTTGATTGGGATTTCAAGATTGGGAAATCTAGAATTTTTGTAGAATTTTGTTGTTGATTTAAGAATAAAACTTCTTGGTTCAATTTGGATTCCATATTTTATTCTTGATTTTATCAGCATTTTTCTTTTTGTATTGTTTCAATTCACTTAGCTCTACATACATATGAATATATAATGCTACATATAAGAATAGTCTTTGCTTATTTTAAAATTGCTTCAGCTTATGTTTTTTTGTCCACTGCAAATAGTTTTGCCAGAAAATTATGCATATAAAGTTTAATAGAGGATTAACAGTTTCAGAATTCGTTGTGGCATTGAATGCACTCAGTTTTCGATTATTTTTGTGTTGAATTGTTTCCATTCTTGATCGTTGAGAATCGTAGGGAGTATTCTGAACGTAACTCGGCTATTTTCCGCAATTGAAACAGTTGAAGAAAGGGAATCAGATTCAAGAGGCAAATGCTGTGCAGTTCATTTCAGAAGAAGCAAACTGCTCCACAAATGGACTGTAAATCACGATAAACAGCCAAGAGCGCAGCAGGCAAAGGGCAGCAGAGGGTAGGGAGAAGGAGGGGTGGAGGTGGAGGTGGCGCAGAAGGCGGTCCATCAAGTGCATAAATAGCACCAGCAACAACAGCAACAACAACTCGCACCAAAAACAATTGCATCTGCCACAGCAATAACAATAACAATGCCCTTTGCCCCCCTTTTGCTTCGCTCTGCGCTCTTCGCTCTGCGCTCTTCGCTCTGCGCTTTGTGTTTCAAATGAAATTTCAAATAAAATTGTAACAGAATTTAGTTCATCTTGTTGTTGTCGTTGTTGTTGTTGCCATTATAGCATCGAAATATCTGATTGGAATGCAACGCGTGCTGCTCGACTAAACAATTTCATCTCGCATCGAATATTTCAATTATTGGAAGTGGAATCAATATTTCAGTTATTTTATGTGCGCAATTATATCTGTTCATTGTTTTTTTCTGCTTTGTTTATTATTCTTACTTTTTTAATTATCTTTATTTTATTTTTTATTTTTTTATTTAGTTATTTTTTCATCAATATTTTAGTTATTTCTCATTTATTTGTTAGTAGTCAATGAATTTTTAATATTTTACTTATTTCTACATAGATAAGAAATAGATAGATGAACAAATATAGAAGTAAAGGAATCTACATAAAGTCGTATTCTTAAAAATCTTATTTCAAGTTTGTTCTTTCTTTTCTTTTTCTTAAATCAAGATTTTTTCGATCTTAAAAAAGAACAATCTTAAAATAAGATTTTTAGGTTGAAAAATAGGAACTAAATAAAAATTCTTAAATCAAGATTTTCTATCTAATTTTCAATCTAGAATAAAACATTATTGAATCAAGATTTTAATCTTAAAATAAAATGTTTTTCTACTTAAAATGCAAATTTAGCATAAACAACTTTATTTAAGATTCGATTTAACCAAAAAACCTTATTTCGCGATTTTTCTTAGTCTTAAATCAAGGTTTGTTGCAATTTAGATTTTTTTCTCTCTGTGCATATAAAGTAGAAACAGAATTTCGTTTCTATTCGTTTTCAGTTTCTTAGAGCATTTGTGCTTCGTTGTGATGCAGCAAACTCAGTTTTTATGTTGCACAGACATTAAAAAGAGTAAAGGAAGCGGAGAAATTGGGCGAAAAGTTGCCAGTGTAAACAATAAACAGATCTTTAGCTTATGCTGCATGCAACATGCTGCAGCAGCCGCAGCAGCAGACGCATTATGTGGCTGTTCAGGTCAGTGGCTGGCTTCTGGCTAAGAACATAAAAACGAAGAGAGAGAGAAAGAGAGGGGAATGTATGTGTATACATTTATGCAACTTTAGAACTCGATCAATGTTTTCTGCAAGTTTGATAACCGCTGCAAATACCCGGACTTCAATGTGAGCTATAAATAGATTCGGGATCCGAGCGGCGACTTTTGTTTCTCGGTTGGCCAGGCTTGATCAACAAGGCTCGTTGGTCTAGGGGTATGATTCTCGCTTCGGGTGCGAGAGGTCCCGGGTTCAACTCCCGGACGAGCCCGAGTTTAACTTTTTTGCTTTTTTCATTTTTTGTTTACTATAATTATAGTAGAGATTGCTATCGTCTATCGATGGAACACCATTTGTCATCTTGCCACACTGTGCGGTGGGCGTTTGGCTGCCCACGGTAAAAAAGAAAAGAACAGAACGGAACAGCAAAGCAAAGCAAAGCAGGAGCAACAACTTGATCATCGGCATCTCTCTTTGCGCCTTCATCTAATTACATGTTGTTCGTTGATGATGATGATGACGATCTGCGGCATTGCGTGTTTTGTATTTTTGTGCTCGGTCAGCACTTGGGGCGCTCAAATTTCAACAACATCTCAACTAAGACACCGAAATGGACTTCCCTTCCTCTTTCCCTTTCCCTTCCCTCTTAGTCTCTTCTTGTGGTCGCAGGAGCAGACAAAGCGATTCTTCATTGCGGATTCTTGTTTCGTTTTTGTGCCTGTTAATCGATTTTAAATTGAAGATTGATTGATTGAGATACGAGCAATCGCTTCTTCCCTCCCCCACTCCCACTCCTCAGAGAGGCGATGTTCTTCTGTTCACTTCCCTCTTGAGCGTAAGATTTCACACAAATCAAAAAGTCGCAGCTAATTGAAATGGTGGCAAACTCGCATCGAAGCGATGCAAAGGAGAAATACATTCACTCGATGCAGGGAAAAGTTCTCAGTTGTGCCACTAGATGGCGCCACATTCCTTTGCTAGTTTCCGTTGCCATTGGCTATTTGCTTAATTTCCTCTCTCCTCTGCTTCTATTGCCCCCAATAGCTCGACATCCACCTGTTGCTTGTATAATATCCGTTAAATGCCTCTCTTGAGATCACTCGATGCTGCTGCTGCATTGTTTCGTTCGTTCAGGTTGCACGTTCATTTGCCACGATGCTGCACGCAACACTCCGAGACCGAAACTTGATTTTCTTTGCATTTTCGATATGCCGACTCAGCTAAACTCAACCGACTTAGCCGACTCATGCCACCAAATTACGTTGATGATTAACGAATTTTAGACTGGAAAATAGTTCGTTACACCTTTCCCCCGCTCTCTCTCTCTATCTCTACTCTTACCCCCGTTTATATTACTATATAGTAGCAATCTGTAAAGACTTTGATATGCAGTCCGCTGGCATTCCGAGAGCAATTAATGTGTGGCAAGCCGAAATCGAAGTATCGAAGCTCAAATGCCCTTTCAATCTAGTGAAGAGTTTAAAACACTCTTCAAATAATAACAAGTAAGAAGAAAGACCATAAATGTAGTATTATTTTTTAAAATATACCAAATTAATATACCATAAAAATACTAAAAATATACCGACGACTGTTTTTGGTATATAGATTTCAAATATATCGAAGAGTACAAAATTTTGCAGATTGTTAGCCGAAGCAATCTAAAAATATACCAAATTAATATACCACAAAAATACTACAAATATACCAGACGATTATTTTTGGTATATTGATAAGGTACTACATTCAAAATATATCAGATTGTCAGCCAAATCAGTCTAGAATATACCAAATTATAAGACCATAATATACTAAAAATATACCGACGTCTATATTTGGTATATTAATACATAGTACAAAATATATGAGATAGTCAGTCAAAACAGTACAAAATAGACCGAATCAATATACCAAAAAAATACTAAAAATATACCAAAAGTTATATTTGGTATATGCATAAAGTACTACATTCAAAATATATAGTTTGGCATGCCCAAAGAAAGGGTATTCCACGGGGGGAAAACAAAAATAAATAAGCAGCAAAGAAACCCATTAAAAAATGTTAATTTCCATAAAGAAAAAAGTCTCGAAAAAAAGCCACAACAACAACGCCGACAGCACGTGGCTAAAAGCCGCAAAGGGGCCAACAGACAAAAGCCAGAATTTCTACACTCAGTTTCTATGTGTGTGTGTGTGTGTGTGTGTGTGTGTATGTGTGTTGAAGCTTTATTTATGCGCGGAATGTATCTCGACTCAGTTGCGAGTTGTTTGGCTTTTGATTTGCTGCCAAAACAAGAATCAAAGTTATTGTCATGAAACGCCTACAACGAATCTCTATCTCTATCTGTAGTTGTATCTGTATCTGTATCTGTAAATGTATCTGCGTATCTTTAGTGCGCTATTTGGGCATCTTGTTAGGCTGCGACTGATTTATAGCCTGGCTCTAAAGGTGTTGCTAATGGCCTCCATCTCCATCGAGTTGAAGCTTGTCTAATGAAGTCCACTTTTGTCCATCGCTCGCTCGCTTCGCTGGACAATTTTCTAGCGATTGCGATTGCCCGTTATGACAGCTGCGGTTGAGCCGCACACGAAGTTTTCCATTTGATTGGCGCTGCGACGTTTTCCTCTCAAAGGAGAGCTTCGACTAGAAATTACGCTGTCTGTCAGTCACAATCAGCCTTTGTCTCTGCAACTTCTTGATTTCGCGGTTGCTTTTCTTTCCCTTTCAAGTTTCGAACAAAGACGCCTCTCTATGCTATCTGCAATTAAATGCTGCACAGCTGCTGTTAGCATCATTCTTGTGTGGCTAATCAATCGGCCAAGCAAGGAGTCTTCTCTCTCTCGCTATCTTGAGTGCCAAATTGATTTGTGCACCTTGAGGAATGCGACTTGCATCACTTGGATGACTTCACGACTTGTCGAGCCAATTAGTTGGGCACGAGGCGGCGACTGCGACTGCGACTGAGACTGAGGTCGAGACTTGGGCTCAACTCTGACCATCGCGTGGGGGCTTGAAAAGACGAAGAAGACGAAGAAGAGCAGGCCAAGTTGTAAGTTGTTGTGTGGGCAGCGCCGACAAAATCATCCGCCCCAGCACAATTTCAATTTCAAACGCTAAACTGTCAAATTACTTGCGGAGTTTAACTCTGATGCAGCACGTGGGCAGCAAATTGGATGAGCGAAGAAAGACGCAAGACCCAAAACGAACAGCTGCTCTTCTCTTGTCTTCGCTTGTCATGTCTCTTCTCTTCTCTTCCCTTGTCTTGTCTTCCCTTGTCTTCTCTTGGCCAATATCTTAAAGTTCCGCTGCAATTGGAGCACACGTTCAAACGTTTCGAGCTGATAAACAAAACAAAAGCAAAGCACAACACGACAACCTGAGAACTTTAACTCAACTGACAACCGAGAATTGAGAATTATGCATGCTGAGAATTGAGAGCTAGCTGAGCTGAGCTGAGAGCACGGAGAACTTTGCAAAAAGTGCGCATTGATTTCAGGGTCGACAACAACGTTGTTTGCTGCTGGCAACTTGTTTGCCAATGCAACAGCAGCAGCAACAATTGGCTGAAATGATGCCAACAGGTGCTCAACATTCTTGGCATAGTTTCGAGAGCAATTCGCTTGAGTGAGGGGAGGGAGGGAGAGGCAGAGGCAAGATTGAGGCTGCAGCCGATTGAGCTATTGTAATTGTTGGGCATGAGTGCAAGGAATGAATGAATGAATGAATTGAGGTGTGAGGGCGCCAAAGGGGGAGGAAGGGGAGGGGAAGGGGAGAGACCGCAATGCATATGAATGCCTAAGGTATGCGAGGAGGGAGAAATACCAAGAGAAAGGGAGAGAGAGAGAGAGATTCGCATAGCCAACACTGTTTGAAATTCAACTTGATTCACCAATCACGGTTTTAGCAATACAGCGTACTGTTTGAGTTGAGATTTGATTGATCAATCACAGTTTTGGCTGCACTGCGAGCTCAAAATGTTTGGAATGCAATGCACATGAATGCTTAAGCTATGTGTAGAGGGAGAAATACAAATAGAGGGAGAGATAGAGTGGGAAGGAAAAGGTAAAGAGAGGAAAATAGGTAAGACAAAAGCAATAGCTGGCATTAAATTAACCAAAGCAGCAACAGTTATCGATCACTCTTGATTTAATTTTAATAAGATTATAAGGTAGTGAGAGCAAAGAGTGGGAGAAAGGGAGAGCCAGAAAGACAAGAAGAGGAAGGAAGAGAAAGGCAGCAAGTAAAAAGTTTAAGTCAAAAGTTGAACAAAAAGTTGGAACACACAGAAATTAAATTGTAATAAAAAATGTCAACGCAAGATTATGAGAGAGTGAGAGAAATCAGTAGAAAGAGAGATGGAGAGAGAGAGAGAGAGGGAGAGACAGAGACGAGAGTGATATAGAGAGAGGGAAAGAGAGACAGCAAGTAAGATAAGTGGAAGTCGAAAGTTGGAACACACAAAAATCAAATTGTAATACAAAATGCCAGGAAAATATTGTGAGGGAGAGAGAGTGTGAGACAGAGATTTTGAGAAAGAGAGAGAAAAAGGGAAAGAGACAAAAACATAAAGAGAGAGAGAGTGAGAGAGACAAGGAAAGAGACAGGGAGAAATAGAGACAGCAAGAACTATAAGTAAGTAGAAGTCAAAAGTTGAATTGAATTGCAACACACAGAAATCGAAGCTATCAATCACCTTATGTGAGTACACTCATGAGTGTGTATTCAGTGCCTGCAGTGAGTGCATTCACATGCATTCACTGCACATTTTATCTGCCGCTGCAAGTTAAACTTAAACTTCGACTCGAGTTTTGAGTTTGTCACGTTTCTCAGCGCGTTCAGCTGCTGCCTGATATGAATAAACTTACACACACACTCACACACACACACATATTCACTCATACTCACACACTCACATAGAGACAAACGTGCAGACAATGGCTAATGGAAATGCTGGCGCCAGCATCATCATAACAACAACAAACAACAAACAACAAAAAGCAAAGCCAAAAGCCAACTTAATAACTGAACAACAATTTGGTCAATCGCAGGGCTCGTTTTACCTTAACGGACTCTTTGCTTTTGTTTAGTTACTTTGCTCGCTTTGTGTCGCAGAATGTTTGTTCATTAGTCTTATGTAATTGTCGCAAATTCGTTGCGTGACTTCTGTCCAGTTGATGACCACAATCTCAGTCCGATTGCGAGTCTGCAATCAGTCTGCCTCCATTGCTGTGTGGCCTCGATGAAGTCGAAGGGCGGAGGAAAAGTACCCGAAACTATTCTGATTACTATATTCTTGACTATCTTCAAGGAGATCTGTCGCTGCAGAAATACAGTTTGAAATTCCACTTCATTGATCAAGTTTTGACTGCTCTGCAGATAGTTTGTGCAGCGACTTGATTGATCAATCACAGTTTTGTCTGTATTGAGCACAGTTTAACCTGAAACTTGATTGATCAATCACAGTTTTTTTCTGTACTGAGCAGAGTTTGAGCTGCGGCTTGATCAATCACAGATTTGGTTGCACTCCACACAGTTTGACCTGATAGTTGATTGATCAATCAATTTTATTTGCACTGAGCACAGTTTGTGCTGCGACTTGATTGATCAATCATTGTTTTGGCTTAACTGTGTACAGTTTGAGCTGCAATTTGATTGATAAATCACAATTTTGGATGTACTGCACACTAAAAATCTTGGTAATAGAAAGCTGTAAGTCCAGTTGTCATTTGCATGTTTGAGAAGAGACTCCGCAACTGTCGCATCCAATGGGGAAAGCAGCAGAAAGAGCGAGAGATAGAGACAGAGAGAGAGAGACAGAGAAAGAGTCAATCGGAGCTTGACTGCGTAAATTTGATGCTTATGTCTGCATTTTGCTGTAATTTGTGAAGAATTTTAATCAGCCCGGCCGAAATGAAGTTTCATGCCGCATGCCACATGCCGCATGCCACATGTGGCTGTGACTGTGGCTGTGACTGTGGCTGTGACTGTGTGCGTAGATGATCGTGCATGAGTTAACGCTAGATCAAACTCGAATTGACAGGCGAACAACGAACAACGAACGACGAAGAGCGACGAGCGACGATGAATGTTGATTGCTCGACGTCAATTGAAATTGCCTCAAATTGTTGCATTTCACGCAAGAGTCGCAGCCAACAAGAGAGACAGCCAACAATTGACCGCAGCAGCAATTGAAATGCCTGACCAGTCGCTGCCCCAACCCAAACCCAAACCCCAACCCAATCCGAGTCCGAATCCGAATCCAAGTCTGAATCCCAGAGTCACAGTCGGAGTCGTGTTGTTGTCATGCCGCATCAAATATTCGATTAATATGCAAAGCAGGCGACTTGCAACTCGACTCGTTGCAGGTGCAAGAGTCCAACCCACAAACTGAACCTAATCCGAGGCATGCTAATTACTTTTTGGCTGCCTGTGGCAATTAGCACCGTTGCCAGACGGACATTCAACAATTAGTATAAACATAAAGTTACCTCACTCCACCTGACCTTTCTCCCCCTCTCTCCCCCACTCCTCTTTTAACTCCCCCACAATTTGAATAGCGAACGCTCTTCGATATGAAATCTTTTGTTTAGCATTTAGTTCAAAATTATTAACGAAATGAGATCAACTTGCAGCTCTCAGCTCTCAACTCGAATATCGAACTCGCTTAGAATGCGTGAGAGCCAAGTTTGTTGCCTAAGTCTTTCGTTTTCTAGTCGCAGCAACAGCAGCAGCACGAAAGCTGTTTGCCATTTACTGAATCTGAATCTGCCGGTAGAGGAAATTAAAACAGTCGAAGCAATACGATTTGTCTGTCAGTGATCGACTGACAAATACCCGATAGTAAGTGTGATTGCTTTGGTTGACAATTTCGTATATTTTGGATATACCAAATGTGTATTTCGGTATATTTTTGGTATATTAATTGTTGAGTTCAATTGCCTTTGCTGACAATCTGGCAAAATATATTTGCGCTTAGCTATATTTTAAATTTAGTATCCTAAGAATATACTAAATATAAATTTTAGTATATTTTTCGGTATATTAATTATCGGGTCTTAATTTGTTAGGTTCACAATCTGTTACATTTTGTGCATTTTGGTATATTTTGAATTTAATATCCTAAGAATATACCAAATATACACTTCGGTATATTAATTGTCAAGTCTTAATTGCTTAGGTTGATAAACTGGTATAATTTCTACTTGTTGGTATATTTTAAATGTAGTAGCATACAAATATACAAAATATAAATGCTGGTATATATTTTCTCAGTATTTGTCTGATCTTAATTGCTTTGGTTCACAATCTGCAATATTTTATACTCTGGTATATTTTGAAAGTATTAGTAAATACCAAATATACATTCGGGTATACTTTTAGTATTTGTTGGGTATATTCATTTGGTTTATTTCAGAAATATAATATAAACTATTCAGCTGCTTGATGAGCATCAAGAGCATAATACTCCCGACATTTTATCGCACTAATTAGCTGAGTATGCGAACAGTTGCATAATCACAGTTGGCAATTTGCGTTGTGGCCCACATTCTTGCCCAGCTACGGGTCGAGAGTCGGGCACAAAGCAGTCAAAGCAATAGGTACGGGTATTCACTGCACGTGTTCAGCATTCTGATGCTGATGTTGATGCTGTTCGCAGCTCGCAGAACTTTCACTCGCAGAACTCGCTGCTTGTTGCGGCTTTCGGGGTCAGATGGAGATGGAAATGGAGATGAAGCGGGCAGCTTGACTGTTGTGTTGTTGCCTTTTCTCATCAGCCAAAAAAAAAGCAAAGACAAAGACAAAGACAACGACAACGAAGAAGAGACGAGGCTAATTGCCAGCGACACGGCAGCCGCGATGATGAGGAAGCTTTAGCTTCAGGTCTTGAGTGAGGTATTTTGTTTGGTATTTTGGGTATGCGAGGTGAATGAGTCTGAGTCTAAGTCTGAGTGTGAGGTGCGGGCGTCGTCGCATTAAGTTGTCATATTGCCATTGTTGTTGTGATTTAGATCTAACACCCAACTCTCAACTCTGTTTTACTTGCAGCCAGCATGTCAGCCACAATAACATCAACATCCACAACGACAACTTAAACTGAGGCTGAGATCGAGACCAAGAGAGAGAGGGAGAGAGATCGCAGATTGAATTTTGAATGCCAGCCTTAGGCGTTGCCCCAACTCGGAGTCGCAGTCGAAGCTGCAGTCGAACTCACACAATGGCCACCCATGGCACGCTCTATCGACCATCTGGCGGAGTCGCCACCGCCACCGCTTCAGCCTCAGCTGCCACGCCCATTGGCGTCGCCGTTCAATACGCCACAGCCCCAAAGCCCTTCGCAGCTGGCGCCGTGCAAAGCGGCCCCGAACGGAGTCGACTCCTCGAGCTGCTGCGCGCCCCCAACAATCTCACCTCGCCCACCCTGGAACCCTCGTCGAAGGGTCTGCTCAACGGTCCCGGGCAGAACAATTGTTTCCTCAACTGTGCCGTTCAGGTGAGTCAAGATTACTTATTACTATATTATATATACGAAAGTTGAGTCAGTTATTAAGCAAGTGACAAAAGCATTTGCCAATGATCTATTTCAAAGAAGTTGTGTTAAGTTGGAGTAAATTATAAAAGTGTGCATTACGAATCATTTTTGTATTATTACAACTCAGAAATAGCAAAGCAATTGATATGAGGAACTTTTATAGAGAAATAGAGATATGACAAAAGCATTTTACAATGATATATTTTAAAGAAGTTGTGCATTACAAATTGAAGTAAATTGTGGGAGAGTGCATTATGAATTATTATTATATTATTGAAATTATAAAATAAATCAAAATTAGCACAGCATGAGAAACTTTTAAAGGAAAATGATGATTTGAAAGACTTTAGAAAACAATTGCTTATTTACAATTTTAAATTGAGATAATTATTATGCTTGAAGAATTAGGAATTCATTTTAAAAAGCATTAGCAAATGGAGCAAGTTATAGAAGGATATACTTGATGGGTTATTATAATATTGGAAATGTAGAAATAACTCATAAATAGCAAAGCATTTTATATGAGCAACTTTTATACATAGAAAATTTGAGATTTATGAACTACAATTCCTGTAATGAAATTACAAAATGGAGTACATTATAGATGAATATCTAATGAAAATAAAAAAATGACGAAGCAATTGAAATGTGGAGCAGTTAGCCAAGAAAATAATTACTTATTTGTAATTTTCAAAACGTGAATTTCGAAATAATTTTTATGCTTGATCGTGTGTGATGATTATAAAGTTAATCATTAAATTCAAATAATAAATTATATCTCTATAGAAAAAGACATTATAAAAATAGAACAGCACAGAAATAGAGAAATACCTCATAAAAAAGAAAGCTATTCAAATGGGAAAAGTTAGACAAAAGTTATATGAACATTTACGAAGAACACCAAATGTATATACTAAATATACGTATTGGTATATTTTTAGTGTAATTCTGGTATATATTATGTTGATATATTTTAAAGATAATAGCGCATTATTTGTACCTTTAAGAACATTTAAGAACAGCAACAATTTTTGAATTAAATTGATTATGAATTAACCAAATTTCTGCAATAAGATAAATATACTTTTTCGGTATATTTTCTGTATATTATGTTGGTATATTTTAAAGATAATAACGCAATATATTGCTTATTAAAATTGCACATTTTGGTATATTGTGTTGATATATTGCAATGATAATACCGCATTATTTGCTTATTTTGTAGAAATTCGCTTTTAAAACATTTTTAAATAGAATTGAATATGATTAGGCACATTTATGAGATAATTTCGGACAGCCCATATACCAAATATACATTTCGGTATATTTTTAGTATACTATCGGTATATTATTTTCGTATATTTTTAATCATAATTTCGCATTCCTTTGCTTATTTGTTGGTGATGTACATTTAAGAATAGCAACAAATTGAAACATTTTTGAATTGAATTGAATATGAATTAAGCATATTTCTGAGATAAGTTTCGACAGTCGATATACTAAATATACATTTCAGTATATTATATTGACAACTTTTAATGACAATACAACATTACTTTACTTATTTGTTAGTAATTCACTTTTGAAACATTTTTGAATTGAATATGAATTAAGCACATTTCTCAGATAAGTTGCGACAATCGCAAAGAGGGAGGCAAACTTATGAATCGTAGAATAGCATTAATGAGTCGAGGTCTCGCGCACGAAACGTGAATGAGTGTATGAATGTTGTGAGTGTACTCGCAGCGCATTCAAATCATTGAAAACGCGCACTTGAAACAAGTAAGAAATCATTTATTTCTTGTATTACTATTTGTGAGTTTTGGATTGTTGGAATGAGCTGCTCAGCAATTTGCTTGTTAAATTTCACACACTTTTGGGGCAAAGTTGATATTTGGCTTCTTATTTTTTTGCTGTGCTGTCGTCGCCGTTGTTCTTGCTGTTGTTGTTGTTGTTGTTGTTTACTATTCGTGTTGTTGCCGCAAATGAGCTGTTGGCTTGGCTTTTTGCTCGGCAATTCAATTTTGGGGGCCAACCTTCAATTTGGAATCGTGTTAATTTGTTGCTCAATTTTTTTTTTTTGTTTCTCTGGGCAATCTTCTGTGAGTCAACAATTTGTTGTGGGCGCCGAAGTCGCAGTCGAAGTCGAAGTCACCTTTTAAGGCAGCGGCAAACTTTTGGCTGGATGAATTGCTAGCCAAGGCAAAGCAAGTCCAAGGCAGACTTTAGCTTCAACTCTAACTCCGATTCCGATTCCGATTCCAGCTTCAACTTCTCACGGCAATTGTTTCGCTTGGCAGCAATGTAAATATTAGTTTTAGTTGCATGTTCTATCGCGCCTTGGCATAAAAGGAGGCCACTTGTGTTCTCTTCTATTCTCCGCCATTTGCATGGGAAAGCGAAAGGGAAGAAGAGAGAGCAAGAGAGAGAGAGAGAGAGGGCAGAAAAAGTGCCACCCAGTTGCATAAATTTGTATATAGTTATGATTGTTTCCATCCACCATCTCAATTAATACCACAATTAGTCGAAAGCAACAAGAAATGGGACGTTTCCCTCCCTCCTCCGTTCCCTCATCTCTCTCTTTCGGTCGCACGCTGTACAAGCGAGTTCTAATTCTAATTAGAATAGTTTACTTAAAAGCAAATTAGCTCATAGATGGCGCCACTGCTGCTTTCCCTGACCCAAGGCAAGCGTGAATAAGCTTGAAGTTAACTTGGAGTAATGTTTTATATACTCCAGACGTTTTTGACTGATCTTACACTTCAATATCTCTTTTAAAAACTTTTCAGTTTGTATATTTTAATCACCAAAAGTGTAAAAATGTCACGTGCAACACATGAAATTTAACCTAAATGGGGAAAAAAGTGATTGCCAAAAATTTGACTCTATGTGTGTCAAGTGTGTGTGTGACTATGAAAGAGGGCGGATTTCCTAAGTAGGCATGGTTAGGCATGAGAGCTTAACAATGAAGTTCCAGCATAGAAATGCGTGTGCTACTCAGCAGCTACTCAACAGTTGAGTGCAGAACTTTCATGTCGAAAATTGACTTGCCAAAAATTTGTCAAAATGTGTGCAAAATATATGCCAATGTTTGAAGCTAGGCGCCGGACCGAGACATTAGAGTGGGCAGACCTGCTAAGTGGGCGTGGTCAGTCAGAATACCTTCGCAAGGGCTGTACAGCCTCGAAGTGTGTGTGTGTGCTTCTTATGAATTGGTATTCAATAGTTTAGCTTCTCAACTGTTACTCAACAGTTGTCAAGGCATTGCAAGTGTTCTTTAAAGGCTCAAAAAGTGGTGTGCCAAAAATTTAAAGTTATGGCTTTAAAATTTTGTGAGTCTCCTTGACTAGGCGTCGGACCGAGATAATGTAGGGGGCGGACCAGTTTAGTGGGCGTGGTCAGGCAGAAGAGCTACACAAAGATTACCCAGCTTAAAAGTGCATATGTGTGTGTGTGTGTGTATGTACTTCTAATGAATTGAAGCTACTACTATTCAACAGTTGAGCTTCTACTCAACTATTGCTCAACAGTTGTGCCTGTTTTGAAGGCATTTCAACTGATCGAGTGAAAAAATGACATGCCAAAAAGTTTAATAAATCTCTGCCAAATTTTGTATGCATGCTTGACTAGGATTGGGACCGAGATATTAGAGTGGGCGGACCTGCTAAGTGGGCGTGGTCAGGCAGGGGGACTTCACAAAGAATTCGCAGCTTGTTAATTCAACAGTTGAGCACTTCTTACTCAACAGTTGTGCACAATCTCAATGCAATGCAGCTAATTAATTCAGTGTGAAAAAGTCGATGCCAAAAAGTTTGATGAATTCCTGCCAAATTAAGTCTGACTGCTTAACTAGGCGGCGGACTAAGATATTGGGCAAGGCGGACTTGCTAAGTAGGCGTGGTCAGCAGGTGGGCCTTACAAAGTTAACCTAGCATCGATGTGTATGTGTGCGGTGTTAGTCAAAGACTTCTGATCTAAGACCAAATCAGTAGTCGTCAGTCACGATTTTATAGATATAATAATTATGTAAAGATTGAGTTTATTTACTTAACATATATTTGATATAAGTATGTAAAGATTCAGATTATTTATCAAACGAATTATTTTGTGGAACTTGCTTGTGGTTGATAATATAATTTTTTTTTTGTTTTTAATTCCTTCTTTATTAGAGATTTTATTGCAAGTATTTTTTTCAGTTTATTCATCACTCGAATGGTTTTTAATGAAAAATTCTTTCTGTTCCATTATTTCCATTATTCTTTCACATCTTAATCAGTATAGTATTAAATGTGAAACACAATTGTTGTTGATAAATAAATTAAAAATGTAAAGATTGAGATTATTCTACATACGAATTATTTTATCATATGGCTCTTGCTTATGGTTGATAACATAATTTTGTTTTGTTTTTAATTTTTTAATTCATTCTTTATTAGAGATTTTATTGCAAGGATTTTTTTCAGTTTGTCATATTCATCACTCGAATGGTTTTTAATGAAAAATTCTTTCTGTTCCATTATTTCCATTATTCTTTTACTTCTTAATCAGTATAGTATTAAATGTGAAACACAATTGTTGCTGATAAATCGCATTTTCGAGTTGTGATTTGCTTGATTTATCGATCGTCGAGATTTTGGTGGCCACAATCAGAACCGGGCGATAATCAGACGCTGACTCACTTTCGGTGGAGCCATAAAAATTGGTTCAGGGTTGAGCTTCTGGTAAATCACGATCCATTCCCCATGTGGAGTATCAAGTATCGAGTGTAGAGTGAAGTTTAAGCCTAACTTTGGCCATTAAATTGGCGCCTAAGCACACGCCTAGTAGCTCTTTTTGCTGCGGGGGAGAGGAAGAGGGGAAGAGGGGAAGAGCTGGATTTACTTGAAAAGGAGGGGAACAAGTTGATCGACTGAACTTTCGAAGTGTGGCCAAATGTATGGAAAAAAAGACACTAACATAACATCCAGCTAATTGCGCACAAGTTGTTGCTATTGTTGTTGTTGTTGTTGTTGCTGTTGTTGGTGACACGCCCCTCAGCTTTGGTTGTTGCCACACACAGCAACAACAATAAATGCGGCAAACAATGGCAATCAAATGTGGCCAAGTTGCAGACTCAAATAGACCAAGATGGAGATGTGATTGTTACTGTTGTTGTTATTGCTTTTATTGTTGTTGTTGTTGGAGCGTGTGCCAAGCCTAAAGTCTCCAACTTCCCAACTGCAGACACAGCATCATTGTTGATTTTGTTGTTGTTGTTGTTGTGGCTGTTGTCATTGATTGTGTGTTGACATGACACAAATTTGAAGCCCCAACGAAAGTGTTGAAGACGTTCTTCGCTGAAGGGTTCGTTGCCTGCCTTCGCTTCACTACGATATGCAAATGCTCGACCAGCAGCTACCCTGGAAGAAGAACTAGTTTAGTGCTTATGTTTAAAATTTAATACTAGATTTGTGAAGTGACACAAAAATTAAGAATTTCGCTGAAGAACTTTTTCATTACAAACTAAATGAAAGATGAATAAATTTAAGAATAAAAACTTTCAAAACTAATGAAGATGAATAAATTTAAAGAAACAATCTCTTAAAACTCTAAGCAAAAGGTGAATACATTAAAAAGAAACATAAAATTGAACGAATGAATTAAGTTTCTATTTCATATAAAATATTCAATAATTTAAACGAATAAAATTAGTTACTTAACGAATACAAGATTCAATCTGTCATCCGCCTCTTCACTGCGCATACCCCATGCAAGAGCTACTGTTGCAGGGTATCTAGAGTGTCCGGCACTAGTTTTTGGGAGCAGTCGCTTCCGCTGCAGTTATTGCAACCGGTAACCGGTAACTTGTAACTGGTAACTGGCGACTTGCAACTTGCAACCTGCGAGTGGCAAGCGCTGAGAACACTCATGATGATTTCACTTGATATGCTTTTAATGTGTTTCTTTTGCCATCGTCGTCTCTCAACGTCTCAACGTCTCAGAGCAGTCAACTGCGACGCTTGCGAGACCCTTGAACAACTTCTTTCTTAGCTGCTGGTGTAATAAAGTAGCAACAACAATAAACATTTTCTTAGGCTTCAATTTCAAGAGGTGGAGAAGTGCAGTTTATTATGCTCATAGAGACTCGCACATCATTTCACAGCTTTGACTGCGGCTATCGCAGCTCAATCTGTGTCTGCATTTGTATCTGTATCTGTAAATGTATCTGTATCTTTAACTGCATCTATATTAGTTGCTTCAGTTTGGTGTCTGGCTCTCTGGGGTTAGATTAGTTCACACGATAAGCGAGAAACCAAGAAATGTCGAGAACAACTCGCTGCAGTTAACCATTTTGCCATAGTTAAGTTGCTGCTTGACTGCCAGCTAATATCGTTGCTGCATGCAACTTGATCTTACGCAAATTGGCAATTGAGACTGTTTTTTATTACAAACATAATATACCAAAAAAAACAAGTAAGAAAGCTACAGTCGAGCGTACTCGACTGTGAGATACCCGCTACCCAATTTGATTAAAGCCAATATATTTTGCGGTATTATTCTCAAAATATACCAAATATACTGCAAATATACTAAAAATATACCAAATGGTATATGTGGTATATCGATATAGTACCGCGTTCAAAATATACCATGGACGGCTCAATATACCAGATTGTGAGGCAAAGCAACTCAGATCCCTAGTAAGAAGGCGTTTTTGGCCATACAAAAGTATTTCTTTAATAACTTCGACAATTTTTATCTGATCGCAACCAAATTTTCAGGAATCATAACTACTATAGTTATTATTATATATATCAAAATTCACAACATTAGCTTTAAAATTTTTTATTCGATTTTTTTGATTTGCGGGGGCGGAAGTGGGCGTGGCAAAAATTTGAAACAAACTTGATCTGCGTGCAAACATAACAAATGCAGTCGAAAAAAAAATATAGCTCTATCTCTTATAGTCTCTGAGATCTAGGTGTTCATACGGACAGACGGACAGACACACAGACGGACAGACGGACAGACGGACAGACGGACATGGCTATATCGTCTCGGCTGTTGACGCTGATCAAGAATATATATACTTTATAGGGTCGGAGATGCCTCCTTCTACCTGTTACATACATTTCCTGTCGGCACAAAGTTATAATACCCTTCTACCCTATGGGTAGCGGGTATAAATACTAAAATATACTGAAGGTAGTATTTAATATATCACAGTATAAAAAACAGAAGATGCAAATCAGCTGAAAATTAAGACGGTTCGTTAAAAATTAATATACAAAAAAATACTTAAAATATACCGAATGTAGTATTTGGTATATCGAAGTATAAAAACTTTCTAAAAGTTGATTTTTATACATTGACTTACCAAAGATAGCCTGCGGTATATTTTAGTATTTATTCAGTATATTAAAATATATATTTCAATGTATTTTAGTAATTAATAATTTTTGGTATTTGGATTTATATAGTTTTGTATGGCTAGTTTTATACATCGATATACCAAATACTGCTTGCGACAAATTTTAGTATATTATTATATTATTTTTGGTATATTAACACATATAGGTATATTTTAGTATTTTTCGATATATTAATATATATTTCGATGTATTTTAGTATATTTTCGGTATATTGATATATAGTGATATATGTATGTATAGTTGATAGAATTGCTGACGAATGTCAAGTAAAGATTCTCCAAATTAAGGCGAATTCTTGTTGACTTTGTAAGGTGCATGAGGAAGACGACTTCAACGGCGACTGCGTCGGCTTTTGGTTACGGCTGACGGCGCCGCCTGGGAAGAAGTTGCAATTGTTCTTCGCTTGGCAGCAGAGAGTGAGAGAGAGGAAGAGGAAGAGAGAGAGAGAGAAAGAGAAAGACTCCTGCGCCTCAATTTCGATCTTCCTGTCTTGGAAGGTTCTTTTCCACTTTGGGGGTTGCGCAGTCTTGAAGTCTTGGCGTGGACATGCTTAATTTAACAAATGCATGTTTAATCAACACACACACACACACACACATGGAGAGCTGAAGTAACTTATGTAAATTTATGCATCGTTTTCAGTTTGATGTGTTTTTCTGCTTTTCCCTCTGTGCGCAGACAGTAATTTATTTTTGTTCAACAAGTTTATGAACAGACATCGTCATCGTCTTCTTCTTCGTCTTCGTGACGGTCAGTTTTCATGGCCAAAATCTGGACGGGAGTGTGATGCATTTCGTATGCGCGTCGCAGCAAAACTTCGACAACTTTTTTAGCTGTAATTGTAGCACCCAAAAACAACAACAACAACAACAACAACTGAAATACAACTTGACTATTCGAAAGTTGTCCGCAGTTGTCCAATGTTCAATGAACCTTTAAAACTGTTACCATTTCTCTCTCTCTCTCTATCTCTCTCTCTCTTTCGCTCACTCTCGCTTCAACAAGTGGAAGTTCGTGTCTTAAGTCTTTTGTTTTGTGACCGCTGTTAGGGCTTGCGCTAGGGCCACTTTTGTGGCAATGGAAAGTCTTGTTGTTGTTGTTGTTGTTGTTGCTTTGTTGTTTCTGTTGCTGTTCGTCTCCAAATTGAGACTCGACGCATTTTCAATTAATGTTTTAATTAGTCGTGAAAGTCGTGAAAGCAGTCGCAAGAATGAATATTTCAAGCTCTTAAACTGTCTATAAAGCGGGGCTTAGTTAACGCCCAATAAAAGCGAACTTTGTATATGGATAATTAGCTGCACTTCTCAACTGAGTTGCCTAATAAAATCCCTGGGAAAGAAAGTGCAAATGAAAATATGAATTATTAATTAATGCTTGGAATGCATCTAGTTCTGTGATCGTAAACTGCAATTAGAGTTTCACATTGTGCAAAAGGGATTGAAACGAGCTGGTTTCATATCAATTAACTCAGTAGGTAGTTCATTTTTATACCCGGTACTCATATGGTAGAAGGGTATTATAAGTATGTGGCTGCAGGAATTGTATGCAACTGGTAAAGGGACAAGATCTGATAATATGGTATAATTTGTACTATATGGTATATTTTAAATACAGCATTTGGAAATTTTCAGTATTTTACGAATGTATAGTAGCATAGTAGTATTTAAATGGAGTACTTCATGGATATACAAAATGTAGCATTTATTATATTTTAGTATTTTTGCAATATTCTGCGAATTTGGTATATTTTGTATGCATTAGAAGATTGTTATATAAAATATTTTTGAATAATCAACGAATCTGGTATATTTCGTACTCTGTGGTATATTTTAAATGCATCGTTCTACCAAATACAGCCTTCGGTATAGCTTAGTATTTTTTCAATATTCTACATTTTACATTGATATATAAAATACTATATAGTCTTTGGTATATTTCAGTACTTTTCTAGTATTCTCCAAATCGGGTATATTTTGTATTGTTTTGTCGTTATACCAAATACAGTATATACAGTATTTCAATTTAACTTATTTTTAGTATATGCTTGTATTGAAAACGAGTAGCGGGTATCTCACAGTCGAGTCCACTCGACTGTAGCTGTCTTACTCATTGAGGAACACGTGTTTAAAGACATTCTCTGGCTGCTCCTTTTCTGTTTGCTCCCACTCCAGTTATTCCAAATGAGGACTTCCTATTCAAAAGTGATTTGTCGCCTTTATGTCACCCGCTGCCTTCGCTTTGCTCCGATTCCGATTCTCTGCTAATTGAGCCATCGAAAAAACATCGAGTTTCGAAACGAAATCAAAATTCAAATCAGAACTCGGGACTTCCGTTGTCTGCTGTCTGCCGTCAGCAGTTTGTTGTCTCAATTGTGTGTGTTGCTGGATCATTTTATCAATTAGCTCGCGCTGCTTACATGGCATTTCCATTTACAAGCATTTCCGCGTGGCCAACAAAAGAAAACTCGCCATCAAAACTCGAGCATTAAGGTGAAAGCAACATTTCAAATTCTCCTCACTACTTCTTCTCCGTTTTTCCTCGACATTTTTTAGGTTTTGATTTTCATGTAATTGCCGCAACCCAAGAATGTACATTTCCTGCTCCCGTTTCCCCGCTTCCCGCTTCCAAATTCAACAATTTGTCTCATTATTTCGCTTGCTAATCATAATCAGCATCAGTTTCAGTTTTAGCTTCAGATGCGCCAATTTTCGCATCGAAGCAGGCGGCGATGTTAACGAGATTCGAGACTTGATTTTGGCTGAAAATCTTTGTGCAAAAGTTTCGAATAGCGTTTCTTTTGTTAACACATTCTACAAATTGTAAACACCTAAATTTGATTGTCATTTAGTTAGTGGCAGTCTTTTATTCCTCTAACTTCCAGCTAATCGAATATTAAAATCTATTCAATATCGCAGTCGCAACTTTGATCTGAAATACTTTACTTTTTTAAGTAAGAGCAGAAAGATCATTGTCAAACATTTGTGTAAGCTTTTTCATAAAAATTTGTATTTAAGAATTAAGATCGAAAAAATCTTACATCACAATATTTTTAATCTCTCAGTGAAACAGTTACTTGACTTTTATAAAGAATTGGCTGGAATCCATTTCCTTCTTTGTGAATGTTATTTATGATACTTGCAATTTCAAGAAACAACTTTGTGCATTTAAGAACTAAAGTTTTTCAAACGAAAAAAGATTTGATTGTAAAGGGTTTCCCTTAAATTATATTTGAGAAATGTGCGATTAAAATTGTGCTATTGAGAGAAGTTTAGCATAAAAATCTTTATTTAAGATTGTACTTTTTAAATCTTCGATCAATTTTTTCAATCTCTTTGTGTAGTAACAAATGGATCAGCTACTTGACTTTTATAAAGACTTGACTGGAATCCATTTCCTTCTTTGTGATACTTGCGATTTCAAGAAACAAGTTTGTGCATTTAAGTGCTAAAGTTTTTCATTTGATAGTAAAGGGTTTCCCTTGATTTAGATTTGAAAAATGTGCGATTAAAATTGTGCTATCGAGAGAAGCTAATGCGTGGCTTTTGAGCACTTGCTACTCAGCTCTCAGCATTCTGTGTGGTCCGCCCACGCATAGAGGAAGGGGTCAAATGACAGAGGTCAGCGGAGAGAGAGAGAGAAGGGGCAGTGGCTGGGGCAGACCACCCTCGAAGGGATCAACATAAGACGCTTATGAAATACGACTACAAAAGCGAAGATGGAGAAGAAAATGGAAGAGATGGGAATGGAAATCGAGAGGGAGATGGAGATGGAGATGGATGGCACCTTGAATGTTGCTGCTGCTGCTGGCTCTGGGAAATGATTAAATGATTAATGAGCGATTGGTTTTGTTTGTTTGCTGCGCTGCGTTGCGTTGCATCGGATGTGGCAATCCCTCAATTCTCCAATCAGTCAATCGTTCATTTCAATTAGCCAATTACGCATGCCAGACCAATTGCCAAGTCTTAAGAGTCTCAGAGCCAAGTTGAAGCTGACATTTGTAATTATAGATGCTGATGCCGTAATTTGCAGTTACCGCTGCTGTTGAAGTTGTTGCTACTGTGTTGCAATTTGCAACAAGTGGAGCAAGTGCAACGCGCGTTGCACGGAAGTTGCACAAGTTGCAGAGCCAAATGAAGGGAGATAGAGAGGAGAGGAAAGAAGTCTGCTTAGAATACTCGACATCGATATCGATATCAATATTTGCTGAGGATGTTTGCTGCAAGACGGAAGTGCAACTGCAACTCAGCCAACTCTGGGTGGCAAGTCGGATGTGGCGCCTCTCTCGCCATCTCGCCATCTCTCTTCACTCTTCACGCATTTACTTCCGTTTTGCCAATCGATTGGCCAATTGACCCTGCAGATGCACGCGATTGAATTCTTCCTGTGATTAGTGAATTAGGTGTGAAAGGGAAATGCTTCCTCTTTTGTGATAAACTCACAACTCACAACTCAACTCTCAATTCCCTTTTTGTTTTCCCACCGAAAGTGTTTGAGCTTCTCTCTCTCTCTCTCTCGTCTTTCTCTTCTCAACATTCTCCAGAAGAATTGAATTTCTGGTATTCGAATTGGCCGCGAGGCAAAACACGCTTTGTGGGGTCCCGTTTAATTGCCCCCGTCCGTGGTGTCTAATGAATGTGTTTATGCTGGCAATACACAAAATACTAAATTCGTAAAGAGGCACAGAGAAAAGAGAAAAGGGGCGGCACCTTTTGACCCGAATCTAAATATGATTAAATGTTAAAACGCTATGAAATCGACGTGGCAACACTTGAAGCTAATTGATTTCACCTCCGCGCCTAGACTTGTCTCTCTCTCTCTCTTTCACTATCTACCTGTCTCTCTCTTGTCTTTTGCCTCGAGAAAGATTCCATTGATTCGCAGGGAAAATCTGATCGTCATCAGCTTCGGCTTCAGCAAGATCATCGTCCCCATCATCGTCATGCCTCGGAGATACAGGTCATACGATCGATCGATCGATTGATCGCTTCGTTAATTAATTCTGCGATCCGTCACAATGAGAAACAATGAAACATTAATCGTTCGTTATGCGTTGCGTTGCCAGCAGCCAAAAGTCTAAAGCCTAACATCAAATTCGTAATAAATTACCACACAAAGACGTTTACGATTCCAATCGAAAGTCATGCCAAAAATTCCCAAATGTTGTGCGACGAGCACGCGCCAAAAAACTGGAATAATACTACAAGCAGAGCAACAAGTAAAAACAACAACAACATACCCAGTAGTTGAGTAGAGAGAGAGGGTATACTGCGCTACAAAGCATAGCATGAAATCTGAAATGAATTTAAAGAGATGTATAAGAATTCTACTTTATTATTTTTTTTTGTAATTCTTATTAGACCTCGAAGTAGAGCAATCTTAAATTTAAAAATTTGGATTGAATTTAAAGCTAAACTAAATTATTGACTAAATAAGGAATAGATAAGAATTCTATTTTATTATATTCAATTTGTTTACTACTTAGAATTCTACTGCGAGGTAGAGAAATACTTGAAAATTAGATTGAATTTGAATCCAAATGTATACAAATTCTATATTATTATATTAAATTTTCCAATTACTGAAAATACCTAAAATTTAGATTGAATATAAGTCCAAAAATAAACATTGGATGAAGAGGCAAAAAGACAAGAATACTATTATTATTTTTAATTTGTAATTCACTGAGATTCTTGAGAATTTCCGTTGGCAATTTGTGATAATGTGTGATCATAGGATATCTCATAGTCGAGCTTGTTTCTTTTTGCAAATTTACCCAAAGCTGTTGCTATTTGTGAACAAGCAAAAACGATGTTTCATCGTTGTTCTGCCTCTAATTCTATTTCTGTTTCGGGTTCTATTCTGAGTTTCTGACATCTTTCATCTCCCATCTTCCATCTCTCGTGTAATGCGATCGCAAGACAATGACACCAACAACTAGAACTACAACAACAACAACAAGACCTGGAAGTAGAAGATGCTTGAGAACCTTTCACGCCTTCTCTCCGTCTGTGGTTTGCTCTGCTGCCATTTCTAGCGGCACTTTTGTCGTAGGCGGCTGATCATCATCATCATCATCATCAGAATTATCATCATCATCATCATCATCATCATCATCATCATCATCATCATCATCATCATCATCATCATCATCATCATCATTATCATCATCATTGGCAGGCAGCCTTAGAAGTGCCTCCCCTCAGATTCTGGAATTCCGATTCTCAACTTCAATTTCAATTCTCTTTCTCTCTTTCTGCCAGTTCCAAATGATAACACACAAACCTTAAGCATTAAGCATTAAGCATTACTGTTATTCACGCCCTCCAACTGTCATCAGATATGTTTTTTACTATAGACAATGCTTGGAATGTTCTTCCTGCTTAGCACAACTTTATTTTGCATATTTCTATTTCGTAGTCTCGTTTTTCTATTAGCTTCCAAGTCTACACAAAATTACACAATTCAATTAAGCACTTGCAACTTTTATTCTGTGTAAAAACTTACTTACTTCAAATTGTGCTGCCTTGATTTTGTTTTCATACAATAAGAAATATAGTATTTAAAATTCCTTTACTTAGAACAGATAAAAATTTTAATTTAAGAAACTCTTTTGTATGGGCAAAAACGCCTAGTTACTTTGGGTTTCAGTTGTTTTGGCCAACAATCTTTTAGTTTGGTATATTTTTAGACTATGTTGGTTGGCAATGTGGTATATTTCGCCCTATATGGTATATTTTGAATGCAGTGCTGTGTCAAAATACCAAATGTAGATTTTGATTTATTTTTGGTATTTTTGAGGTATATTTGGTATAATTTTAGAATGAGTTGGCTGTCAATCTGGTATATTTTAAGATATGTTCCATGTTTAGGTTTTTCCCACAAAGAGTAAATGGACGTTGTGTTGTATCTGTTGATAGCGATCCGTGTGTATATTGAGTGTGACCGTTTCTCAGATTATTGTTTATTATTTGCATCTAAGAATTGGTTCCCAAAATGCTAAAGGAGTTTCTTAAGAGTCTCCTTTAAAAGTTAAAGACTTAATCGCAAGTCAAAGGAGAATCGCAATCATTATCTGCCGCTCATTCACACAACATTATTTATTTATGGACCATACTATATTATTTTAGTATTATTTACCATGTGAGCAATGTTAAATGGCTGCTAAGGCCATCGACTTGCAGTGTGATTAAATTAAAGCAAGCTGATTTCATTTGATTAACTAACGTAAGTGACAATAACGAGTGCATTAACGGCAATTGTTGTCGCAACTGTTGTTGGCTCTCAGTTATTTGCTGTCTTCGTAGTTGTTGTTGTTGTTGTTGCTGCTGTTTGCTTTGCAGCCAGCGATGCCTGGCATTAATTTGGCCAAGTCAACGAGCCGCAGAAAAAATGCCAAAAGAAGTGAGGAAAATGCGACAAGAATGGAAAAAAAGGAAGTCGAAGTACTCGCTAAAGTGGCAAATGACTCACTTGCGTCCCAGACAGGAAGTCGCTTGCCAAAAAAACAGTGAGAGAGGGAAGAGGGAGAGGGGAGAGGGAGAGGAGAAGACAATAAGTAAAGTTTGTGCCGTTCTGGTAAAGTAATTTGCGGGCGTGTGAACCGCAGCGAAGACGAAGACACAAGGGTCATCACCTCCCTCCGAACCCTTCTCTTCTCTCGTTGACTTCATCAACATCTCAGACCCCTTTTCCATCTCCGACTGTGACTCACAACAAGACGTCAGTGATTAGACTCTGACTTTCCAGCTAAAATTAATAAAACTTGCGAAATTCGCGACCCGAGAGACTCAGATTATGAGACTTTTCCACTGCTCAGCTTTGTTTACACAATGCATAAATTGTACTCGCAGGATTGCAGTTAAAGTCTGTTGAGTTCCCCACTCTTAATTGTAAATTATAAGCACATATTTAGTATAATATTCACTTCAATGTCTCTCGGTAATATGAGAAGCTACTTTTAGTTTCCTCTTCTACTTATTGATTTACACTATTGAAGTATTAACTTTTCTTAAAGAGTGCATTAAGTTTTTAAGTTCTTTCGCCACTTATTTTGTTAACACTGCAAATCATATTTAGAACACAGTCAGGATGAATAAAATCAAATATTTCTTTTGCTTCTTTTCTGCTTTTACTGAATTTTGCTGTACGACAGATGTCTTAGAGAAAATCTGTTTTGTATTCTATTCTTCTACTATTTTTACTCAGTACTTTTAAAGTAGAAAGATGTTAAAACTCTGAGCCTACAATAAGTGTATGCAATGGTTGATTATTTGATATATTTTTACTTTCTATGGTATAATATGAATGAATATACAGTATGCAGTTTGGTATACTTTATTTTTTAACACTTTGGTATAATTCTACGGTAACACCGCATTGCATTATTAAAATACCCAGCGGGTGTCTTATTGTCAATCACACTCCGCTGTAGCTTTTCTCACTTATTTGAATTCGAATTGTGCTTGAGAAAGATGTCAGAATTTGTTGAATCTGTCGAGACGCTGAACTCAGCAGTTAGCTAGCTCTGCTCCAACAAAAAGGGCTCCGCTCGCGGGCCAAAGATGAAATTTGGCAAGACCTTTGAGACGCATCTGACCATCGAATGGCGACAGCAGTATATGCGGTATACGGTAAGCAGTCTCCTCGTTCTCTCTGGATCGAACAACACTCTCAACGCTCGCTTTAGGATTTAAAGACACTCATAAGGCGGGGCGTGGATGGAGCTCCAATGGAAAGTGAGACAACGCCGGACCAGCTGCTGGAATATTATGCAAGCTTTGAGGAGCATTTCTTTGCCGAGTGCCAGCACGAGTTGACACGCGTCAACAACTTCTTTCTGGAGAAGATGGCCGAGGCGAGGCGCAAGCATGGTACACTCAAGCTGCAGCTGCTGGCCACAGCACATGCCACAGGTCATGTGTCTCGTTCCCATAATCCTCGTAGTCAGAATCAGAGTCGGAGTCACTCGCAGTTGCCGTCGCCGAGGGCGTCGGTGGTCAGCATGCCGAGCACGTCGAGTAATCGCAAGCTGATGACACAGCGGCAGCTGCGCAGTGCGTACACCGAGTTCTACTTGACGCTGGTGCTGCTCCAGAACTTTCAGTCGCTCAACGAGACGGGATTCCGAAAGATCTGCAAGAAGTACGACAAGTATTTGAAGTCCAATCACGGCGCCCTCTGGCTGGAGCGACATCTCACCTACATTGCCTTCGTCGATCGTCGGCCACTGCTGCAGATGACCATCGAGGTGGAGGAGCTCTACACACACTATCTGGCTGCCGGAGATCGGGCCAAAGCGATGACAAAGCTCCGAGTGCCGCCACTCGGTGAACCGACGCCGCCTCCGATGGTTTTTCGGGCTGGTCTCGCTTTGGGCATGTTCATCATGCTGGCGCTGGCGGCGTTGTTCAGCTGTGAGTGTAAAACGATAGTTTATCGATAGTATTGCCAACAGTTATCGATAGTATTAGTTGAACACAACGATGTTCTTTTTACGGCAAGTGATCACAGTTACACACTAAGTAATGACAGCTGCTTCTATGATTATTACTGCAGTCACTTTATGATTACGACTAATCAATGATAACTGATTATCAATCTACTATCGATAGTTAGTACAAGTGACTTAGCTACTATCGATGACTTCTTCAAGTGACCGACTATTCACAGCTGCTACGATCGATTACTAGTATCGATTATAAACGCAAGAGTTTGACCATTGCCTGTAACTATCGATAACTATTTTAAGTGACGAAGAATGACAACTGCTACGATGTATTACTTAGCTAAGACTACTGCTGGAGACTAATCACTCTCATCTACTATTGATAATTGCTGGAAGTGTGTAATCACTCTACTACAACTATCGATGACTATCGCAAATGACTGATCAATCACAACTACTATCAAATGACTGGTCAATCACACTTTCTACTATCGATAATCACTGCAATGCCGACTCAACTACTATCGATCGTTACGTCACTCTCTACTACTACTATCGATAACTATCGCAAACGAAAGGTACTATCGATAAATGCTCCCTCCCCCTCGAATAGATCTCCGCAGGCCACCGATCACGGACAACATCGAGGCTTTCATGCGCCTCTATCGCGGCCCCTTCACCTGGGTGATCTTTAACTTCTTCATGGCCGCCAACGTGGCAGGCTGGCAGCGAGCTGGCGTCAATCACGTGCTCATCTTCGAGATCGATCCGCGCAGTCATCTGCAGCCGGCGACGTTCCTAGAGATCGCCTGCACCTTCGGCATGCTGTGGACACTCTCGATGCTCGGCTTCCTATTCCACGATCTGATCAACGTAACGGATCCGTTTGTCTTTCCGCTGGCACTCACACTGATCATGATCACGCTGTTGATCAATCCGCTGCCGATCATGAACTGGCCTGCCCGCTGGTGGACGATGCGCCTCGTGGGTCGCGTGATCACGGCTCCGCTGCACTACGTGGGATTCGCTGACTTCTGGATGGGGGATCAGATGAACTCGCTGGTCACGTGCATGGCCGATTATTACTACATTGTGCGCTTCTATGCTGTCTGCTGGCTGCGGTACAGCAACGTGGACTCCTGCTTCGATGAGGACATGTTTGTGCCGATCTCCCGCTGTCTGCCCGCCTGGTTCCGCTTTGCGCAGTGTCTGCGTCGCTTCTCGGACAGCGGATCGAAGTCGCTGAGCTATCTACTGAATGCGGGCAAATACTCGACCACGTTCTTTGTGGTCTTCTTCTCGACGATGCGCGGACGCACCGATGGTAGGCACTGCCCGACTCCATGCTCCTCCTCCGTACTCCTCCATTGCTCTCCTCACTCTCCGGCAGTCTCTTGCAGATGGCTATGCGAATACGTTTTACAATCCCTACACGTGGTTCTTCATCACCAGCTACATCGTGTCGAGCGTGTACAGCTATCTCTGGGATGTGTTCAAGGACTTTGGCATCTTTCAGATCTGGCGGGGCGAGCACTTGTTCCTCCGGGAGAAGCTCGTCTATCCGCAGTCCTTCTACTACTTTGTCATCCTCGAGAATCTCGTGCTGCGTCTCTTCTGGGTCATCGAGTTCGTTGTGCTCTACCACAAGCTGATCACGCCCTACAACATCAAGACCTGCGCCAGCATCCTAGAGATAACGCGGTGAGTCCTGAGTCTGAGTCGGAAGACGAGGTCGAGGTCGAGTTACTCATCTCTCCATCTGCCAGCTTAGTCGCTTCATCTGGAACTACATTCGGCTAGAGAACGAGCATCTGAACAACTGCGGACACTTTAGGGCCACGCGAGACATTCACCTGGCTGCCCTCAATCCGACGCAGGAACGCATGCTGGAGCACATGATGTCGGACCCAGAGCGGAGGCCAGATGAACGCCAGAGACTGGGCAAACAGTATTTCTAGTCAAGATGAAGCACGTGCCAAAGAGTCACCTTTCGTCATCAGACATCAGCTGCCATTTAGGTTTTATCTGTTGCTTTTTGTGAGTTGTTGTTGCCCGTTGCCTGTTGCCTGTTGTTGATTGCCCAGTTGCCCGTTAATGTTAATGGCCCTCCGTCATCGTTGTGTGTTGTCATTTAAGCCGCTTCTTTAATTAATTCATTTGTGCAGAAAAATAAAACGAGCGCCAAGCGCAAGGGAAAGAGCTGTGCTTAGCTGCAGCAGGAGGCGAACAATTCGACTCGAACTCAAACTCAAACTCGACTTGGCACGCGCCACAAAAGCCACAAAACCGGTTCAGCAGCTGCACCCAAAAGCAACAGCAGCAGCAGCAGCTTGTTGCTCTGTTCCTTGTTTTGCGATGCCTGTGCCTCGCATAACAATTGTCATTGCAGGCGATCGACCGGGATAGAGACAGAAAGAGAGAGATCTTTTTATTACCCAAGCTATTTAATTAGCGAAGCGATTAGTAAACGCATGCAGCCAGTGACTCGACTTCATTTCTAGTCAATTTATGCAGCCTCATTCCATGATTAGCCAGCATCAGCATCAGTTGGCATCCTTAATAGCTCCCCTTACTCTCTCTTACTATAACATAGATAGCAGGCATTCCGCCTGATTGCGTCATTTGCCTCAGATTAAGGTTCGCTTGTGATCAGCTAATCGCATTTCTAGAAGGCTGATACCTCATTTATTTCTTTAAGTTTCTCAAATGTCCCTTCTAGGCTAGAAGTTCTGGTATCGATCGATTATTGATTTCCTTATTTCTTCCTTTCGATATTTCCTTATCTTAAGTGTTGCGTAATGATTGTCTATCTTAAGTGTTGAGTAATGTTTTATTTCTTTCCTGATACTCCCTTACTTTAAGAGTTATGTATTGCGTAATGATTGCCTAACTTAAGAGTTGAGTAGTTCATTTATTTATTTTTCATTTATTCACTTATTTATTTTCATAACATTTAGGTTTTAAACATTTGAATAGTTTGCCCCATTTCCCAAATGTGAAGTCTAACATCGTTAGATTTCCTTATTTCATCTTTTCGATACTTCCTAATCTTAAGTGTTGTGTAGTGCGTACTGATTGCTTAACTCTTGTGTTGGGTTTCATATTTTACATATATTCTATTTCACAAATGTTTTGATCGATATCATTATCTCTTCTTTTCAATACATCCTCATCTTAAGTGTTGTTAATTGCTTAACTTAAGTGTTGTGTAGCGCATAAATAAGCAACTCCTTTGTTATCCTGTTGTCGCTTAGATGCGATTTCAGTTGCAATCGTTTTGGTCTTTCTGTCTGCCCTTTCAACTGTCAATCAAGCAAAGTCTGTCTCCCTCTTTCTCTCTCTCTCTCTCAGTCTCTCTCCCTGTCTTTCTGTCTCCTCTTCTTTCTCTTCTTGTTCCATTTTGATAAACTGCCATTTAAACGCGTCTGGCCATGAGGATGACAAGAAGTCGCGTCATTGCACGATGACTGTTCATACTTTCCACTGGCGATAAGAGTGAGAGAGAGAGAGAGACAGAGAAAGAGAGAGAGAGAGGGGGAAGTCTGGCCTAGTCAATTGGCGGTGCAAGTTATCTGAGCGTCGAGTGGTTTTTTCCTCTTATGTCTTGGGCACGAGGCAAACATAAATTTGCCATCATTGTTGTTGCCTCGATAATGACAACTGCGATTCTAGCTTGGATGAGGAGAGGACAGGATGCAGAGTTGCTCCTCGATTGCTGTTGTTAATTGTTGTCGTTGTCGATGTTGTAGTTGTTGTCGTTGTCGTTGTCTCTGGAGTGCGCTGCTGCTGTGCATCAATTGACTAAGCAACTAACTAGCTGAGCTAGTGAGCAGCTAAGCTAAACTCACTTGACTGCTCTGCGGGTGCAATATGCTCTCAGTCTCAGCCCCAACATGTTGCACACACACTCCTGCTGTCAATGTTGTTGATCTTGGTACAGTTTTCGCTGCACGCGCAAGACAAACAAACAAAGCAAAGCAAAGCAAAGCAAACGAAGCTGTTGCAAGCAAGATAACAAGCCAACAAACAAAGTTCCATTCCAGAGAGAGAGAGAGAAGTCCACAGGGAAACGAAAAGAGAAAGAGTTTGGAAACGAATCGAATTCATAATATGTGATTAGACTAGATTCCAATTTCAGCCACTAAATATGGCGAGATTTCTATCCACTCCAAATATATTCCATTTATAAGCTTGGGCATTAATTAAAATGAGATAGGCTTATGCTCGCTTGATCACTTCTTAACACATTTCTCTCGACTGATTTGAATAATTGAAGCTCTCTCGCTGATCATTGATCGATGCTCGTGAATATTCAGTTTATTAACGAAATGTGTAAATGTCTCAAGGCAAAGTCTGATTGACTGACAGACTGATTGACAGCTCATCACTTGCAATCAAACATCTCTGTGGCTTTGCCACCCACGACTTCAGCGAATAATTTACATTCTTATGATTTTTGTGTGTTTACAATAATATGCTTAAAATATCTATTCGACCTTTCGGTTTATTTTGATCGCATTTGTTTTTCCTACATTGTATGAAACTATCTAGTATACTTTAGTATATTTTCAGTATATTTATTTGCAATATTTTTAGAATAATACCGCGCTGTTTTCTTGTTTTTTTTTATTGCAAATTAACTTTTAATATTTGTTATACTGATTTTCACATGTTATGTTATGCTTTAGTATTTTTTGGTATATAAATTTGGTATATTTTCTGTTGTAGCTTTCTTGATTTTGATAATTAAGAAGTAACTTTTAGTTTTTTTATACAAATTCTGATTTTTACATCCGCTATTTATGTATTAGTATATTTTCGATATATTCGATTGGTATATATTCATATTAATGCCGTCCTGCTTCGCTCTTGTATAGCTGTAGTTTTCTTGATTTCTCATTAAGAATTACCTTTTAATTTTTTACCTTTAGTATATTTTCGGTATATCAGTTTGGTATATTTCCGGAATAATACCAGCTTTTTTTGCTTTTATATACATACATAGCTGTGGCTTTCTTTATTTCTAACTTTTAATTTGGTATATATTAGTTGTAGCTTTGTTGATTTCTAATTGACAAGTAACAATTATGAAATTCTTAGACTTTACTACGAAACTTTTGCATTATCTTTTTGATGAGATCTTTTACTTCTTTGCAAGTTTGTTTTAATTATACACAACTTTACTTGAAGTTAAATTAGACATAAAAAAATGGAATTGAATGTTTTCTGATTGGGGGAAGTGGAAAGTTTCAGCAACTTAAATGTTTCCTGATTGCTTCTGCTGATGTTGTAAAGTCGAGAGAGAGAGAGAGAGAGAGAGAAAGACAGAAGAAGAGTTCTTCGTTTTCAGTTGCAGCTGGAAAATGGCGCGCAAAACAAACAAAGAACAACAACAATGAGCTAAGCTCGCTTTGTGTTCAAAGTCCACAACTATTTTTGGTAGTTGGCAATGGCAGCTCTCGTCTTGGCCATTGGCTTAAGCCCTTTTTTGAGCTGCAAGCTGCGAGCTGCGAGCTGAGCTCGTGCTAAATTTAGCCAGGACTTCGAGGGCAGCTTGCAACATCCACAACAACAACTGGCAACATGCACCATAAGTGTGTGTGGAAGTGAAGTGAAGTAAAGTGAAGTGAAGTGAAAGAGAAGTAAACCAGTTTCGTTCCTTTTCCTGGTCGCCATCAATTTTGATGATGTTTAGCTCGTTGTGCTCCTTCAGCTGGCTGAAGTCGCTTGCCACGGCGACTCGTTGTTGATGCCACAGCTGCCTCAAGTTGCAGCACGCGCCGTGTCCCGCACGTTCAGTGACAGCTCCAAGTCCAGGCTCCAACAGTCCAACAACAGATTCGGCAGACGCGCTGCTCATAAATTTATGTGGCAGTCATTTGATTGCCTCTCGCTCCTCTCTGCTTCCTCTTCCCCTTCTTCTCCTTCAGTTGCATGTTTCTCCTGTTAATTTGTGCGCATAAATTGTGCTGTCTGTTGCAACAGTTCTAAGCTTGCAATTGAGCTTCAGCTTCAGCTTGAGCTTGACCATTGGCTGCCTCAAGTGGCACCTGCCTGCTGCATCTTTTCCCCTTTTCCCCCCTTCCTTCTTCAGCTGCTGTCATAACGCTGAAAACAGCTGAAAATCCTCTTCCACTTAATTACATTCAATATCGATCGCTGCTTTTTTGTTTTCGTTTATTTGCAATTAAAATAAATTGCATTTTGATGCAGGCTTAATCGATTTAAGACATTCGTTATATTTTGAATAAATCTTGCTACATAATTGATGTGAAGTTGAACTGTTGAATCAGCACACAATTGCATCTCATTATTGAGCTAATGAGTTGGCAATTAAGTGCAATATATTAATTTGTTATTTAATTAATGAACACAAATTGCAATTGCTTTAATCTCATGCATTATTTATAATTAATATATATGGAAATTAAACATACTGCATTGGAAAACTTTATTTACCAAATCATTATCGAATTGATGACTTTGCAATTAAGTGCAATATTTTATTAATGATCACAAATTGCAATTGCTTTTAATGCATTATCAGTAGTTGATAACAAAAACTTACTGCATTGGAAAATCCTTTTTAACAAATGAAGCTTTCATTAATGAGTTGGCAATTAAGTGCAATATTTGTATTTGCTACTTTATTCCTTTATATAAATTGTATTGGCAGTAGTTATAACTGAAGCTGACTACATTGGAAAACCCTTCTATTAGCGCTGCTTAAAAAGAGGAAAGTTTAAGCAATTTCGTAGGCGTGGTCAGCCCACTTCACACTGCAAGCTGCAAGCTGCAACAATGGCAAAAGCAAAGACTTATTACAGGCTTCGAATTTGGCGGCGATTTGGCATGCAAAATTGCAAATGATGTGTTGCAACATTTGCGCTGCAATCGATATCAAAATTGTTGCAGCTGTTGCAGCTAGAGTTTGGGGGCAAGGCGTTGGCACTGGGCTCTGGCTAGTGGGCGTGGCATGACAGCGACAAGTGCAGTTCGCTTGCCACGAACGAATTGCAATTTAATTAGCAAATTCTCTCTCTCTGTCTCTGTCTCTCGCTCGCTCGCTCTCTCTGTTTATCTGAGTTGCTGTGGAACTCGAAAGAATGCCAATGTAATTGCCACAAATTGTTGGCACGACACAACAACAGCAATAGCAACAGCAACAAATTATGATAATTGACAACAAGACGAATTGGCAGTCGCGATTGCAAAACTCTCGAGCCTCAAACTCGAGATTTGGCTAGACTCGCATGAATACATATATCATTGTATAGTAAGTATAGGTCTCTCTATCTCTCTCTCTCTCTCTCTCTTTCTCGCATCGGGATGTGGGCGGCACAGGAAGCACAAGCATGCGCAGGCAGCAAGCAAAGCATTTCCTAGAACAGCGACACAACGCAAATATTCTTCTGATTTCGATCGAGTTTCGAGATCTCATCGAGATCTCTCGCCAATTATTAATCTGAGTGTTTATTGTAGTCATGCTAAATGTTTCATAAAGCAACTTCACTCAGCAGGGGGCAAAACGAAGCTAAGAAAAGAGTGGTAAAGAAGAAGGGAGACAAGAAAGGGGAGGGAGATAAAATGCCAGGGTCGAGAGTCGCCTGTTGATGAGCTGCCTAAGCGGATTTGCTGGCTACTGTTGATCGCTGTGATCGCTGTGATTGCTGTGATCGCTGTGATTGCTGTGCGTGCTCGCCTAGAGGAGATGCAAGTTTGTTGCCACAGTCTTTCGTTTTTTTCTTTTGTCTTTCCTTGCGCAATGATTAACTGCAGAGCTGAACTCAAATCAGCTTGGCTTCGGTTTTGGCGTTTTTGGCGCGCAATTTGAGGACGCTGCGCCTGACTGCCCCAAGTGGCACATAAAGAACGGCGAACGGAGCCCAGGAGTTGGCCCCAAAACAAAGAGGCAAGCCAACTAATGTGGCATGAATACAGCAGAAAAAAGAAACAGCGAAAAAATCAGAAAAAAAAACACAAAAAAGAATACAAAGCAAAACAAAAGGCACAAAAAAGCGAACTCTCTGAACAGCCGTAGGAGCAACTTAGTCGCAGCATCAACATCAACTCTGGCCGTGAACGCGCTGGGGAACCTCAAAAGTAGCCCCAGCTTCCACCTCCTCCCCTTTCCCCCCATCCCACTTCCCACTTGCTCTTCAATCGTTGTTTGTTTGTCTGTTTGGCAGCTTGTTTGCTTGACTTCGCTTTGCTTTGCTTGCTGCCTGCCCTTCCCCTTCCCCCCATTTCCCCCCTGACGCAACCTCAATAACAATATTTTGTTCGTTTTCTCGCTGCTCGCGAGTTTCTACCTTTTTTCGGCTTATGTTGCACGTTGATTTTGAAAGCCAGCAACATCGGCAGCAGCAGCAGCAACATCTAGACAACAACAACAAAAAGAACGACAACGACAACAAAACTCGTTAGGTCTGTAAACGTGTTTTCGTACCTTTTCTCTTCTTATTTCTTATGTTGATCTTAACAGCACACAATGGCCGCCATTTTGTTTTGCTTGGCAGCCTGGCAGCGCAGCGTCTGTTAGCTCGCTGCTGAGACATTTCTGGTTTTTCGAACTTTTAGCAAAGTGGCAACTCGTTCGCTCATAAAAGTTCATTTGCGGCAGGGAACACTTTGAGAGAGCTTGAGAGATAATTTCCCATTAGCAACAATTCCCTTTTTGGCTCTCTCTCTCTTTGTCTTGCTGAAAATATCCCTAGCTCGGGTAACACTTCCATGGCTGTCTTGCTGTGTTTGCTAGTAAACTTTTGAAGAATTGAAGTATAAATTAATAACTATTTACTTTAGCTAAAACTCAATAAATTATGATCAGCAATAATCCTAGTAATAATAATACAAGTTTTGTTGTCGTTAACACTCGACTTGCAATCTTGCGCATATTTTAATCAGCTTAAAAGTATGCAACACATTGCCGACATTCATAGCTTGGGCAACAACCAGGGAAATTTCGTGGGTACAGTTTGCCAGCGCACGCGTTGCTCTGGAAAAGTACTAAAAACTCAGTGAGGTACTTTTGGGAGGGACACATTGCTCTCTCTTGGAGACTGTTGCCGCTTTGGCAGGGGAAATTTGTGAGCTTCGCATAGTGCGCCTGAGCGACCGCGCATCTGGGAAATTCGTGAGCCGCAGTATTGCGCACGCTCTCAAGATCAACGGACGTTTGTCAGTCGCGCAGTCGCAACACACATTTGATTCGCTCTCTCACTCTCTCGCGCAGCGGCAAACAAACACAGTTTGTTGTTTTTGTTTTACACGTTCGCTTTGATTTGTTGTTCGTGCGCTGGCGCTGTGTGCCTTTTATTATGTGTGTATGGTTTTTTTTTCAAGTGAATTCGAAAACTGAAAACTGCTGACAATAAATACTATAAGTGAAGTGTGTGAGGCAAAAACAAATCGCAAGCGTGGCAATTTGGAATTGAATAGACGAAAACTAAAGACTGCACTCGACACTCAATACATGTGTATGTGTATGTATATGTGTGTGTGTGTGTAAAACGTAACAATGTTTGTGCTGTCCGCAAAAACAAAAAGAGAGGTGAACTCTTCTAGACTCTGCAAAACAGGTGCAAAAAGTACGCCAAACAACTGAAACTAGAACTTTTAACGAAAAGAAGAAGAAGAGCAACAGCAACAACAACAGTTGCGCCAAGAAAAAGAAGAAGAAGAAGAAGTAAAGTTTGCAAAGGGTTGTCTTCTTTATCCCTCGCTTCCTTCCTTTGTCGCTTACTCGCATTGTTCGCCGACTGAATCGGAAGTAGCAAGTTGCCCCCTCTCGTGCCACGCCCCCGTTGCCCGAACATGTGCTGAGCAAAAAACGAAGAAGAAGACAATAGCAAGAAGAAGATCAATACTCGATTAACATGGATACGGTGGCCATTAAAACGGCGCCGCCGCATGCGCCACTCGCCTCTGCCCAACAACAACAACAACAACAGCAGCAGCAGCAACAACAACTGCAGCGACAATCGTCGAATTCGCCAGCAACAATTGGCGATAATGTCTACAACAACAACAAGAACAACATTGGCGCCTTCTTTCAGACCTGCAAGGTAAGAAGAAGCACAAACTTCGTTAATGCACGGCAAGAAAAAAAGCGAATTCGATTCTATGCATAGAAAAACAGTATGAAATGTGAATTCCACTTTATTATGAGCCGAATGCAACTTGATTTTCAATTTAGGTTGCTTTCATATTTCTATATTATACATAATTATTTTATTAAACTATTATATTCAGCTTAAATTGTCATTAGAAATACGAGCATCAAGGTTTATTACATAGTGCATAATGCACTTTGAACTTTGATTGATATTTTTTTTAAGAATATTTATTACATACGTCACTTTAACATTTTCATTGGCATTGAAAATATCAAATTCAATGCACAACAACACAAATATTTACACTTCAAGCTCCTTTGAAAGCTTTCGCAGCTTAAGATTGCCATTTTTCTTTTCTGAGTTTTGACTCGAAGCTCGCTGCTGATTTATGAGTTCAACTGTACCCCGCACTTCCCCCGCCAAATGTAAAGTGTCAGTCATAAAGTAGCCAAAAAGCATTTCCCAGTACCCAAATAGTCGCACACACACACACACACACACACACACACTTATGCGTGTATTCGTCTGAACTGTCACAATTATGCGCTTTACTTACAACTTTTACGAGCAGCAGCAACAACAAGTTTGTCATTGCGTGGGCTGCCCAAAGGCGAAAGAGTGGGGAAGGGGAGAGAGAGCAAACGAAATTCTGATGCAGTTGACGAAGCCACAGAACCGAAAAGAAGCCAGAACAAGAGCAAAAAAGAGAGAGAAGAGAACTTAGAGCGAGCACTTTAATTGCATTGTCATGTTCAGGAGAATGACCAGCGAGTGGGGAGAGGGGGGAGGGGAAGGAGGCAAACACCCGCACATAGACACACACCTGTGTGTGAGAGGGAGAGAGATAGAGCATAGGGCAGGCACACCACATAATTAATTAAAACAACAAGAGTGGGAAAGCAAAGGGAGATTTGTTCTACGATTCCCAGGAAAGTCAAGAGCAGGATAAAAGTCTGAGTTGGAGTTTAATTTATCATTTATTCAGCATTAAATACTGTACTGAGTTTCTGTAGCTGTGAATTTGACAGTCAAGTGGAAGTGCAGCAACTATTATTAGCCATTAATGTTGCAAGTTCGGAATGTCATCTGTCGTTTTCATGCCACTTGAGAAAAAAACCAAACACACACACAGATGCGACACACGAAACGTTTTGTTAGCAATGTTTTTTTTTTTGGTTACTCACACTTTTTCTCGCGCCGGAAATGTAATGAACAACACCCAAAACAAAACAAAGTAAAACATAACAGAAGACAAGTCGAGCACTTGTTACATACATACTCTGTTTATGTGCGGGGTCAAATGAGGGGTAGCGACGAAGACTGTGAAAAGTGTCATCGTGAGTTTGCAGGGCAGCTCGCTAGTCGCATTATTTGCGGCCAGCAGAGGGCGCCACAGTAGACACTTGCTCCCCACCTCAGGCCGCTCGCTAGTGGAGTCAATTTCGCCCAGCAGAGGGCGCCACCTCTCTCTCCCACTCAGTCTGCGCAGTCTTGAAGTGTTGGTCAGTTAATGAGCGTCTGCAATTGCGAGTTATGAGCTTACATAACGAAAGTGTCTGTGCATAACAGCGACTGAGTGTGTGTGTGTGAAAAAGTGTGCACAACAAGTGCAGAGCACACACACACACATTGTGAGGGTGACTTGAACCCAAATCTTTCACTAGACAGACAGACGGACAAAGGGAAAGGACAATTCTTAGCCTGGGAAATGATTAATGGGAACTGTTTTATTGCGGCTGTTGCGCTGCGTGACCGAATAATGCACAGCGAAGAATAGAGAAAGGGAAGAAGGGAGGGAGAGTTAGCTACCTGCCTCTGCCTTTGTCTCTGTTTCTGTTTCTTTTTCAATGCCTGATGCTGATCCTTTAACTGGACTCCACTTCTAGCTGTTTGTTCTGTTCCTTTACTTTGCCGAATAATACGCTATCTTTATGTGTTTTCAAACTACACTTGAGCTGCGTTTCTCACACATCTTATGCAATTCTCTCTTTTTATCTATCTATCTCTGTCTTTCTCCCTCCCACTCGCACTCGCACTCTGCAAATTTGTCGCATTTCTTTTGTCGCCACCGCGAGCTTCGTTTAACATTTAATTAAATTTTCCGCGTTTGGCTTTTAACTTAATTATGTCAGTCAACGCACACACACACTTGAACACACACACACACATGCATTCGCACACGCAACAATTGCTTTTTGCTTCCAATTTCAATGTGCGGAAGCGGATCAAAGAGAAGGAAACAGAGGGAAAACACACACACATTGAGAAGATGTGTTTGAAATCGGAATCGAAATTCAAATCTCAATTTCAATCTTCATTTGAATTTCGAATTTGAATTTATCAAGTTGAAGTGGGATTTTGAAACGTTTTTATGCTAATTGATTAAGCTGAGGCAATCGATGCGAAGAGCAGGAGGAGAAGTAGAGGGAGGTAGGGAGGGGGAGAAGACTACTTAAGCACTAACAACATCGACAAATAATCGCAGTGCGATGTGCGATGAGCAGCAAGTTGCCCAGCTGCAGGCATCGAAGTCGAAGCGATCAAATTCAAATTCAAATTTAAATTCATGCACGATCAATATCGATAAAAACAACAACAAAGACAACAAGTGAGGCCTCAGCAACAGGTTGAGTTGAGCATAAATTATGAGCGACCAAAAATATTTCTTCTTAATTTTTATTTTTGTGTGTTGATTTCTTCTGCTTCTGCTGCTTCTTCTTCTTCTTCTTGGCCAACTTTTCTTGCTGCTAGGGAAATTTGGGGTGTACGTTATGCCAGCAACTTTCACAAAGATTCGGACTTTTCAGCAACAACAACAACAACAACATCGAGAAACCACGAAACTGATTGAAAAAAGAAAAAAAAAATGGGTGTCCGACACTTTTCAGCTTTTCTGTTTTTCAAGTTTGTCGTCTAAGTCTTTTGTTGTTAATTCGCTTTGCTTTGCTTTGCTTTGCTTTGCGGTTGTTTAACGTTTTCTCTGTAAGCATTACGCAATGTGCTCAACCCGAAGACGCAACGTGTAAAAAGAACATTTTCTATGACAAAGTCTTTCGCTCAGAGTTCAGAGTTCACTGAAGAGTTTGACAACCTTGTAGGAAATTGCTACAAAGGCAACTTGCAAAGAAGAGAATTCACTTTTATTATTATACTATTTATTTAAAAGCGAACCTAAAAGGTAACTTACAAAGACAACAAAGAATTGCACTCTACTATATCATTATACAAAATATAGGCCTAGGCCTTGGTATATTTTTAGTATTTTTGTGGTGTAGTAATTTTTTATTTATTGGACTGCTTCAGTTAACAATCTGGTATATTCTGCACTACACAGTATATTTTAAATGTATTACTATGTAAAGGCACCAAATATAGTCTTTGTAATATTTTTTGCAGTATTTTTTCGGTATATTAATTTAGTATATTTTGTAAATTACGATGAGTGACAATCTGGTATATTTTGCACTCTATAATATATTCTCAATATACTTTGTAAATATACTAAATATAATTGGTGGTATATTTTCGGTATATTTTTCAATTAATACCACATTGTTCTGCTATAATTAAAAATGGGTAGTGAGTGTCTCACAGTCGAGCACACTTGACTGTAGATTTCTTGTATTTGTATTCTCCGCATTGGCAGTGCAACAAATCAATGCAACAATGTTGCAATCGCAGCTGCAACAAGTTGTCAATTGTTCACTATTAACTTTGTCTAATTAGCGAGTCGAGTAAATAACAGACTCAAAAAAAATACTGAAACACAGATGCAAACACATTTCTCATGCGGAGCCCAAAAGAGGAAACACAGAGAGGGAGAGAGAGAGAGAATGAAAAAGGGAAATTGTTTCCTGTTTGGTTGTTTCGTTTGCTTATTTACAAGATAATTAATCCACATCGATGTCAAATTGACATGTGCGCAACGCAACGCAACGAAACGCAGCGCAAAGGTAATGCTAACTGGCCAAGAAAGGAAGTCATTAGTTGCCATAAAGCTGCTGCCATCTACGTATAAGTGTGTGCGTGTGTGTGAGGAAACAACGGCTAAACGATTTGGTTAACAAAATGACCAAAAAATGGAGACACATCATTAGCACGTGCGGAAAGCTGTCGCTGCCCTTTAGTTGCTACCCAAATGTGACTTTGCTTCGCCACGCCCACACACCCACAAGAACGCCTACTCGCCCTAAGCCCACACACACACACACACACACACACATTCAATTCAATTGGTCAAAACGAAACCAATTAATGAGCGTCGTTTAATTTAGTTTAGTTTCGCTGTAATGTGGGTTTTCGTATTTTGCGTGTTGAACTTTAGGTTGTCGACTCTCGGCTGCTGCCCCCACGCAATCCACAAAGTCGGAGTCCGATTCCGATTCAACGCCCACACTCGAGTTGCTGTTTTGAGCAGCGGAAGTGCACGAGTCGAGACACGAAACACAAATCAAAATGCAAGTGCAACTTTAAGGTGGAAAACTATCGATTGTGGGCGCCATAGCATCGATAGTGCCATCGATAATCGACTATAGTCAATTTGAAGACATTGATAGTTTCGATAGTGTCATTGATATTCGACGATAGTCAATTTTGACGAATCGATAATAGTTCCATCGATTGTCGCCCGACATACAAATTTTGCTTAATTGCCGCTTGTCTTGTATTCTTTAAAGCAACTGTTAATGTTGCTCTGTTATAAAAGAAAAGTTCAGGGCTTTGGTTTTCTTAATGGAGAGCAACTGAATTTGTCGCTTTCGATTCTTTTGCACACATCTCACACTACTCACTGCGTTTATGCAATGTAAAATTCACTGAGCTTTGTAAAATTGTATTCCTTTTTGTAGTAAATACTTCGCCTATCAGGTACAGAATAAATTTTAAAGTCTGTGCTATTGCAATCGCAGTCCAACTTGTCGTCAGTTGATGCACTAAGTGCTGCGGACATTCGACGTTTATTTTAAATTCGACATATTATAGACCAAAATACTAATGTGTCATAAATTAAATTGAATAATACATTATTTTTTTTTATTCTTAATAGCTGACGATTTTACATAGAACAATGTGAGATAAGATGGCACTTTCGATAGTGATTGGGCCAGAATCGAAAGTGTCTGCTGCTATCGATTGTGGCTTGATAACCCTCCACTATCGATAGTGTCGATAGTGCCATCGATTATTCTCCACCTCTATTGCAACTGGATCTGCGATCTGCAAGTCGTGGGTGTTAGAAACAAAGCCTAGACAATGGCTGCTTCAAAGTGACGAATGTGAAAGGCAAAACAAAGCAAGCAAAGTGCGTAATCGATTCGGGTGAAAGGTGCTTAAGAGTGAGGAAAAGGAGAAGGGGAAGAAAATAATGACAGTTGATGGACTTTTTGTTTGAAGGAGTAAACTTCGTTCGCCTTAGTTGCAAGCTCGAATTTTGTGGCGAGGCTTCTTTCTTTTGTTGGAAGAAGTCTTCCTCGAGAACAATCTTCTTTCGCCTTAGTTCCCTCTTCATTCTTAGAAGAAGTCTTCCTTTCCTCGGGAAGCAATCTTCTAAGCTAAGCTCGCAGCCAGCTCAAATTACAGTCAAGCTGAAAAAGCTAAAAAAGAAGAAGTAGAAGGCAATCCACGCAGCTGGCTCGTGGCAATTCAGTTTAGCTCCCTCGAGTCCAAGTCCAGTTGAGTCCAGAGTGCAGCTGTGGCGCTTTTATTGGACAATTCGGGTGTCCAAAAAAAGTCTCCATCTGTGTGTGTGAACCGGTTATGTTTAGAGTCCGCAGTTCGCAGTTTGCAGTGCTCCAATTTAATGGAAGTTTTTGGCATTAGACGCGTGTTATGTTGCTCACAACATCGGGTGAAGGGAACAACTCTTGGCTGGGTTTGGGGAGCATGAAGCTGATGGCTTTCACTGAGGCTCAAATGTTACTTGAAGTGTAATTGAATCTAACTTTGGCAACTGGCAAGTCGTAACCTCCATTGTCTTTCATTTAGCATAATTAGCCCACAGATCAGATCAGGCGATAGTTTCCTTCGGCTGCTCATGACTCACTGAGTCACTGTTGAACTCTGACTCTGAGCTTTGCAACTGTTTTGTTTTTTGTAGCTGCTTATGTGAATCCAATTGAAATTGAACCGCCAAAAGATTGTTGCGAGTATTGCGCCAAAACAACAAAACGAGACGCGATCGAAGATGCCTCGACTTCGACTTCGACTCTCGACTTTTGGGTCCCCAAAAAACCGGCTCGTCTAAAGCCAGCAACAGAGACAGAGCCAGAGTCAAAGCCAGAGTCAGATCCAAGTTGGTAGCCGGCAGCAAAACTCAAACTCAAGCTTAACTCAGCTCAACTCTCCAAAATCGTGTGCAGCTTTGTAGCCCGCAACAATTTGAGACTTGGCTACAATTTTGTTGTCTGTCTTTTGTTGCTTGGCAGACAAAACTGGTTTTGCGATTTGGCCACAAAACGGCGGCCACAACTCTTTTGTGTGCTGCTGCTGCTGCTGGCCAGCGATCGTTCTCTTGAGTCGCAACAGCAGACAACCAACAACAGATAGCAGACAACTTTGTAGTTGAGATCTTTGGCAAGATGGCGTCCCCGCAACCGGTTATTGTCTCTTGTTATACACACTGAGATTTCTATATATTTCTTCTTTTATGTATAACTTCCCCAACACAAATACACACGCACACACAGTTCTCTTTACTGACTTTGTTTTTGGTTTGTGACTCTTTGCAGGTCTTGTGGCACTTGGACGCCTTTCGACGCTCGTTTCGGAGTCTCAATCAACATGTTTGCGGCGGCCAAGATTGTATTTTCTGTGCTCTGAAGGTGAGTTAGTCAAGACACAAACCTACTACTTTATTCCATATTTTGGCATTGCAAATGTGATTATTTATTTTCGACGTTTTTCAGCTAGCATAGAATAGTTTTATGACATTTAAGTGTGATATATTTTCTACATTTTACAGCATAGACTTGACATTTGAATAATTCAAATAGTTTGAGCTAGATTAGTTTTGGAAATTTCTGTTGCATTCTTTTCGGAGTCTGTTGAAATGATCTTATTCATATTTTTAGGTTGTAGTATTCGCTGTTATGAATGCTCCTAATCTGATTCTTAGGTTGAAGTACTCGCTTCGTAGTAAAATTGTGTTGCATACTTTCGAGCTGCAACTGTTAAATCAACACAATGAAGTTGTTAAACGTCGTTGTCCACTTGCAGACAAAGCAACAGCTAAATTACTGCTCAGTTCAACTGCAGCCAGAGACATGGCAAATTTTCCCAGTTGATTTTCCCGTGACGCGCTGTTTCAATTTAATTGCTGGCGACGCCTTCTGCACAGACACAGTTGCCAAATCATTTTTCACACGCACATGCAGAACCCACACACACACACACACATAGACTGAGACTGAGACGCATTCACACTTATTACAATTGCTCAATGTGCTGGGCTCATCAGCAGCCTCAAGTGCGTGTTTCCCATTTTCTTTGCTAAGAGAATTCCCACAGTTGACGGGGGGAGAATCCCGCACTAAAATATATAAGTGCAACTCAGCTGCAAATGCAACTGCTGCTGCTGCATCTGTTGTTGGTTTAGAGTTTTCCCGTTGCAACAACAAAACAGACAAAAAAAAGAAGAAGAATCTGCCACCTTTTGATCTCTGACATTTGACAGAAAGCGAGAGAGCGAGAGATGAGCCAAAGATGCAAAGATGCTCACGACACATTTTGCCAATTGTTGCACATTCGCCCCCCCTCTCCCACTCTCCCTCCTCTGCCACGCCCACTTGACAAGGCGTTGACATGACTTTCGTCCTGCGAGCCTTGCGTGAAACTTTAATTGCGTCGATGATTAATGTGCGCACTCCGTTTAGTGTCATGTTCTGTTCTCACCCAATTATTTAAATTGCAACCCCTCGCTCTTGCCCTCGCTTCCACTCCGGCTCGAAGGAGGCGAGTTCGTTGCTTTAGTCTTTCGTTCGTGTTGGGTTCAGTCTAGAAGTCAATAAACTCTCTCCAGCGTGTCCTCCTACTACGAGGAGAACAACAACAAATTTCCATAAAATAAAATGAAGTTGAGGGAAAAACGAGACAACGATGAGGTAGAAGCAGCAGCAACAGCAGCAGCAGATAAACAGACGAAAAACGATTTAAAAACCAGGCTGGAAAAGCGACGGGCACCCAGCATGATGATCATCATCATTTGGCCAAGACAACAACAAGAGAACAACAACAGCATTTTCATGCTAACCCGTAGGCAATAAACAGGCAACAAGCAGAGAGGCTCAACTCTCAGCTCAGTTCAGTTCGTGTCGTGTCGAAGACGTCGCTGTGGAAAACTCAGCGCCTTTTAAGCGGCGACTGTACTTTTTCTTGCGGTTCGTCGCAGGCCACACGAAGCACAGGGTGATTCGTTTCCCAGTTACCTGTTAGACTCCTGCGCTGGGTTCTCTCTCTCATTTTCTGTCGCTCTCTGTGTGTTGTTGATGACGTCGCCGTTTGTTTGCCAGAAGTGGAAAGTGTTCCCCCTTCCACCTGCACCCCCTCTCCCTCTCCCTCACTCTCCGCTCGCGCTCTTTGCCGGTCTTTGGTCTCTGCTCTTCTGCCGTTTGTTTGTTTCCCTGTTTGTTTTGACTCGAAGACGTTGCGCTTTGTTTTCACGTGCCCCCTTTTTACCTTCAGCCCGATCGTCGGTTGTCATAGAGCCCTGCACCGCTCTCCGTCCCCCCTCCCCTGCTCCCTCCGCTGTCTCCACTTGTCTGCTGCCACATATTAAACGACATTAGCAAGAACAACCTGGCAACCCCTTTTTTTCCTGCTTTTGTTTTTGGTTTTTGTTTTTTGTTGTATTTCGCTGTCGTTGTTTGTCTGGCTCTGCATTAATTATCTTGCTCTGGCTCCCTCGCCCCCCCTCTCTCAGGGCTTTTCCACTTGTCGCTGCTAAATTAATTTAGCTTCCCCCACGCCTTTTTCCCAGTTCCCAATGCTCGGTTCTCGGTTCCCAGTTGCCTAGTGCAAAGCCAGTTAGCATTTCCCAGTTTAATTATGAATAGCTTCAGTTTTTAACTCGAGTCTTAGTCTTGGGCTTTAGTCACTCGTCCGTCACGAAACAGAGTAAGAATAAGAACTAGAAGTAGAACCACAAGTAGCAGAAGAGAAGAAGAAGAAGACGTTGGCCCTGTGAGAAACTCCCACGACAAGAAGCAAGCAACAAGAACACGCAACACAATTCGGATCGTAGATCTGCATCTCGCGATCTGCAGCTCTGGATCTGGATTTAACCGTGTGGGCTTTGCGTTGATTGTTTTTTTTATTTTCACGGCCATTTGGCACCGCTCCCCTTCCTCCCTTCCTCTCTTTTAGTCTCTCTTTTTAATGAAAAATTGTCTCGTCGCAACGTTTAAGTGAAATTTTAACGCATCAATGCGCAATTCCCACAAGACACCAGGCATTTAAGTAGTGTCCTCATCCATTGTTGCAACTGCAACAGATTCGGGAAAAAAAGTGTCGAAGAGTGTTTTCTCCTGTTGATGTTGATGTTAAAGGACAAAGTCATTAAAAGACGCGTCGCATTTCCCTGAATCTCTGATCATCAAACAGCAGACAGCAGACACAAAAAAGCGACGGGGCAATGACTAGCCTCGAAGTCTGTGTGTGTGTTGCAAGTGCCACACACACACACACTACAACACAACACACCACATCAAAAATGGCTGTACCACTTTCCACTCTCGATTCTTTCGGTGATAAGCTGTTCTTATCGAGGGAGTTGCTTCGTCTTCCATTCTATGTTTGAGCAGCAAACACTCTTGTCTCTATTGTCTTTTGTCTCTAATCTCAACTCCACGTCTGAGTGTGATCTGATTTTGATTTGGATTCAGATTCAGATTCGTTTCGTTTCATTTATTTGCTTGTGACTTAACGCCGAGCAGCCATAAACCCAAAATTAACATGAACATCAACATCAGCAACAGCTTCAGCATCAACATCGCATGGCGGCCATTAACACTCACCTCATCATCATCATCTGATTTGGGGATCATCATCATTGTACAGCACGAGCATGTTGGCGTTAATGAGTCCCAAGGAGGAGAGTTCAGATAAAGAAAAAAAAGAACTCGCTTCTATTTTTTCTGTGCTCTCTGTTTCCAAGTGAAACTTTGAGCACATGCCAAGCGCAGCTCCTGATTCATCTTCGAGCTCTTCCAGCGAAATCTTGCACAATCTTTGCACTCGCATTTATTACTTACTTATTTGTATTGTATTTAATTTTCGCATTTGTTGTTGGCACTTTCATATTCCACATTTCCATCTACTTTTGCATTCCCATCCATCGACGTGTTCGTCGAAGGTTGTCGCACATTTTCAACCATGAGCTGAGCTTCAACTCTCTGAGTCTGAGCTCTTATCAGATCTTTTGCATATTTCGGTAATTGCAAACAATGCGAAATCCGAACCGAAGCGAAGAGAACTATGAGATAATGTCGAATACGAGTACGAGTATTAAATACGTTCTTGTTTCCAGCTTCTAGTTGAGTAATTTCGTTTATCAGATCTTTCGACTTTCGTCTAACACATTTTAGTCTGTACAATTTAACGCTTTTTACTATCACAATTATTGTAGTTGTGCTTATCGCTGGCATTTCTCTGAAATTATTTTAGAATTAAGTTCAGAGCAAAGAAAGAAAAGAACAATTTTTGATCGTAGTTGACTCAATATTGAAATTCTTAATCTTCCCGCTACCCAAAGGGTAGAAGTATTTCAAAGTTGTAAGAAATACTTTTGCAAAGCAATCTGGTATAATGTGTACTCTTTGAATTTGGTATTTTATCAATATACCAAATATAGACTTTGGTATATTTTTAAAACTCGTGTGGTATATTAATTCGGTATCTTGTTTGACTACTTTGATTGACAATCTGGTATATTTTGAATATTACATCAATACACCAAATATAGATTTAGGTATATTTATGCCTTCTTTTCCTTACAATTTAGTATATTTTGCATTGTATGGTATATTTTCTTTCTTAATTGCTTATCTTTTCATTACTTTAACTCTTCAAATTCTAAAATCTCCGTTTACAATATCCTCTTTGCTTCGAATGAGATTAGCTAAGAAGCTTAACTCAAATACTTTGAGCTCTCTTCTCTATCACTCTTTGTTTGGCCACAAAAAAGTGATCGAATCAATCAATTCGCTGGTGTCAAATTGCCACAGTGAATGAGTCATAGAATGGACAGCTTTGTTTGTAATGGAGATCGAGATGGAGTTGGAGTTGGAGATGGAGTTGAATGCAGCGCAGTGAAGTGAAATGGCATGAAATGAAATGCTGTAAATGCTGTTGTGTGTCTTCTAAAGTCGCGGGGGGAGCAACAACAATGCCAGCCATTTATGTTTCTGTGTCTTTGGGCTTTTGAGTCATGCCAGGCCAACTCATGATGGGCTTGTAACCGATAAAAAACGCCAGCAGCGGCTGCTTCGAGATGAAGATGAAGACGCTTTTAAATATATACGAGTATGTATGTATATACAATATTTTGTGAGGCAAACACAGACAGAAAAACGTGCAGCATGAACGTGCTGTGGCTTACTTTTCACCTACAACAACTTGGTCGCATCTTTAGCTAGTTTGTTGTCGCTGTTGCTGAACCTTGTCTTTTAGGCCGTGTTTATGGGTTGCGGGTTGTGTCGGTGTCGCTGTCGATGTCGCTGTCGGTGCTTTTGGGTTTTTCCCCCCCCTTCTGTTTATGTATTTTTTATACATTTTTGTTTTGTGGGTCGATCGATGCTGCTTCGATGGAAGCTCTTATGCTGGCTGGCTGGCTGGCTGGCATTTCCGTTTTTTTGCGCTGACTCAGCGTGGCTAAAAACCCAATTTCGATATCGAATTCGCAGTCGAATTCAATATGCTGGAAGCTGTCTTCTTGTTTGTTGTACACAAATCTGCGCCGCATTTTGCCTCTAATGCCAATTAAGGCGCCGCCAGAGCGACAGTCACTGTCACTGCCACGCCCACAGGCGCACAGGCTGCCCCTCCAAAAGTGGGCAACTGGTTTGCGCAGAGCCCTTTTGCTTAAAGCTGCGAGTTGCGACTTTTGCGCCATTTCCATTTGTCATTTCAAACTGACGCAAATCTGTGGGCTCCAATCGCACACACACACACACACACACACACACACAGAAAAACTATCACGAGCACAGGGTGACTCTGTTGGTAATCGAGAGAGAGAGAGACTGAAGAGAGCGCAAGCGCAGCAACAACAACTTGTTTACCTGACTCGAGCACGTTTACCTGTTTAATTTTCCATCTTATTTCTTTTTGTCTTAGGTCTGCATGTGTGTATGAGTATATGAGTGTACAAGTGTGTGTGTGTGTGTTTGTGTATTTGTTGTTGGCCTACTGCAACACGCAAAACTCCCCCGAGTTGCGACTTGAGGAGAAGTCGTCTCGTTTCTTCTCGCCGTATAACAGAAGTTCTTCTCTCTCTCTCTCTCTGTCTCTGTGCGTCGTTCTCGCTCTCTCGCTCGGCAAACCGGTCGTTGGCAGCTCGCGCTCTATGACGACTTTTAGCCTGCGCTTGGCCTGGCCAAGAGAAACGAGTTTCAGTTGCGAGCCAATTTCAGTTGCGCACAGACGTCGCGCGTCGTTCGTTCGATCCGAATACACTTTGAATGCGATTCAATTCGTTGCGAGCACAAAAATACAAACTCGAATATCGAAACGGGAATTCAAATCTCTGCAATACACATAAAAAAAACGCGCGCGTTCGCTGAAAAAATAGAAAAAACATATAAGAAACACATTCGCTGACTCGTTTATTTTACTTTTTTTGTTCTTGTGTGTTTGCTGAAAAGCTTAAAAGTTGTTTAACAAAGCAACAACAAATGCTGTACAATACTTTTGGATTAAATACGCGCCATTATTAAAAGGATATTTCAAACATTGGATATATAAAAAGAGAAAAAAAGAAGGAATATGTCAGCGTAAGTAGCTTCGATTTGAAGTCGAAGAGATTTGCCAGCGATTTTAGTCAGCGTTTGTAATAGAGTTTGTCTTTTGTCGTTTGCCAGATTCAAAATTCGTGTTCGAGCTCGAATTCGAGTTCGAGTTCGAAAAACGTGTAGCGCTGTCATAGATTGATCCGCTAGGTGTTTTTAGTTTTTTTTTGGTCTTTTGGACATTTTGTTGACTTGATTTGCGTTTCAATTGGCCGTTAGCAGCGCTTTGGCCTTTTGTCTGTCCGTATGCAAATTGAGTCTTAGCCTTCACACAAAATCAGCTTGGCCACTAAAGAGTTGCTTATTAATTGTGCTGCGAGAACAGGATTGAAGCAAAACGGAGGGGGGAGGGGAGCAAAAAAGGGCGGCTAACAATGATTTTCTCAAGCCGCAGGCCTTTCGTTTCCCTAGGGAAACAGCCACAGAGAAACAGCACGCGATGGGGCAGCAACAAGAGCAGTAGAAAAAGAAGTAGAAGTCAAAGTAGAAGCTTGAGTCTTAGAGTAGCAAAAGAGTGGAGAGTGGGGAGTGGGAAGTGAGGGGAGGGAACCTTTAGCAAATTTGCATTGCAAAGCCATAAAAGCGGGCAAAGCACTTGCCACGCTATGACTTCAACTTCAACTGCGACTGCGGCTTGCCACAGTTTGCTGTGCTCACTTGACATGCGACAGGCGACGCGATGCGACAAAAACAAAAGACTTAAGCAACAAACTTTGCATTTGGTCATATGTCGCAAACACAACGCAGCAACGTTCTGTCTTTCTCTCCCTCCCCCTCTCGAAGCTTAAGCGCCTGCATTCAGCATATTAATAGTTGCCTCAATGTTGTGTGGCATTCTTGCCACCAAAATATTTATGGTTAATTCTCAAAGCGTTGGCGCATGTTTGGCATATGTAAAAATGTAAATTTGTGGCCGTCTCTCTTTGTCTCTCAGTGTGTCCATCAACTGAGTCCCTCCTCCTCAATCTCCTCCTCCTCCGCCTGCAACCAATTGGCAGCCAACTCACGTGCCGCCAGCAACTTCTTTGCAATTGCCTTTGACTTCGACTTCGACTTCGACTTCGGCTTTGGCTTTGCATAGCTTATTAAGCGTGCTTAAACATGCCTCTCAGTCAACTTATCTCTCTGTCGTTCTCTCTCTTTCTCCCTCTCTCGCTTTGTCCGCCAACACCTGTCTGACATAAAATATACAAAACAATATCTGTCTTTTGCATCTTTTCAATTTGATTTCGAGTTCAAGCTGCGAGCTAAGATTTTAACATAAACTGCATTCAATGGTTGTTGTTATTGTTGCAGTTGCACTTATCATTTGCTGCATGACGCAAGCGTCTTTTGCTTTGTCGTTTCACACACTAAACACGGCAAATAGTAGCCGAGTAGCAAAGTAGCTGAGATCTGAGATCTGAGCTCTACCTGCTTGCCTTTTATGGCCATCTGCCAACGCTGCCAACGACAGGTCAACAACAGAGTCTCATAGAATTGGTTTTCTTGTTACCAATCTCAACTGCTGCTGCTGTGAAAAAGGTCAGCAATTGTTGCTGCAATTGCGGAAGCAGCAAAAACCAAGCACTGAGAACAAACAATGGCTCAACTTTGCTCAGCTGAATGCATGACGAATGTCATAGTATATAATATACTAGATAATATAAAACATTCTATACTCTACACTATAATACAGAATATACTAGACAATATAATACATTTTATACTATATGACTGACAGCAAACAATGGACAAACTTTGCTTAGCTGGATACTGGATAATATACTACATTCTTTAGTATATACTATACTATATACTATACTAGATACCATACTACATAATATACTAGACACTATACTACATTTTATACAATATAACTGAGAACAAAGAATGGCACAACTTTGCTTTGTTGAATGCATCACGAATGTCGTTTTATATAATACTACACTACATAATATACTACATTCTATACTATATACTATATACTCATAATATCAGCCCCCGCATGTCGAGACAGTTTATGCCATAAATCATTTTGAGCAACTACAGTAAACAGCATTAACAATTAATAAGAAAGAGAGAGAAACCCAAAGACAGACAGACAGACATCAAAGTGAATACAAATAAGCGATTAAAAGCGAAATAAACATCGCACTTAACAATCAGCAATCGAGTCGCAAGCTGGCAACTCGTTTTGCATAATGCAGCATCGTAGCTTGTTCATATGAAAATAAATATCAATTTAAATATATCGAGTCAACACATGTCTCGCCTCTCCCTTCGCTCTCTCTCTCTCTCTCGCTCTCTCGAAGTAGTTTCAAGGACTTCCAGTTGATGTTGTCGCGATGTTGTTGCTCAAAACTCAGCATTTGCCATTTGACAGAACAACAACATTAATAATAACTACAACTGGTCTCTCTATGCTCCAGAGTTGTATCTATTCATATCTACAGCTGTGAACATTGAAATAGCAGTGCGACTGAAACATAACTAAATAACGGTTTCTTTTTGCATATAGTTGTTGATCGCTTGCACATTGTTTATATAAAATGGAATATAGAGATAAGAAACAGATATCTGTATGTGTGTGTGTGAGTGTGTGTTAACCATGACCAACAAAATTGCAAATCAGTTGCGCGTTGTAAAAGTTGCAAAATGTTGGACAATTGTTTTTGTGTTTTTTTTCGGGCCACTTGCAATTCAATTGGCAGTGACTCAAGAAGAATCCAGCCTCAGTTTGTGTAATTTACTGTTCGCTTTGGCTAATTGTAATTGCCACACGGATGGGGAACCAGTTGACCAAACTAATTGCAGCTAAAAACCGTAACGCTGCCGCTGCCGCTGCCGCTGCCTCTGCCCCTATTCCCTTTTTCCCCCCTAGACTCTAATTAACATGCAACTGTTGCTGACCAAACACCGCAAACAATAAGTCACATTACACAATCTGAACACACACACACACACACACACACACATACGCACACGTGTCAATGCAATACGCTGGAAAAACAATTAAGCACAAATAAAAGCAGCGCCCAAAACTGAACTCGAACTAAGTACAATCAACCAACCAACAACAACAAAATACAAAATAAAGCCTGCAACTACAATAAACAAATGCTTGTACAGCACTACACAAAAATAATAAAAACAAAAACAAAAAAACAACGGCAATAAAAGCAATAGCAACAACAATAACAACTACAACAACAACAACTGTCCAAATGTCCACTTCCGGTGTATGGGAGGCTTTTCCGCCTATTAAGCAGTTGCAGTGCTCAGAGCTCTTTGTTTGCTGTTCTTGTAGCCGACGTTGAGACACAGAGCACGACTACAAAATACCCTTTCGAAGCATTGAAGCGATTGCATTGCATCCGCTTCGCTTTAACTTATTTTAGCTTAACGGCCACAAATTCACTTAGCGGCATATTTGACATTAAACAGTATTCACTGAAAAATAGCATAGAAAATTAAGATAAATTCATTACTTAGTGGCAGACTTCTGCTTACTTAACACCAACAAATGCCCTTAGCGGCATTTCTTACATCAGTCCAAATCAATTGTAAAACAGCATAGAAATTAAAGCTTAATATGCTATTCATGCATCACTCTACACTTACTTACTTAACGGTCACTTTATGATTATTATAAAAATGTACTTACTTAATGATCGGAAACTAATAAAAACGCATAAGAATCACAGCTAAATTGATGTTGCTTCCCTTGACGTTTTTTGCACTTTTTTTTTTAAATGATATTGTTTTGTTCAAAGGCAGTTATGCGAGGTGTATTGATTGCTGCCTCAATACTCCACTGTATGCCACAGTGGTGGCAAAAACAGTTGTCACATTAAAGCAATTAACTCGAATCGAGGGGAAAAGAAAAGAAATGGAAGTGGAATGAAGACGAAGCTCAAAGTTGATTCAGTTGGCATCAGTTGACAAATGTTAAATGTGCTATACACCGACAACGATTTGGGGATAACATGTCATTCCAGTTGTTGTAGTTGTAGTTGTTGCTGTTGTTGCTGTTGATTGACAACAACAGCTGAAAAATGATTAACTAAACAATTGTAATTGGCAGTGTGCAAAAGGCAAAGCAACGACACAAAAAAAACAGAGCTAAAGCTGAGGCTTTATTTCGAAGACCATATGCCGCATATGGCGTCACTTTGCAGTCGCCCCCTTTAAGCCACTTGCTATATCTTCCCCCAACCCACGCCCTTCCTCTCGCTAGCTCTGGTCTAAACGAGTTCGCAGTTCTCAGTTTTCAGTTTTGAGTTTTGAGTTTTGAAGGCGTCGTCAGCAAATGACAACTGCTAGTTTGCCACTTGCCAGTTGGCTGATCCCAAAGTCCAGCTCTGGTAATTTAAGAAGTAAACATTTGGATACTCACAACACTTGACTTGACCGTTTGCCGCTGCTGCCTTGGCGGCACTTTTTTCTGTTGTCGTTGGCAGTTCACAATTCGCAATCAGCAATCCGCAATCCACAATCCGCAATTTGCAATTTGATTTTGGGTGACACACAAAACAGACTCGATTCGGTTCTTTGCTTTGTTGACACTTTCAAAGCGTATTAAACGGAGGGAAGAAGGGAAAGATTCAGATGAAGCTGGACCGGTTTTAATAAGCCAAAAACTTTCGGCCCGTTTCGTCAGCGGTCAGCAAATGAGGTCGCAAAAGCGAAAGTTTAGTTTTGGGTTCGGTTCGCTTCTCTTCGCTTGCCTCTCGCTCTCTCTCTTTCCCTTACTCCCTCACGCTTTTGGGGTGTGTCAGTGCTTAGGCACCTGTGCTTTTACCCCTTTTCTCCTTGCTTCAACTTGTCCTACACATCTGTTCACATCTGTGCGATCGTCGCGTGACCTGAGCGAAGTCCAAGTTCAAATCGGTTTCAATTCGCAGCTCTAGTTCTCTGCTTCTTCTTCTTCTTCTGTAAGTTCAACTTCCTTCCACGAGCCAATTTCTTACTGACTCGTCACATTTTGTTTGCTGTTTCTGCTTCATTCGACATTCACTTCCGTTGCTCGTTCTCTGCCTTTGTTTCTCCCCCTCCGCTTTACTTTCAATTGTGTCTAGTCAGCCAACGCAGTCTACGTTATCGCAATCGAAGACGAAACTGAAGTCGAAGTCACCGTCGTCTTTTGTTATCGCTGGTAAAACTCTGAGGCCAGACCACATGCCACATGCCACAAGCGACATGCAACTTACGCCAAATTACCTTCCACAGTGCCACAATGCTAAGCGACATCATTAATTAAAAAGCAACAGCAGCAACCGAAACGAAACGAAACGATCGAAGCAGCCAACACTCGAAGCCACAATGATTAAGTTTCGCTACAAGCGCAAGGAGCCAAACAATGTGGTTGCCACAGCCCCAGCAGCAGCCACAGCGACAGCAGCAACCACGACAGCAGCAACAACATCTCCTTCAGCCGCAGTCTCCTCAACAGGAGCAGGACAAGGATCGAGTCTATCGCTGACGCTGTCGCCAAAGGCGCCTCAACCGCATCCAGCGCATACACAGTTGCATCACAGTCCACATCCTCATCCTCATCCTCACGCACATCTGCAACAGCTGATTAGCAACAATGGCACGCTGCCACGAAGCAGTCCGAGGAAGCTGCTCATGGAGAGCGGTGAGGGACACAAGTCGGCCACGTTGACGCGTCAGACAAAGAACCACCACAGTCACAACCACAATCAGCAGACGGTCTGCGGACTGGCCAAAGTCTCGAGCAGCGTCGAGCTGGCGGTGCTCGGCTACAACAACAACAACAACAATCCATCGGAGCGGGATCGTTGCATCAATGCGGTCATTGTAAGTCGAGGACACAGAGCTTAACCATTTACCATTTACCATTTGCAATGCCAACCATAATTAGACAACCATAATTATTACTTTTACAAACTCTTATCTACAATTGCAATTCTTTGTTCTCCCCCCCGTCACAGGAACTCTTCCAGCAGCTGCAAACGAGCTCGGAGCCAGCTCTGTGTCCGGAACCCTTGCGTCGCGCCTTGGCCAGCGGTCCGTTGGCTGGACGTCGTTTTCCTCTGGGCTGTCTCGGCGATGCCGCCGAGTGCTTTGAGCTCCTACTCCACCGCGTTCACTCGCACATCTCCCCAGACGATGGCGACTCGTGTGAGTCGCCAGCCTGCATTGCCCATCGACGCTTTGCCATGCGCGTCATCGAGCAGAGCGTCTGCAAGTGCGGCGCCAACTCGGAGCAGTTGCCCTTCACTCAGGTGAGTTATCGAATGCAGCTGCAGTTCAAGTCAATTCAAAGCGGGTCGAAATCTGGTCGCGATAGATTAGTTAACTGTAACTGTAATTGAAACACACGCAAATGTGGGCTTGAAACACCTGCAAGCTTGGCAACTCGCCAGCTGCCAATGCCAAGTTGCTCCTATGTAAATGTCCGAGAGTCGAACTCAGAATCAAACTTGAACCGGGACTGCGACTGAGACTAAGACTGAAAGCGGGTGCTGGCGCCTCAGAGCAAGCGAGGAACAGTTAGACGCAGCTTGTGACAAACTGGTTTCACCTAAACATGAACGTGAACGTGAACATGAATACTTACGACTCTGCGCAGAGTGCGTGTGCGAGTTGGGGTTCGAGTTCGACTTCGAGTTCTTTAAAAAGAAGTTTGACCAGTGCTCAGAACACCCACAAAACCAACGAGAAAGAAACAGTTGACTGTCATAGACCCGTTCTGAGTCAATAGTAATACCAGGTGCTTCCGCTCGGTTATGTATGGTTATGTTAGATAACTGAGACTCCCTTTTCTTATGACTCACTCTTGATCTCTTCTCTCCACTTGCAGATGGTGCATTACGTCTCCGCCTCAGCGCTGACCTCCCAGAAGAGTCTAGCGCTGCAGAATCATCAACAACTCAGTTTCGGGCAGCTGCTGCGTGCTGCCGGCAACATGGGTGACATTCGCGATTGTCCGGTAAGTATTTCAACAAATAACACGCAATACTTAACAAGATATGGTAACTAATGTATAATTTTTCCTTTGCTTTGCAGAACACCTGCGGTGCGAAGATCGGCATTTGCCGCGCGCTTCTCAATCGACCCGATGTCGTCTCCATTGGCATTGTGTGGGACTCGGAGCGTCCAGCGGCCGATCAAGTGCACGCCGTGCTCAAGGCTGTGGGCACGAGTCTGCGGCTCGCAGACGTCTTCCATCAGGTCAGCGAACAGCGATGGGCACAGCAGGCCCAGCATGAACTTGTTGGCATCGTGTCGTACTATGGCAAGCACTACACGACCTTCTTCTACCACACGAAGCTCAAGGTGTGGGTCTACTTCGATGACGCCAATGTGAAGGAGGTCGGACCCAGCTGGGAGGGAGTTGTCGACAAGTGCAGTCGCGGTCGCTATCAGCCACTGTTGCTGCTCTACGCCGTGCCACAGCCACCGAGCTCGCAGGTCGCCGCCGATCTACTGCCTATGGGACAGACGACATGTTCCGCGACAGTGCGTCGTGCCGTCACCCCCAGTCCGGAGAAGCCGAGTCTGGGAAACACGAGGCGGGCCATTACACCGACGCCGATGCCACTGCGTGCCCCCTTGAATGATTATCAGAACCTGAGCGTCATCCAGAAGAATATCTTCCCTGTTCCTGTTGCACCTGGATCAGGAACAGGAACGGAAGTGCTGCCAACTGGCAGCGACGAGACGGATGCCTACATCAGTCGCAAGACCGTGGAGCATGTGTTGAGTGCACAGTATCAGAATCTGAGCGTCATTCAGGATAAGATTGCCTCCTCGTCTGGCTCCTCGGCAGTTGGCAACAACAACGTCCCATCCATCGCTGTCTCTAACTCGAATGGCGACAAGGACGGCGGTTTCCTCAATCGCAAGCCCATCGAGGCGATGCTGAGTGCACAGCTCGCGCGTCGTCAGCATCTGCAGCTGCAGCGCAGCCACAGCGCCGAGTCGAGTTCGGGACACACAAGTGGCGCATCCAACGGCAGCTCGCCACCGAGCGATGGCCTCACCATTCCGGAGCATTTGAATCAGCCACGACGTCGCGACTCGGGCAACTGGTCCGGGGATCGCAACAGCGCCAGTTCGGCCAGCTCCACAACCCTGGACAATCCCTACCTGTACATGGTGGCCAAGCGCGGTGTTGCCGCCGTTCCCCAAAGTCCCACGCGACACGGACACGGCCATGGTCATGGCCATGGACTGCCCTATGATGCGGGATACGACTCGTTCTCGCTGAGCTCAACGGACTCGTATCCCCCGAAGCATGTGCTCAATCCGCAACTGGCCAAGATCCCAGAGGCGGGCGCAGGTGCAGCCAATGGAGCCAAGGGACCGGGTCACGGACATGGACACGGTTTAACCCTCTCGGGTGACTGTGAGAAACTGTGCCATGAGGCCGATCAGCTGCTAGAGAAGTCGCGACTGGTCGAGGAGTCGCACGATCTGGAGACGGCCCTGGTGCTATGCAACGCCGCTGCGGGAAGAGCTCGCGCTGCCATGGATGCACCCTACAGCAATCCACACACGATGACGTTCGCCCGGATGAAGCACAACACATGTGTGATGCGGGCAAGAAGTCTCCACCGACGCATCCTCGTGGAGAAGGGCGCCGAGAGCGAAGCGATGCCGGAGATGAAGCACATGCGCGAGGGCAGCAACAGCAGCGTCAAGCACATGCGTCAGAACAGCAAGGATCGAACACTGGACAAGCTGGAGAAACTGGAACAGTCGCCAGCCTCGTCGACCTCCTCATCGGTGGCCAAGAGCATCGAGATCTATGCGACCCTGCCGAAGCGCAAGAGTCCGCTAAAAGCGCTTGTCGGCGTTGGCTGCGACGACAATGCCATTGAGTACGAGCAGCAGCTGAGCACCCCGAGCAACAGCCAAGCGAAACCCGAGCGCGAGAGTCGCTCGCTATTCGGTCGACGTGATAAGGATAAGGACAAGGACAAAGAGAAGGAGAAGCGCAGTCGGAGCGAGGATCGCAACAAGTTGACGCGCGAATTCTCATTGACGGAGACGCTGCTGGTCAATGCCAAGGACACCCTGAAGAAGCACAAGGAGGACAAGGACGAGAAGAAGGAGAAGGACAAGAGTGGCAAGAAGCAACACAAAATCCGACGCAAACTCCTGATGGGCGGTCTCATACGTCGCAAGAACCGTTCCATGCCCGATCTCACCGAAGCCGTTGTCGACGACAATCACAGCCATGGCCACGGCAATTCTCACAACGTGGGCAGCAGCAGCCACACCCTCGCCCACAACAGCAGCAGCAACCACGCACATACGCACGTCCATGCGCACCTAACCACCCTGAATGCACCGCTGACCAGCTCGGTTGACGACAGCGCCGTCGGCTTAAATCTGCATGGACATGGCAAGCATGGTCTGGGTCTTGGGCTCGGACATGGTCATGGACAAGGAGGATTCATGATGAGTGGCTACATTTCGGAGGGACACTTCGACTACTCGAGCAAGGGGAACGGACACAACACCAACGGCAACACAGCGACCATGTCGAGTGCCAATCCGAACCTAGAGCGAAGCAAGCTGATGCGCAAGAGCTTCCACGGCAGCGGGCGACAGCTGACGATGGTCCCTAAGGTGGCGCCACCTCCGCCTATGCGTACCAGCTCCTCCCTGACCCCTCAACAACAGCAGCAGCAACAACAGTTCCATCACGAGGCCAATCTGTCGAACATCTCAGCGATGAGCTCGAACACATCGATCAGCGAGGATTCATGCCAGACCATCATCACAACCTGTGCTCAGGTGCATTCGGAGCAGAGTCCCCTCAAGGACTTGCAGCTGCAATTGGCATCCTCATATCCCAGCGCAGCGCAGGACGAACTCGACGGTCGGCAAACGCAGGCGCCAGAGCTGCCGCCACCTCCTCCACTGGAGTTGCCCCCGTATCCCAGCCCTCCGCAGTCGGTGTGCCATTCGCGACAGGCGAGTGAGGATTTCCCACCACCGCCACCACCTGAAATCGATCTGGAACCGCTCAACCAGCAGCTGAGTCATCTGCAAGCACTCGAGGCGGCCAGCAAGCAGCAGCGCCAGCAACTGGACTCCCTTGAGGGCACCACCAGCATTCTCGCCCAGCTACAGCAGCGCCAGCATCTGTTGAAACTGCGCAAGGATCAGGCGACACCGATGCCCATGGGCATGGACTGGTCCAAGCAAGCGCCCAACGATCTCAGAAGCAAGCAGGAGACATCGGCATCAGCGTCGAGCAGCAGCAGCGTGCGGGATTTGGCGCATCGCTTTGAGCAGACTAATGGCAACAACATGCGTTCCTATGCCTCTCAGGAGTTGCTTAACAACAGCCCCAGCTCTGGTGGTCAGGGTCAAAGTGTTGCTTCCCTTGTTGGCAGCGGACTGCGAACGCAGATGAATGGACTGCCCAACAATAACAGCAAGCAGGAGTCTGGCGATGAGGTTGACTGTGCGCTGCCCATGCGGATGCCGCTGGCGATGACGCATCAACAACAACAACAGCAGCAACTGTTGCTGCCGAAGCCCAAGTACGAGATGTCACAATCGCAAATCGCCGAGGAGATACGCGAAGTGGAGCTGCTCAACTCGATGGTGCAACAGACACTGAACCAGAGCAATCTGCAATCGCTTCAGGCGCCGCCAAAGCGTGTGAAGAAGAAGAGCGTCTCATTCTGTGATCAAGTGATTCTGGTTGCCACCGCTGGCAACGAGGAGGACGATGATTTTATACCCAATCCGATACTGGAGCGTGTGCTACGCACTGCGCAGCATCCCAACGAGAAAGTCACTGCTCAGCTCATCCAGCAGCAGCAGCAGAATATGCTGCGCTTGCAGACAGAGCCACAGTCACGCCAGCAACATCAACAACAGCAGCAGCAGCCACCAACGCAGCAGCAGCAGCAAGCATCTCCCATGCTCGGCAGACCCGATATGCAGCGATATGTGCAGCGTCAGCAGCAGTTGATGCAGCAGCAACAGCAACAGGAACTGTTTCGCCTACAGCAACAACAACAGCAGCAACAGCAGCAAATGCAGCAACGAACTAGCATGAACGGTTTATCCAGCAACAACCTTCAGCACTTGCAGCAACAACAGCAACAGCAGCAGCAGTTGGAGGCTCAGTACACGAGCATGCCACGAGCCATGCACTTGGCATCTCAACACCAGTTGCCGCAGAGCTATTCGGTGCAGTTGCAGAAGCATCAGCAGCAACAACAGCAACAACAGCAGCAACAACAGCAGCAGCAGCTGAGCCTTGCCTACTTTAGCCATGGAAATGCGGGGCAAATGGAACAGCAGCCGCTGCCCTCGCCCTATCAGCGTGTACCTGTGCCCCATGGACCCTACTATGCACCTCCGCCCCAACAGCAGCAGCAGCAGCAGCAACAAGTGATGAATTTGAATGGCAAGCCAGCGCAGAAAAAGGTTAGCTTTGAGCCAGGAACGAAGGGCGAAACCGAAAGCTTGCCACCGCCACCGCCGCCACCACAAACAAAGCTCGCCCTGCAGAATAATGGATTGCCTGAATCGATGGCGGGCAACGCAACATCAGCAGCAGCAGGAGCAGCAGCAGCAACCACAGCCATCACTGCCATTCCCACCCGCGTGTACAACAATGCCATCGTAAAGGCTTCGGCCAAGGCCGTCGAGTGCAATCTGTGCCGCAAGCGACACGTGATTGCGCCCGCCGTCTACTGCACCAACTGCGAATACTATCTGCAGATGCTGAATCAGCGCAGATGATGATGATGATGATGTTTAGATGTTTAGATGTTTAGATATGTTTAGTCTCTAACTGTAGATGGAAACTGTTAAATCTCAAGCAATGCTGCCACGCCCAAAACCACGCCCATATGATGCATATGATAGGATGAAATGTGTACATAGCTAATCATTGTCGTACGTACAATATGTAGAAGTCGAAGCTACTGAGGATCAGGATCAGGATAAGGATGCGAATGCGAATGCGAATGGTTCCTTGTATGGGGGTGGGCAACAACAGTCCTTTTATGGTTCCACATAAGATGTCCAAACTGTATCAAGCCTCGCCTACGCTTACACACATGCACACACACTAACACACACATTCATACACGCATGTTCCCAGCACACATTCATATACGTATACTTGCCTTTATACATATATCTAACACATGTCGCTCACAACGAACAACCACAACAACAACAACAACATCAACAACTCCATCCAGCCTGGCTTCCGTAAACTCATTCATTTTTTTTCTTTTTTTTTTGTAACAATTCTTATAATTATTTTACACATTTATTTTTGATAAGCTTCGAATTTAATCGTTAAGTTAAGTGCTTTTATACGTTAAGTTTGAAACTCAGCCGCTGAGCTTCCGCCGCCGGGCAGTTGTCGAACGACGCCTGGATACGTTTTTTTTTTTATTATTATTATTACTACTTAAACTATAGTAAGCATTTATTTTTTTGATGACCACTTAATAAGCATATTACTTTATATGTTTTTTTTTATGCATTTTATACAATTTTTTTTAATATTTTATAGCGCTTGTTTACATAGCTAAGATTATTTGTACACATATTTTATAACGACTTTTTTAAGATTTTTCTTTACAGAAAACTGAACAACATAAACGATGCAAAAAAATGATTGCAAATTAAAAAAAGAAAATGGTAAATAATATTTTAATAAATGGACAAAAATAAGCAAACGTGTTTTTATTACTTTAACATTTTCAGCTTTATAAATAGCGAATTTATCGTGGCATACTTTTTTTAACATCCCAAAAATTACTTGCAAAGTATTTCACAAAAATTTATCAAGGCATACTTTTAGGATGCCCATTAATGAAAGCAGCCCATGCTGTGAAGTCTAAAAATTGCTTATAATATCTAGGCATACTTTTAGGATGGGGAATTAAGTCAAAATTAATTTCAGCAGCTAATATTTTGCAGCATACTTTTACTGCGCATCTTCAATTTTTGCATTTCCATTTCAACTTGCTGCCGATTTATGTTCGCCTGGTATCTCACTTGGCCCAACTGGCATTTTGCAAGGGATCTTCGACCTTGTCGCAGATTTGCGGTCAACCAATTTTTAAGCATCACAAATATTTTAAAGCATACTTTTAGGGTGCAAGTAAGATGGCATAAAAAAGTGAAAAATGCATATATCTCAGCCGTATCCTGTCGGATTTTCAAAGGACATGTTTTGTTCGATTCGTAAGGACCAACTCTATCGATTGGCATATAAAACTTGTTATTTTTCAGTTCCGTTTGCTAAATGAAAAATTCGTAAATTATAAATTCAAGGATAACTCGAGAACTACAAGGACGATCAGGATCAAACTTGGCAGGATAATAGTCGTCACGAATATGCTTCGATTGACACAGGACTCGCAAGGATCAACAAGGATATGGCAGAGATATACGCTATTTTCTGTATACATTTTATCTAGGGTCCTGTAAGGACTTTCGTCCTTTGTAGTATGTCAATCAGTTAGTATTCGTATGAGGTATCCTTGTACCAAAGGACATTACGATCGTCCTTCAAATGACCGAGATACAGATGATTTTCTTCCCTGAAGAAATTTACTGTGTGTATGTTAACAGACGCTATCTTAAGGCATACTTTTAGGATGAGGCTTAATGTTATCTGCAACATGCATTTTTTAGATTCCGCAATATTATGTAGCATACTTTTACTGCGCCTCCCAAAATTTGTGCATCTGCTTGCTGCTGATTTATGTTCGCCTGGTATTTCATGTGGCCCAGCTGACATTTTCCAAGGGAATTTCGATTTCTTCGTGGACTTGCGGCAACCCAATTTTTAGGCACATCAGCTTATTAAAGCGTACATTTAGAATCCAAATTAATGCGAGTAATATGACATATAAAAATGACAAATGCGTATAGCTCGGCCATGTCCTGTTGCATTTTCGAAGGACCTGTATTGCTAGGATTATAAAGACCAACGCTATCGATTGCCATCTAAAAGTTGTAACTTTTCAGTCCCGTTGGCCAACTGAAAAATACGGAGCTTACAAACTCAAGAATAAATCGAGAACCACAAGGACAATCGGGATCAAATTGGGCAGGATAGTAGTCCCGACGAATACACTTCGATTGACACAGGACTCGCAAGGATCGAAAAGGACATGACAGAGATATACGCTATTTTCTGTTAACATTTAATCTCAAGTCGTGTAATGACTTTCGTACTTTTTAGTATACAAATCGGTTTCTATTTATGTTAACCATTTTCCATACTTACCCTTTGAAAAAATGTTGGATTTTTTTTTTGTGCAAGGATAATTAAATTCGCTGAAATGCAAATCACTACCAATACATACCCAGATTATAAGAGAATAAATCCTTAAGAATTTGGCCAAGATATGGCAACAAAAATGAAGTAATATACTGCACAAGCAATGGTTTTTGCAGAATAAATAAAAACGCAAATGATATTTGAATTCAATAAATATTTAATATCAAAATAGAATTATATGAATAATGTTGAAAACGGTTGATAACACCTTTTCTGTTCGGAATTACAAAATAATTTGAAGAGTGTGATAATCATATAATCCTGCACCGATTCTGAGATACTTCTTCTTAGATACTTTGCTGTTATCGAGGCTGCTCGGAAAACAGACAAATGTTTTTCTTTACAATAGAATGGGCGCAGGCGTATAACAGATCATCATTTACATACTATATTTATTAAACGCACTTTTGTGAAAGTTCGTATGACGCTTCCACACATTATTGTATATCTTTTAATATTTTCTTTTTTTTTTTGTTTGTTAGTTTTTTTCTTTTTTCATTTTCTTTTTTCTTTTTTTTGTTTGTATACTTTGTGTGCATATTTTCGATACTTTTTTTCGAATTGCGTAAAACATTTATCCTAAAGTATTTCATACTATATTTTATATTTACGTTAAACGAACCGCGGCCAAGCACATTCGACAGACGGAAAGTGCTTCGCGCGCAGTTCAAAGATATTTTACGCAATTCAAAAATACTTCTTTTCATTTCTCTTCTTTTTTTGAGATTAGTGTTTGTGTCTATGGATATTGAGGATGTTTTTGTATGGTAATAGGTTGAGAACTATGAGTGAGTCGGGGACCCAAATGACTTTAGTGTGGGAGGCGTTATCTTGTTGTTGGGTGGGAGTTGTGACAATGAGGATAGAATTGAAGAAACCAAAACTGAAAAAATACTGGATAGTTTTTTTGGATATGCTTGAGAATGATCTGTGGAAACAAAATCAAAGAACAAATAAAAAAGCTGCAAGTAGAAACCAGATTAATTCGTCGTCCGTCTTCGTGGCTGAAAATAGAATATAATTCTCATAGATCTCATCTTCAAATAATGTCTTTTGATTTGGCTTTTCCTATGGCTGTCAGTTTCTTTTCAATTTTATCAGCTTGCAAATCAAAGCTCTTATGCGGCAGACAGAAGAGGAAACACTTCATTTGAATTGGGAAAAATAGTAGATAAAAAATGTGATGCGAGATGATGAGAACAAAAATTAGTGGACACGCAGATTAAAACTTGATATTGAGATTTGAAAACTGTACTTTGAAATCGCCGTTGTATAACGATAACAAAATGAATAATTCGAGTAACTAAAAACTTTGGTTCCCATTGGCTCCAAGTTTCGGCAGTCATCGATTCGATTCGACTTACTCTCATCTGAAAGACACAGCATAGAAATAGGTTAATTAACTAATCGACAAACTTTTCTTTTTCTTTTTTTTTTTTTGAGGAATTTTGTAATACTGCCTTGCTGACCAAAAACAGAGAATTGCGAACATTCTTTGCCCCAGTTTTAATTTTCTTGCCTTTCGTTAGCTTTTCTCAACTGTCACGCGATGTGTGAACATTTATGCAATATTTTCATAATTACAAGCTTTCAATTTGTTATAATCTCAACTTAGCAAACCAATTGCCAGACTCTAGACACATGTCGAGCAACAGGTTTGCATTTAATTTTCTTGTATTTTTTTTGCTCATAATTCGAAAATTGTGACGGATTTGCGTTTTCGAAAACAATTTCATTTTTTTTCATTTGTTTTTGTTTTTTTTAATTTTTTTTTAATGTATATTTTTTGTTTGATTTTTTCTTTTCTTTTTTTAATTGTTTTCTGTTTTGTTTTGTATTTTTTTGCATTAAGTGCACACATCACGTACAACAGTTAACCGTTTATTTGTTTAGTGGGATTTATTAATTTATTGGGGGACTTTAAGTCAGCTCCACAATTCTCTGAAGCAGCCAAAGAGGATTTCGGTTAGCAAATAATAACTCACCGATTTGCAGTCTTTTAAAAGGCATTAAGTAACGGGAATTCAGAACTGCTCTGGAAGCAACTTGTGGAGTTAGACAATAAAATGATGCGATTATGAATTTAAGACGATTTCAAAGTCGATAACTGATTGCCAATTTTCATGACTGCACAAATTTTTGTTTGGGGGGTGATTGAATGGGAAATGTTGAAATTTTGCTGAAAGATCTCTAGAAGCGTTTCCTTTACTTGTACACACGCATAAGAACTTAGGCAGTGGCATTTCTTCTCGTCCTTTCTTCTTCAGTTTCCGGATTTGTTTTTCTTCTTCTGGGTTCTCCAAATATACTCGAAATATGTGGCAAACTCTGGCTTTCTCTTTACGCATTTTCTTCACTCTTACGATTCTGGCTTTCACATATCTTCTTCTTGGAATTTAATGATCTTTTTATTAGGTTTTGGCTGGCTTCTTCAAGGTGACAGTCGAGGCAGCGACACGGCCGAGGCTAAGAACTCGAAGAAAGTAATTCAATTATCGGAAAAGGTATTTGAATATGCCAATGGATAGGATGAGAGTTAATGGGCGATTAGGATGACACTTTTATTTCGTTATGGCACTTTCGTTGCTGTATTATATTTAGGACAGTTAGGATCTTAAGATCGTATTGAAAATATGTTGTTCATTGTTGTTTCATTCGAGACAAACTCGGAATTATTTATAGGAGGTCTCTCCGCGACAAGCGACATTACCACAAACTTGTGTGTGTGTGTTGTGTATGTGATGTTGGTTCTGCGATCTGTAGCAGCAGGAAGAACGGAGCTAGGAGCAGACGCCGAGTCCTCGCTCGATCCGTCGAATTATTCGCTTTCGATTGAGATTCACACTTGTTCAGCGTGCGTCTCGTTTAATTTCGTTTATTTCGTGTGTGCTGTTTATGCGCTCATTTTCGTGCAATTTCTTCACTATTGTTTTTTTTTGCTGCATTTCCCGCTGGCCGCGCTTCTATGGCTATCCTGCTTTAGCCGCTCGAGTCGCACACCCTTGCCGAGCGAGATGGACATATGTGTGTGTGGTTGGCAAAAGAGAGAGAGCGGAACGCACGCTCTCTCCGATTGCGCGCTATTGCTATCTCTCTCGCTTACATGTGATGCCACCCACGTACGAGGGAAGTATGTTGTTACGCTTCATCTCGTGTATGCTTCGAAGGTGGCACCAAAAGCAAGCACAAAGTATCGCGAGTATAAGTTTCATTTCTCATTTGTCCACCTCGGGGGCAAGTGTCTCCAACAAAAGCGTTTTCCTATAAGCCGGCGGCCAGTTGAGAAATACAATCGTGATTGATCCTCAGCCCTCAACTGCGACATCCACATCGAAGTCCGCATCCCGCTGCGTCCGCCCTGGGAGAGTCTCCGCTCCAATGAGCCGACGCCACAAACTCGGAACCTGGGCACACACACACAGACACATACACAGTGGGCAACTTACGTGTCGCGGGAGCCTTAATTTCTGGTTGAAAACAGCTCCAGCAATTTATGGAATTGATGCGAATGGATGCAAATGGAAACTTCCCGAAGGAGAGTCACTGGGATGTGATGATTTGGCATATACAAATTTTTCGGCAACTTGTGGCTGCTTTGCTTTCACTTCTATTCAATTTTGGAACTTCTGTTGATTTCTGCACAAGCAAAAAAAAAAATATTAACAAAAAAACTGCACTTTTTAAAAAGAAAATTTAGAAGCTGCGGCCGTGTCGCTGGCTGAAGAGTTCTCAATCGACTGTGACCGACGATGTGCGACGAGCGACGATGTCGACTCGTTATCCTCGCAGTATCCTTGGCAACAGAACCCAGACCGGACCAGAATCGGGACCAGGTAGACGACGGGGTGAGTCGACCCTTCGCCTCGTTTTGTCTCCTTAAGCCGGCTCTTTGTTCCTTATTCTGCATTGCAGCTGCATGTTTTTCTGTTTTCTTTCTGGATATTTCCAGTTTCTTTTGTTTGCACTTCCAGGTAGACGGAAACTGAAGTTGAAACTGATAACTGTAAAAGGGCCAGGCAAGAGCCTAATTCCGCTATTCATTCGTTTCGCTCTACAGGCTGTTCCTTCCGTCGGCTTCGGGTTTTATGTGTTTACTGTTGGCAATGCCGTCAACGTTGAAATTGTATAAAATTCTGTTTCTGCTGCTGCTTTCCCACGAACAAAGTTTTACATATTTGCATTCATTGCAGTTATCGTGTATAGTCTTTGTTTTACAATCTATGTTTTCTTTTTGTTTCACATTGAAAATAGGTGCGTTTAGTTAGTTGCAAACCTCTTTACACATAATGCGTCGCAATGCAATGCGATAAACTCTCTCTTAAACTCCTTCCCAAGAGAATGCCATCACATTAATGAACATTTAGTATTTAACTATTTTGCAATTAGTCGCAGCAATGCCCTCCCAAAGTGGGCGATCGTGCGCAGTGGTTGCTAAACACATCGCACAGCGCTGCCTCTGCCTCAGCCGCGTTGCCAACCACATGGAAACACATGCACAAAGTATTGAAGCCATGTGGCAACACATGCACAAAGTATTGCAGCCACGTGGCAACGCTGGCAATGCTTCTGCAGCTGTGCAGCCCTCGTTACTGTATAACGTGTTACGGTTACATTCAAATAAAATAAAGTTAGTTTCAACGATAAAACAACAATGTTAACAAATGTAATTACATAACTAAAAAAATATATAAAATCAACTTGAACTTAAAACGACTACTAAAAAAAACAAAATAAATGTATGTACATAAATAAAAAATAAACTAAAGTAGCAAAAATTGAACAAATAAAAATGATTTTAAAATAAATAAGAGATTCGTATACATACAATCGCAATTGTGACTGCATTGCAACTTAGGGTTCAGGACCAGCATCGAAAGCGGCATTGCGATAGCTGCCTTGACCATCGATGCCATGATGTGCTCCACCTTTAGATGTTAGTCCAAGTTTCGGAATATGTTTATACTCTTGCTCATTGACATCAGTTTCGTTCTCTTGCTGCTGACAGGAGTCCGTGTACTTATAATTGCGAGCGAGGAACAGAAAGAGTAGAAGATTGACCAGCATCAAAGTGGCAAAGAGCGCAAACTCCGCCGACTGAGATTCGACAAACTTGACCTCAGCAATGACCACAACAATCATATTTCCAATGGCCACCGATAGCAGCCAACAGGCTTGCAGTACGGCTTTCATGCTCACTGGTGCCTGGGTAAAGGAGAACTCGAGTCCAGTTACAGAGAACATTATTTCCGCGGCTGTCATCACAATAATCTGCGGCAGCTGCCACAGAATTGACAGCGTTGGGGCGCCACTTTCAGCAGGCATCACTTTCAGCAGATTGTGTTGCTGCAAAAGTCGCGTGAGTTGTGAATTGAAGAAGCTATTTTATAGACTGATCTACTTACGTAGCCATCCTCGGCATTTCCCTGCACCAGCAGATTGTAGAGTCCACCGCTTTTGGCCTCGAAACTTGCTGCCCGCTTCCCGTTGATATCCAATTCGCCATGGCCAGGCGCAACCTCGTGGAGCGTTGACAAGTTGCTTGTGTCCAGAGGAATGCTCCTCGAGAGGAGCACTGGACCCTCGTCCATCGGTGTGTTGAGCAGCGTACGAAGGAGCGGTGATCTGGATGTGTGTTGATCGTTGCTCACATCTTCGGCGAATTCATTGAGTGCATCCTTGGCCAGAAAGTAGCTGACTGACTTGCCCGGCTCCAGTCGAACTTGCCCCTCAATAGGAGGGCACTTGCTACTCAACTCCGCCGACTGCGCTGTGAAGACAAACTTCAACTCTGTGGGCTGAGGCACATGCAGTCCAAGTGCGTTCCACATGCCCAGTGGCTCAATGCTGTGCTTGGCTGTCAATCTCTCAAGGTCTCCTCCTTCTTCAACCGATGACAAGGCGCTGCTGAAGTCATAGCGACACGGCATGCCGTTGTAGAGACGCAGGTGAGTTAGATTTGGGTTAAGCGACTGCGACTGCTGTTCCAAACGCATTTCCAGGGCAGCCGAGATGAAGAAGCCAAACGAGGCCAAGAGCAGACCAATCGAGAGCTTCTGCAGCGGTCGCCGGATGCCAATGCGAGCGAGCAGCGGATAGACAACATAGTCGAAGAGCGGTATGAAGGCGAGAATGAGCAGCGGATTGATCACCTGCATCTGATCGGGCTTAATCTCGTATCCCCAGACAAAGCCGTCCATGTGGGTGGCCTGGAATGTCCATCGAGATCCCTGCTGATCGGACAGCGCCCAGAAGATGGGAAATGGCACATAGAGCAGCAGAATCTTCACCAGACACTTTGTCTCATGCACCATCTTTTGGCCAACGACAGGCGTGGCATAGTCCAAAAAGTGCGCCATCCGCTTCTCCTTGCGATTCTCTCGCCATCCCTTGTACGCACTCGTTATGCACTGCGAGACGCCAAAGATCATGTTGCCCGCTGGCGGCTGGACGCGATAGCGACGCTTGCCGGCCACAAAGATCAGCATCGAGACGACCATGAGGATGGCGGGTACGCCAAAGGCCAGTGAATAGCAATCGTCTTCGCCAAAGCAATGGACATCCGCTCGCAGAATTGGCGTGACTGTCGTCGAGATCATCGAACCCGCGTTGATGGCGAAATAGAAGAGCGAAAAGAACTTGGCCAACTGCATGCTCTGCTCCGGCAACTGAAATTGATCGCCGCCAAAGGCCGAGACACATGGCTTAATGCCTCCCGTGCCCACGGCAATGCACAGAAGTCCCACAATCGTCACAATTCTGCGGAATTAGATTATAGAATTACCAATTGCTTACAGAGTACTCACTCTCTACTCACTTCACTGGCATTCCCTCAAGGGGCACTGCGCCAATGGCCACCACAAGGGCACCCAGGCTATACACTACCGACAGATAGAGTATCGTCTTGTACTTGCCCAGCCAGCCATCGGCAATGAGGGCTCCGAGCAGGGGAAAGATGTAAACCAGCATCGTGAATATGTGGAACAGCACCGTCGACGTCTCCTCATTGTAGCCCAGCTTATGTGTCAGATACAGCACCAGAATTGCTGTGGAGATCAAGTGTGAGGTGGAGAATTGGATAAGCGGATAACTCATAGTTAACTCACCTCGCATGCCATAGTAGTTAAAGCGCTCGCAGAACTCATTGCTGATGATGAAGCCAACCGCTTTCGGATACTCGAGATTCTGTAAAGAAGTAAAAGAAATCAAATTCAGCTTTAATTCCAAATTCAAAATTACTTCAAATTAATCAACTAATTAAAATCACTTAGTACAATAACGCAATTAAGCTAACACAGCATGTTTTTCATGACACAAAACACAGCACGTTTTTAAACCTGTGCTTATTTGATACAGCTCCATCCATAGCAAGTATTAATTTATTTCAAATTCCGCACACTGATTCAAAACTAATTCAAATTATTAATTACAATTAGTAACAAAGTATTGTGTCATTCAAGCTGAAATATACACTTCTGAGAACTTTATTACAAACATTTGTAATCTTAAATATGAATTAAGTAAGAGAAAACAAATTCAACTCTTTTTTCAAATTCAAAACAACTTGAAATTAATCAACTAATTGAACATAATTAGAGCAGGAACGCAGAGTATTTTTTGATTAAGCTAAGATACAAACCACAGCATGTTTCTCAACTTGTGCTTATTTGTTTCAGCTTAACCATATCTATTGATTTGAAATACATTACACTAATTCAAAACTACTTTAAATTATTAATTGCACTTAATCTCAAAACAAAGTGAGACTTTTATGTGCTGTCTGTCATTCAAGCTGAAATATACACTTCTCAGAACTTTATTACAAACGTATGTAATCGTAAATATTTAGCTCAAAACTACTGCAAATTAATAAATTCATTACAGACAATTAGTGCTGAACGCAGCACATTAAACTAAGACACTAACCATAGTGTGTTTTTCAACCTGTGCTTAAACATCTCCAATTCCAGCAAGTATCTATTTATTTCAAATTCCTCACACTTAGTCAAATTATTAATTACAATTAGTAACAAAGTGTTGTCTGTCATTCAAGCTGAAATATACGCTTCTGAGAACTTTATTGCAATCGCTTGTTCAGCTAGAGGAAGTTGTGCGAAACAATCGTTTTATGAGGCAAAAATCAAGTGCAGCTTAATTGCTTTATTTTCCATAAAAAACGGACAGCGGGTATCTACACATAACAGGTGAACTCAATCGAGCGTAGTTTTTTTCTCTTTGGCTTATCAGAGTGTACCCATTTATTATACCGATTGTTTATGACCTGGTAGCTGGAATTACCCATTAGTAAAACACTTTAGTAAAAAACACTTTAGACTGCCCTCAAAAAAGGTTTCTAAATGATCTAATCATTTTTGTACCCATTTCTTTAAGGGTGAAGGATGTTTTTTATGTGGTTCACAATTCTAACATATATTCATAAATATAGCTTATAACCCAAAACCGCATTGTAATCGACACTGTTGGTCAGTTTGTCAACCGTCAAGCGATCGTTTTAAAAATACACATTATTTATAACTATTCTTAGTCGATGTATGTGTTGATGTTTGTGTTTGCGTTGCACGCATTGTTGAACTTGACTGAGCCGCTATCAAATCACTCAGATGAGAAAGTGCCGCATCATTTGGCCGATGACTTGCCAAATTCTAGACCACTTACCAGACACCTCTATCCGTATCTGTATCTGTGTGTGTGTCTGATAAATATATACAACTGCAGATAGGCATCATTCTTTGGGGTAAGGGCATTCAAACGTCATCGTCATCGTCGTCGACGTCGCGTCGCGTCGCGTCGTCTCATTATCAAAGTACGAATAATTAAATTGTTATTTTCTAAATTTTCAAAAATAGCAACAAAAACTTGACTGTCATTTCCCATTATCCGTCTCTGCCTACTTCTCTGTTGTTTTCCTCTCTCGTCTAGCTGCATTTAAGTAAGTCACAAACAAGTAAGAATCCTAAAGACGAATGTGCTCGACTGTGAGATACCCACTACCCACTTGACAAAATACTTGACTCTTAAAAAGCTTAATAAAAAAACTATAAAGAAACGTAAATACAAAAATATTAAATACTAAAAATACTATATATAATAAAAATACTGAATACTAAAAAATACTAAATAAAATAAATTGAAAAAAGTTAATTTATGCCGAAAAACAATAATAAGATTTGCATAACTAACTTGAGGTACATTTTGAATCATTTGATAATGTGGAAATAATCATGAAGTAAATCGCATTAAAATATTAAACATTTTGATGATTGGGCTGACATCTAATTTTTAATGCAGCAAGTCTAGTCTAGTATACCCCGTTTGCCAGAGAAATATAGGGTATGCAAGGATCTAGAGGTGCAAGCAAAAGGAAGACACTAGAGAAAGCGAGAGACTGCAAATGCATTCATTTAGATAGGCGCCAGGCAACCTAAGGACCTAAGTACCTAAGGAGCGACCTTAAGGACCTTAAGCAACAATGGGTTTACCTCCAGTGGCAGCAAATCAATTAGGCAACAATCAATGCAGCGTTGTTCTTTGCATTGTGCGGCATTTATTTTAAAATATACTGAATTAATGTACCGCAAAAATACTACAAATATACTAAATGGAATATTTGGTATATTGATTCAGTACATACATACATTCAAAATATACCATAGATTGTATAAATACCAGATTTTCAGTTGAATCAATCTTAAAATAAACTAAATTAATATACCGTATATATACTAAAAATATACCAACAGCAATAACTGGCCATTTTTGTGGCATATGTACATTTCCTGCTGGCACAAAGTTTTGCCTTCCTTCTACCCTATGGATAGCGAGTATAAAGTACTTAGAATCGAGTGAACATGTTGTACCCTTTGTGTACTGGATTCAATGGGGTATATTGCGTGTGATGACGACAACGATGTATGTACATATGCGATTGGTATAGCGTTAATCTGGATCTTCTCTGCTAATCGATATTGCTATGAAAGTACATTCTTCATCATTTGCAGGGTATTGGCTAGTCTGACAGCTCCAGACGCAACTCTCGAGAGCGACTCTTAGCTAGTTACGAGTTTAAATAACGAATATGAATGCAGCATTTATATGTAGATTCTCTATAGCGACTCTGACCTAGTGTTTGTTGTATGTATTTACTGACTGGCTTTGCCAATTTTGCATTTGCATACCCTGCATTAGTTGGTTTGACAGGGTGGTATAAATGTGTGACTATGCCAACAGAAAGAAATTTGAATTTCATTTGAATAATTGCAAAGCTATTATCGCCACGCAACTATCGATAGTATGTGACTGTTACCGATAGTTGGCTATTATAGCTACGCAGCTGTTGATAGTATAAGACTGTTATCGATAGTTGACTATTATAGCTACGCAGCTGTCGATAATATGTGGCTGTTACTGATAGTTGGCTTTTATAGCTACGCAACTATCGATAGTATGTGACTGTTATCGCTAGTACATGACTGTTATCTCTAGGGTCAAACCTAGACTACCGGGTATCTCCTAGTCGAGCACTGCCGCGCACAACGTTCTCACTTGTTGATATTTGTTTTCGCTTTCAATTTGTAAATTTGTTTTGGTGTCGCTGTTTGTTGTTTATTGTTGGATTTGCTGTCTGTTTGTTATTGTTGGTATTTGTCTATTGGCCTATTGGCCAAGGTAAACCGTAAACGGGTTTCCAGCTGCAGCTGTTGGCCAACTCAACGCTAGACAAATCGCGAATTCTGCGCACGCAACAACGGTTAAGTTAAAGCCAAAGTCAAGTCCACACCTATTAAAAAACACTACTCGAGTGAGTGTTTCTGAGTATGAGTATGAGTATGTGTGAGTAGTGAGTGTATTCACACTCCCCCCCGCTAGACACTCTCGATCGATGCGAAAAGTGGATTTTCCAATTGCAAGTGCTGACAAATGTTTTATTTACTATTTACTATTCGCTTTGCGAGTCGATGCAATGAATTGATCGCTAAGAATTGAATTGAGTGTTGAGTATCGAACACATTCGATCTGTCAGCTTCTATCGACCAGGTGCGCAAACTTCTTCTGGCAAATAAGAAATCTTGCGGGAGGAAAGATCAGATCGAAGCATTTATCGATCTCCAGAGGTAAACCAACAATAAATTCATCTCAGATCTAATCTAATATAATCCAATTGCACTCGACACATTCAATTCATGCACATATGTTATGCATGTCCATTTAATAGTACAACAAGTGCAACAAACCTGATTTGTGCATATCTAATCAAACTGTCCAGATTCTAGGAATCTACCTCATACATTACAGACATTACTCGTATATCGCATACAATAATTGCACAATTTTCACACAGTTGAGGGGTACAATGCACGGCTGATGGACATACCCGATAGCCAGCAGTTAAAAGGGTATTCTCTGTTTGCAGTATGTCTAAACGAATGTATTCAAACTATATAGAACAACTAGATCTCATTTACTACTACAAAAGCAAAGTTGTATTCGTGAATCTTGAATCAAAATCAAAACAATTGAACTGGTTTCGATTAAATAACAAAACCTCTCGAATAAAACTTGCAGGTATCCGTCCGTCGAACACACTCAACTACAGTTTTTTATTTTCAATTTCAATATGCAAATCTATTTATAAGCAAAGCACACATAACCTCACTTTCGTGATTGTGACGTCACAGTCTTAAGTGTTGTTGCTTTGTTGTCTCGGCTCATTCGCTTCAACGAACGGTAACACAACGACAAACATGCACACAGACATACATATGTACATACAAACATACTTATTGAGCCGTGTGGAACGCATAGAAAGAAAACTGATGATTTAACCGTGAGAGATCGAAAGCTGCTGCGACTAATTGCCGAAGCGAAGAAGGGGAAGGGGAAGAAGTTGAAGGTGAAGGGAAGGGGGTGCAATGAGGCGCAGCCATTGCGTCGTCTAACGTTTGGCTAGACTGCAAATTACGTACATACATTCATACATACACACATACATATACATACATATGTATGTGGTTAAAGAACTGAGAACTGCCAACTTATGTTTAGCCAGCAGGTTATTCAACTCTTTGTGATTGTAAATGTAAATGTATGTATGTATGAATGTATGTTAGTTATTTCTATGCACTATCGGTAACTGGGTCATCGCCAGTCTATTGCTTGTTGTTCCACAATTCTATTGCGAATCTCTCATTTCAATTTCGCTCGTTGATTAATTCAATCAATTTGCGCGGCAATAAAAGGATTGCCAGGCACGCACTTCGCCCTGATAGGCGTGTGACCAAGGTCACACACACACACACTCACACCCATACATTCGCATGCATTGCATACTTAGATCGGTATATTTGCAGTTGTCGACCATCTTAAGTTTGACATCTCTCTCTCTCTCTCTCTCTCTCTCTGTCTCTCTCACTGCTCACTTCAGAATGCAGTACATTCATGTGTGTGCGTGTGTTTGTGTGTGTGCGCAGTAGACTTTCTCAATTGCCATCAGAAAGTGACAACAAACAGACGCCGCGACGTTGCTTTTGCTGCTGATTTCTTTTCCTTTTCAAGTTTAGGGCACAGCACTTAAACACACACACACGTGCACACAAACAGACATGTACACTTAAAGCTTTGAATGTTTGTATGCATGTGTTGGTATGTAATTGCGCGGCATCCAAAAGCGACGCGACCGTTTAAGGTAGCGGTACATTAAGCTCACCTCTTGCTGCTTCTCTTGCTTCTGCTTCTCGTTAGTTGTCATCTCCTTTAATTTGCCGCCGACTTCGTTTGCGTTTGCGACTGCGACTGCAGCAGAGGCAGAGGCAGAGGCAGTGCTTGCCTTCTCAACATCGACAGGTTTCATTTGCAGTTGTTGTTGCCGTTCAACAATAAAATTTAATGCACATAAGCAAACAGACAACAGACGGAGGTAAAAATGTGGGAGCGCATACACTCACACATATGCATACGCACACAGACAAAATTAAGCGCGAATTGTAAACACTAAAAACAAGTCAAAAACAAAAGCAAAAAAAAAACAAGCCTCGCCTCAAGTTCACAATTTGCCACTTGGAATTGGAATTTAATGTGCTGCCAAAAAACGCACGCGCGTGTTGCAATTATTAATCTGTTACAAAAACCACTGGTTGGAGAGGGGGGGGAGCAACAGTAACGGTCACGTTTACGCCACAAAACAACGAACACCACAAATTCTGGACAGCAAATGATCTGCGACTCTTGTGCAAACTGCACTTTAACCAAAATGCGAGACGAGACAAACGGCAAGAAGAACAACAACAAACACTAGCGCCATCGTCAGCATCTGCGTCGACTGCGCAGTCAACGCAGCAACACCACAACCCAACAACACAACAACAACAATCAATGCAAACGAGCAGCAATACACGAAACACTCAGTGTTAATATTTTGGGATATTCAAAGCACCAGAGAGGGAGGGGGAGAAACGGGGGGAGGCAACGACCGTCGTATATCTGTTGCTGTGTTAATTAACATAGATCAGCAGCAGTGCTTTACTCTCTCTCGCTCTCTCTCTCACCGGGGGCTGGCTCTCCCTCTCCCCATAGCGTGGTGGCTGCGCACACTCCACTTAGAGAGCTTAGTGCAGTTTAGTTGAGCAGCGCAGTCGCAGTCACTGCGCGAGAGCGAGATCGAGAGCTTTGGCATTAACATTGTCAAGTTCAATGCTGATAAACGCTGCCTCTGCCGCTGTCTCTGTCTCTGTTATCCACTCACTGTAGCCAACCTAATTAGCTTGCTTCTACGATTAGTTCTACAGTGCGTTTAACTGTCTCAAGACTTGAAGTATGCACATACATATAGATAAAATAGATTCTCTTACCTTAAATCGGTCCTGATCCCCACTTTCATTAATATCGGTTCGTGTATCGCTTTCATCGGTGTCGAATTCGGGTTCACTTTCCACTGGTTTTTTTTTAGTGGATGGCGAGCAGCATCTGCTCCTCTTTTAGGCATCACTAAAATGATAATAACCGATGCATTATTAAGGGAATTTTAAAGAATTCCAAAACTCACCTTTGGAAGCGTCCGATGTGGAACAAAGGGTCTGATTCAGCGGCCGGGCTTTTCCCAGATGAGCGCATAATTTCTGGTACATTTGAGTCTACAATGTCTAATTTGTATAGTATAATTTCTTTAGTTTGACAGTTGTCTCAGGGACAACCTTTCGGGTTTGCAGACTGCAGTTTGAAACTTGATAATCTCTGCATGACTCCGATCTAATCTATGCGATATTGTCACCTGACCAAAAGGGTTTAATCGCAACCACGGCGCGTGCTGTTTCCACCCTTTCAAGTGGACAAAGTTAAGAGTTATCAACGTTGTTATTAGGAATAATATTACTCACCTTTAGTAGGAAATACTTCACATACTTAAATGTAGAATCTTTGAAGTTCAGCTTTCGTTTCTTGACCTACACGGAGAAATGAAAAGCAGTCGTATTTTAGAAATATAGAACATAAAGAAGTCAAATCTAATTGCTACAATATATGAATCAACTGAGTTCCTAATTCATTCCAGATTATCCAGTGTGTGCTTATCAGTATATATATTAGAAACTCAGTTGATTTATATGGGGATTTTCTAGACAGCGATTGCTCAATCATTGGGACGCATTGTGAAGCCCCAACAAAGGGGTTGCAATGTCTCAAGACCTTCTAAACGTGATCGGCTCAGCAATGTGATTTACTTGAACTATATCTTGCTGTTGGACTGTTGCCACAACACTCTAGAGTCATTGTCTTTAGTTTGCAATTGTGTGATCATTATCATTATCATTATCATGATCGTTATCGATATTCTATAAATGTGCATGCACTCGTTGCTCAGTTGTAGTTGTAGCTGTAGGAATTTCAGCCTCAGATATGGGCCATGCGCTTCTCTTAATAGCCTTAATAAACGCTGTTACTCAATCCATTCATATATATTCGAATCGAATACTTAATAACACCCTGATGGCGTGCAATCTCAAGTCAAGTCTCAAGTTGGTATAGTCGAGAGCTCATGACCAAATGACAATCGTTAAATCGAAAGCAAAAATAACAGCAAAAAAAAACAAACAAAAAACAAAAAACAAAAAAGGAAAATGAAAACGACAACAAAGTGGTTAATAAATCGCTTACAGCACCTAATAACAGTGTCACACAATGCAATAGTCATGTTTTTTTACCCATATAACAACGCACACACATCTACATATGTTTGTGCGTTGGGCGGCATGTGTTAATCTTTGTGGGTATTATTATAGCGTCGCAATCGTAAATACTATTCACACTTATCGGTAGAACGATTAAGTTCATAAAACAAAATCGGTTGTCGCGCAGGGGATCGAAATGGAATCGGTTCGAAACTAGAAACGAGTTGATTTGATCGCAATTGATTAAGTCACTAAATGCCCCACCTGATCAAGGATTGGCAAAACTTTAAAGAGTGTGAATATTTATGGGCTAAGGGAATCGAGAGTTGTGTGACATAACCTCACAAAAAACTCTACTGCGCTGCACACCATAAACGCATCTCACACACACACACACATATATATACTACACTCTGATATCTTGGAAATTATCTAAACTAGTTGAGATAAGCAATGAATTGACACGAAAATATTTAATTAATGACGCCGCAGACACGACTCTCGACACGACGACGAGGCTGCTGTTTACCAGATAACACCAGCCTGCCCCGATATTGGATTCCCCCCTTTGTCAAGTACTCTATATATGTATATGGAGAGCACAGAGATGAAAATAGATGTTGATGTGTCGATTCTTCTATAGCGAAGACGATTAGAGAAGGATTTATATATTTAAAAGATGCATGTGCAACGATACTATATCGATAGTATGTGCTTCTTTCATGATCTCTAGATTGTAGTTCATCTTTAGTTGATTTAAATAGAGATGAGCAATGCTCTATCGACGATGATTTGCGCTACCACTGAGATCTGTGCTGGATTAGAGGCTTTAGAGACTTTCGACCGGTTCGATTGGCCCATAAATTAACGCAAGTTGTGAAGGACGCGGGCGGGCATTATAAATAAGTGCGAGTACTTCAGCTGGTCGGTAGCGATAAGCTGATAAGCCAACTAACGGAGTTGCGGCTTATCAGCATTGTACACGTTGCGCTACAATCCAAGTTCCCAAGTACCCCATCAATTGCACAGCCCAAACGATTAATGGCTAATGCCTAAATGGCCAGGCAGGTGGGCGAAAAAGACGAAGAGCAGAACTGTTTGGGGGAGGAGGGAAAGGCAGCGACGACGCCTTCACACGGCACGCGCGCAGTCGCAGTCGAAGTCGAAGTCGCGTTGCGTTGCGTTGCGTCGCTTCTCGTCTCGTCTCGTCTCGCAGTCGCTGCCTGCTAATGATTGACTGACTGCGACGCTGACGTTAACAACGACGCGACGGCTTCTTAGTTGACTTACACACATCGGACATCAGTCAGTTGATCGCCGTTGGCGGACTTGGACGCGCATCGCTTCGCTTCGACTTCGCGTTCCTATCGATTACGATTTCGTTTCGATTCATTTTGTTTGTGCTCTGCCGTTGCATCTATGTTTAAATGTTTATTTTAATGTGAGTTGCTAAAGTAACCGAAACTTAGCTCGTTATTTGTGTTCACTGTTTTTTTTGGTTGTTTTCTTTTTTCTTTGCAATTTGTTTTAATTCGGTCGAACTTTTATAATGAACGCTAAATAATTCACTTGTTTGTTGTTTCAACTTTTCATGATACTTAATTATTGTTTTGCTTTACGAGCTTCCTTTTCGGTGACCGCTTTACGTGCTAATTACGATCAAAAACCAAAAAAAAAAAAATAAAACAAAAAAAAAAGAGAATAACTTATTCAGTTGAACGTCCCATGAGTTTACTTTTCGACCTGTTTTATATTTTTTTATGTTTCACACAAATTGTTTCTTTTTTTGGAATTTTTGATTCAATTGTGTTTTTTGTTTTTCGGAAATTTTGCAAAAATATCGAGTTCTGATTTCTCTTTCTCTTCAATTTCAAGTGTCGCAAAACGGATGTGAAGTGAATACAACCCGATTTGAAGAGCAAGAAGCCCCGACATCAACATGCCGGATAATGATAATGGTATTAGTTCATTTAACTTTAACGATAAACCTCCCTGCCCACCCTTTAAAAGGACTCTGCAATTATCGATAAATTACGGATTGAGTTTCGAACTGTTTGTGTATCTGTAAATCTATTCCACTATCATGCTCAACACGCAGATTAGATTCGCCAGTATCTGCAATAATATAATAGGCGATTAGCTATTAATTCATCGTTTTGCAATTTTGATATGATGAGTTTGCATAGTTTCCAAGAACCCGCAAATCTATCGTACTGCGGTAATCTTATCGTTCGCCAAAGAACGAGAGCGATAAGTGCCGTGTGTTCAAGTGTTTAGAGGATGATGATGGTGCACCATAGCGTGACTTTGCTGTAGCTCGAGTTGGCTGCGCGTTTCGCTTTCGCAAACCAATTCCAAATTTGGAAAAATAGGCACAGCTTGGCTTATGGCATGTACTTTGATGACTTGCAGCACTCGATCGGTCGATCGATTGATCAAACGATCGATAGTAATCAACTATCGAGTATTTTGCATTCTTTTAACGTGATGGAACCATGATCGATAGTAATAAGCTCTCGAGTGTTTTGTATTCCTCGTAGCTTGATGAAAGTATCTAATAGATCGATTAATCAATCGATAGTAATCAGTTGTCGAGTATTTTGTATTCTTTTAACTTGACGAAACTAATCAATAGATCGATTGATCTATCAATAGTAATGAACCATGCAGTATTTTGTATTCTTTTAACTATCCACTAGAGCACGTCAATTCTAGCACACAGGTGGCGCCGGTAAATGTCAATTGCATTTGCAATCAGATTTACGGGGCCATAACTTCAAAATTGGCTATATTGTTAAAGGCATTAGGAATAATTGCCTTTGGTATTCCCCACCACAAGTGACGGGGTGTTAGCTAATTCTAATTTCCGATAGCCACATGACTAATTGTTGTTGCAATCTGGCTGACGAATCGCTCAGAGACTGCTATTGAGAGTTGCATTATTATAAATGCGGATGCAAATGCTCAGATTTGTGTGGATCTCTGACTCTATGATGCCAAGATACCCTGTGATGCATATATGATGATAATGATAATGATATAAAGTTAGTCTGAAACATGGATAGGTAGGTTCTTTTTTCATTCTTTAGACTTGCTTTAAAAATTATCGAATAATGCGAATAACAGGGTATTACTTCTGTCGAGCATACCCTAAACTCCACACAGTTTGACTAGCTGCTGCTCAATTAGTCATTAACCATAAAGTTGTAATTAAGTCGAGTGGAGTCGAATCATTACATCCGCCGGCAGAACTTGCCAAAAACTGAGAACTGCTACCGATAAGCTTTTGCTATTGCTATTGTGTTGTTGTTGTCGTTGTATCTGTACCTGAACCTAGCAATTAAGTGTAACAAGTCAATCAGTTGGTTGTGCAAGAGTGTGCGAGTGTTGTATCTGTCAAAAAGTTTGCAACATTTGCGATTGCGAGTATTACGAAGAATGCTGAGCGGGAAAGTACGTACCATAAAAGAGGAGAAGGGGTCTGACTCTTTTTTTGTTGTTGTTTGTCTAGAAATATTATCGCACTTGGCATTAAGGATCCAATAAATATGGCAAGAGTCACAAAGCGTCGGCTTAATCGCTTGTAAATCAGTTAAACGCCAACAGCAGGCAATTGCGACAATAGTTAACAAACATACGGATAACCGTCAATGCCCAATAATGCTTGATAGAGAGACGATAGATGATTTCTCTGATACCAACGACAATCGCTCGCCAAAATCACCCCGTCATATGCAATAAATACTCTTATGCAAAGATATACCTACATAATATATATGTGTGGCTGTATATATAGACCTGAACTCAGCTGCTAGAAATTTACGACCCTCTAGTTGTTCGTTTAAGTGGTAATCACAAAGCGATTCCATATCGATATGGATGTCGAATATAGTCGGTACTAGTTAGCGAGAACACTCATTATACCCACTCGCACGTCCGCCTCCAAAATAATATATACTATATGGTATATATATGGTATCTATATACTGACGAGCAAAACTTGAACACGAGTTCAATACTCCAATTTCAAAACTCAGTTTCTTCTATTCTAAATTATGCACGCTACAAAATCTTAGTCTTGTTTTGTTGATATATTCATACACTACATTTCTATATAATAGGAATCAAAAAAGAAATCGAATCGAATTAGTTAGCATATACAATTGTCCTCCACAATTCTTTCATTCACTGATTAAACTTAGAAAGTGCAACCTTTTAAATGTTTTCCTCATTAAACGTGGATGCACTTGATTAGCAACCACATAAAAAACTTATATAAAAACAAAATCAACGTGGGCGAAGCTGCAGGCTTAAGCTTTTATATACCTATTATACGACACCCTTTCTTTATTTCACCTGCCTATTACTCGACCACAAATTAGATTTAGCACCTGGAAGTCATCTACGAAATTGATTGTTCCCCATGTAATTTAAAAATAGAACAACTTGGCAGTAAAAAACAAATAAGAAAGCTATACTCGAGTGCTCAACTGTAAAATACCCTACCTATTTTGAAAAAAGCAAAGCAGTGCCATATTTGTTTTAAAATATACCAAATTAATATACCAACGGATATATTCGGTATATTTATGTAGTACTGCATTCAAAATATACCGTAGAGTACCAACTATAAGAGATTATCGGCCAAATTTATCTAAAAAATACCAAATTAATATACCGCAGAAATACTAACGGCTACATTTGGTATAATGAAATTATACAACACTCAAAATAAATCGATTGAAATATCTATCAGTCAAATTGTCATACACAAGTTATTCTAAATGACATCTAAAATTTTTATCCGATCACAGCCAAATACTATAGTTATTATACATATATATTGTACTATATATATACTCTATACCGATTCGATTTTTGTCGACTCGAAACAAACTTGATCTTCATGCAAACATTACAACTGCTGTCGAAAAATAGTTATGTTTACACGGCGGACGGATAGACGGACATGGATATATAATATAATAAAGAATATATTAATATGATCGTAGATGACTCCTACTGCCTGTTACATTCGTTCTAGTATTCCAATTTAACTTCGAGTTGTAGTATGAAATATTCAAAAATCATTTATTTCCTTTTATTATTTTGTGATGTTTCGTAGAGATGATTTTTTATGAATGAATACATAGCCAAGGAGCTTCATTTGATAATCGAGCAATTCATACGACATTGGCCTACTTGAGGGCCCTGAAGTTCTATGAATGAAACTGATCGATTAACCGAGTTATCAGCGTCAATCGGCAATCGACAGCGACAATGTGTTGTTAATGTCCCTATCATTGGGCATTGGGCATTGGGCTAGCCACACATTCGAATTTAAATTCGCATTCACATTTCAATTCGCATATAAATTTACAATCGCATTCACATTTGCGATGTTTTATTTCAATTTAACATGTTTCGGCCAAGTTTGTTGATAGTTCCGACTGCGACTGCGACTGCGACATGTTGGCTGCCCCGACTTCAAACATTTTGCCGCAACGCGATACCAAGGCTGATAAGCACTTCTCTGATATGCATACGAGCACTCATAACAATGCCATTCAGCGGGTAATCATTTAGGCATCCGGGCAGAGGGGTTGGGGGAGCCACTAAAATTGGAGTAGCTCCACATTATTTGGACGTTCGCTTGTTTATGGCCCCAATGTGTGATGCGACATTAAACTCCCTGACTATGTGCGACTATTTTAGGCAATAACAATAAATGTTTATCGGGCGACAAGCGATTAACTTAGCGTCCCTCCACTGGCCAGGGGAAGCGAGGGCGTGTAGACTGGAGGCTGTTGGCTAAGCTGGCAGGAAGTGAGCGTCCTTGACTCAAGTGGTTGCCATAAAACTACGTGCGCATTCTCAACTGCGTCTACGAAGCTTTCGAAAGTTGACTGATATAGAACTCCGGGTGTACGCTAGCAACTTAGCTGCTTGCTATGGAGCAATTGAAAGCTACCTGCTACGGCACTGACAACAGATTGACAATCGAAAGCTGGCTGCTAATTCAATTCGCCAAACGGACCGAAACATTAAAGCAGAAGATTTATGGGATGCATTCAACATGCGTTATCCATTTATGATGGCAAACATCCATAAATACCCCATATCCCAGTCTCAGTCTCAGTCACAGACCCAGACCCGGACTATATATAGAGTGACAGCCAGCAACTGTGACTGTGACAAGTGACAAGCCAAATGCCTATAGATTTATGAAGCACACACATCAAATTCTCACTCACGTTCATTATATGCGAGTAAGATCATAAGATCTTAGTCAAGTGCTAAGCAGGGCGCGTTACGCGCAACAAATCTCAATTCAGATGAAGAGATTTGGTGTATAAGGCGATCTGCGTTTCGCTTTCTGATGAAATTTGAGACAATATCAATTTGTGTTGCTCTGATAGCTTGCAATCATCATGGCGAACCCGGCGGAGACAGTTCCGCTTCTAGGTGGCTCTCTTTACTACTACTTTGCCTCATACTGATTCTCTCACTCTGATCCTGACCAAGCGGGAACGTTCTCTAATCCCCAAGGACTATTCTCTCTACACTTGCAGAAATCAAACCCGCAGAGGCCAGCACAGATGCTGCTGCAGAACCTGCACCTGCAACTACCTCCCCAGCAGCTGCGGTAGCTGATCAGCCCGAGACAAAATCAGAGGTTGTTGAGGCCACCAAGCCAGCAGCAGAAGCAGCAAGCGAGCCTCTATCTGAGGCAGAGCCGGCAACGAATGGCAAAGCCAGAAAGTTGTCCGACGTAGACGAATCGCCGCAGGAGCCAAAGAAAAATGGCGGTGAACTAGTCGAGAGTAATAACTTTTCTAATGCTGTCGAGGCAGAGGGTCAGGAAAAGGTAAGTTCACATCGATATTGGACATCGCTAACCCACACCCGACCAGACCAAACCAGACTCTAACTCTGTTCTCTGATCATCGTTGCAGAAACTGCCCTATCCCAAGTCCGTGTTCTTTATCATCAGCAACGAATTCTGCGAACGATTCAACTACTATGGCATGCGCAGTAAGTAGCCTCGAATTGCTCCTTCATATTCCTGGCGTCCGTTCCTTTTCTAAAACAAAGTTTCCTTGCAGCTGTCCTGGTGCTCTATCTGAGCCGTCAATTGGGCTACTCCGAAGATACGGCGACTGTTGTGTTTCACGTTTTTACCATGTTTGTGTACTTCTTGTGTGTATTTGGTGCCATTATTTCGGACTCCTGGCTGGGCAAATTCAAGACTATATTGTACTTATCCCTCGTCTACATCTGTGGCTCGGTTCTTCTCACTCTCGGCGCTATTGGACCCCTAAATCTGCCGGTGGAAACGTTCACCATACTCGGTTTAGCGCTCATTGCGCTCGGTTCGGGTGGCATAAAACCTTGTGTCTCCGCATTTGGCGGCGATCAGTTCAAGGTCCCCGAGCAGGTGAAACAGATCACATCGTTCTTCTCGCTCTTCTACTTCTCGATCAATGCGGGCTCATTGATCTCGACAACAGTGACGCCAATTTTGCGTGAGGATGTCCATTGTTTCGATGACAACAACTGCTTCCCCTTGGCCTTCGGTGTACCCGCCATTCTGATGATTGTCTCCGTGCTGATCTTTGTTCTCGGTCGACCACTGTACAAGATCAAACCGCCGGCAGGAAACATGGTGGTGCTGGTGAGCAGCACAATCTGGACAGCAATCAGGACTAAGTGCAAGGAGAAGAAGACCAATCCACGCGAACACTGGCTCGACTATGCGGATAAGAAGTACGATCGCCAGATGATCGACGATGTTAAGGTGCTGATGCGTGTCCTCTTCCTTTATCTGCCGCTGCCCGTCTTCTGGGCACTGTTCGATCAGCAAGGCTCCCGCTGGACTTTCCAGGCCACACGCATGGACGGCGACATGGGCTCGTGGGATCTGAAACCGGATCAGCTGCAGGTGCTGAATCCGTTGCTTATTCTTGTCTTCATTCCACTCTACGATGTCGCCTTTTATCCCGCTTTGCGACTTGTTGGCATCCGGCGTCCACTGCAAAAGCTTACCATGGGCGGCATTTTGGCTGGCATTGCGTTTATCATTTCCGGCATTGTGGAGTTGAATCTGGAGGTGAGTCTGCTTACATCACTAACGTCTTGCGTCTTCGTATCGATGTCAACTATGCACCAACTGCTGTTACAGCTGCTGTTATCTTCTCCTGCTTTACACTCTTTCTATCTTTTTTTTGTCTCTTTTTCGTCTCATTGCACGCCCATTGTCGCTATCGCTGTTGCTGTTGCTGTTGCTGTCGCTGTCGATGTAGAAAACCTATCCCGTATTGCCCTACAGTCACAACACCCAACTGCGCGTCTACAACACCGAGAATTGCGCCTACCATTTCGAGACCAATCTGACCAGTATTCCCAGCTTCGATGTGGAGCCCTCTAGTGTCTACACAAAAACTGATGTCTGGCTAAACGATGTGCCCACTTATCTGCAATACACAATCACGCCGGGAGCCGGCTGTCCCGAATATGAGGGTGGCACTCACCGCCTGACCGACAACACCGCCTGGTCCTTGTTCCTCAATTCGGGGAATAAAACAGGCCCTGCAACTTTCTGGGAGGAGGACTTTGTGAACAAACCCTCCGACAGTTATCCCCTCGTTCGTACCGTGGCCAATTTAGTGCAAGAGCGTGAGATCAAATGGGTGAGCAGCAAGAACTCTTACGAGGCCACCGAGACGAATTTAACTCGAGTGAACTCCAACAACTACGATGTGTACATCGACGGTACGCCCTACGGTAACTTCCGCATTCACACCGGCGGTGTTTATACGCTCCTCATCAAGGAGAATCCCATTGGCGTCTATGAGCTGACGCTACACGAGGTGACCGAGTCCAATTCAATGAACATTCTCTGGCTCATACCACAGTATGTTGTGATGACCCTCGGAGAAGTGATGTTCTCGGTGACGGGTCTTGAGTTCTCGTATGCCCAAGCGCCGCCCAGCATGAAGTCTGTGCTGCAGGCATGTTGGCTCCTCACTGTCGCCTTTGGCAATGTTATTGTTGTGATCATTGCGGAAGCAGCGCTCTTCGATTCACAGGCCAGTGAATTTTTCCTATTCGCCGGTCTCATGTTCATCGACATGCTGATCTTTATGTTCATGGCGTACAACTACAAGCCCAACGATCCTAACAAGAAGAACGAGGAGATTGAACCGTTGACCGGCGATGCGAATAAACAGATCGAACCGCTGTCAACGGGCGTTCCCAACAAGGCACTGGAGGTCAACGAGTAGAGCTCATGTTCTCCGCCCAATTATGTTGTGTATTATATCAAAATTGTCCATTCCCATTCCCATTCTATTTCCCATCCTAATCCTAATCCCACACTCCTTGTGCGTGTCCATTTACAATGTAAGTGAAGCTCCTCTGCTCGCGTCTGCGAGCTGTTTGTTGAATATATATGACAAGACATACGTATTAACTAAACTAATCTAAATACAAATAAAAGAAACTTGTAATCATATAAGTACATGTGTTTCTCCTTCTTCCTTTTCAATTCGTATCGTTTCGCTTCGTTTGTTTGTCTCTTCGGCACTCAAATCTTAAGCTGTTCTATCTTATCTACAATCTATCCAGTCCTATCTGTGTTTGTATGTGAGCACAATCTTTTTGACGTCAAGGTGCTAATTGCTGCCAAGTCTCAGAGTTTCTCTAAAGTTGAGGGTGTGTTCCTCCTTAACAGTTATATATTATTTGATATTTCTATAATATTTGTAATGTTATTTCTCGACTAGAACGATTAGACTATAGCCACAAATTTTGTGCAATAATGAATTTCCCTGATGCAATGCAAAATAAAACCTTATTATAGAGTTAAGGAAATGACTATGGCCTAAAGTGTATAAAAAGGATAGTTCAATCAAAAAGAATGATTTGAAACTACAATTCCGTTAAAGATCTATTGTTAAGGAAATGATTATGGTCTAAAGTGTATAAAATGGATAGTTCAATCAAAAGAAATGATTTTAAACTACAATTCCGTTAAAGATCTATTGAAAGTCTGATTTAAAACATAAACAATCAATATTTTCTCCACCCTCTCCTTAATCCTCCCCTAACTAATCTTCACAGCGCACTTATCCGGTCATTCCCGAGGAAGGCAGCACGCAAGTGCGCATCTTCAGCGGCATTCACGGCTGCAATTACCGGGTAAGCACCAACATTGGCTCTGGCCTCAACTTCACCCTGCAGGGCATCGACTTTTACTCAAGTGGCAACATTGCCACAAATCTAGACGGCACTTTCTCCCTTGACTATACGATCGAATCACTGACACAAGGTAACAAAATATGTGATGCACTTACCCCATTCAATCTGTCAATCTCCTGTCCGCAGGCTGTCCACAGTTGGACTCTGGCAATCAGCTGTTGAGTGAGGCAACGGCGCACACGTTGTTCCTGCGACCACAACAGAGCGTGACCAAACACTGGTATGAGGATGAGTTGCAAAAGTCCAACAAATCGCTGGCTTTAGTGCGCACCTTGGCCAATTTGCCAGCCACAACACGTATTATATGGCGCGAAGTCAAGACAGGCAACACTGCCTTAGAGCTGCTCGCTCGTCATCACGATCTGTACGAGCTAAACACTATCGAGTACGAGGTGTTGCATGGCCAGGTGCTGATCCATCAGCAGCGTCTGCGTCCCGGCGGTGTTTATGCCCTCGTCATTGGCCAGGAGAGCGCTAATGGCTTCGTGTCACGCATGTTCGAGGTGACGGAGCCCAATTCGATGAGCATGCTCTGGCTGATTCCCCAGTATGTGGTGATGACGCTGGGCGAGGTTATGTTCTCGGTAACGGGTTTGGTGTTCTCGTATTCGCAGGCGCCGCGCAGCATGAAGTCGCTAATCCAGGCCTTCTGGCTGCTTACGGTCGCCTTTGGTAATATCATTGTGGTGGTGGTTGCGGAATTGAAGTTCTTTCAGTCGCAGGCGAATGAGTTCTTCCTTTTTGCCGGCCTGATGTTTGTCGATATGCTGATCTTCATGTGGTTCGCCTGTTACTACAAGACCTATGACGAGAATACCGCTCCCAAGCTGCATAGCGAGTCAAAGCCCGGCCAGCGAAAACTTATAAAGCCCCAACATTACTCTGAGTAGAATGGGACGCGTTCTTTTCTATCTGGTTTGAATACTATATGCACCTGTTAAAATATAAATATGTACAATAATTAAAAAAATATATAATTATCACAACCTGCATTCATATTAAAGCTTATTTATGTACCATATATACATATATATAAAAAAAACAAAAGATAAACAAGCATTCAAAGATTCAACGGAACTAATTGTAGATGTATCGATATACACCACATACTTTCGATAATTCGTTACAGTTTTATAAGCATCGCATGACTTTCTGCGCAAATGCGCTGCTTTTGCGTCCTGCTCTCACACACAGGCAAGTAACGGCACAACGGCCATTAACGTTTTGTTTAGCATTTAAAATTTTACAAACGTTCAAATGTTTAAAACACTCACTAGACACTTGTGGCCCCTTCAATGTATGTTTTAAATATTCCCACCGCGCTGCATTTGATATGCGCAGTTATAAATTGTAAACTAATAAAATAATTATAATTTCTGTTCTGACACACTATGCGAATAACGGCACAACGGCCATTTGCGCTTTGTTTTGTATTTAAAATTTTACATATACATACATATTTAAGTCACTTTCACTAGTCACTTTTGCGCCTTTGACGTATGTTTTAAATAATCGCACCATGCTACACTCAATACACGCACTTATAAATATTTAACTAATTAAATAATTATATTTTCTCGCAGCCAAACCGTTTTCTTAAAAACTGCTTCTATTTAACTGTGCTGAGATGTGGCCACAATCAAAATGTCTAAAAATATACTATTTAAAGCTGAGAAAATATACCAAAATGAAGGTAACATGAAAAGAGCAATATGGTTACTCTTCATTTGTGATATATTTTCAAATGCGTTTAAAAAGTCGTGTAAATGACATAATTATTATTTCGTTGTTTTTTTCAATATTTATTAAGTCATTACAGACAATGGTTGCTAGAGCAAAAAAACGCTAATACACTGCAATGAACCAGGGCTGCACCAAGCACTGCGTTGCCAACGCCACAACGCGTTGCCAACTATGCGCCGCTTTGCCAACTGCACAAGTGCGCAATGCGCATGCACAAGTTGGCAGCACCACGCTGGTCATTTGACATGTGGATTTTTTAGTGCTTTTCACTGACGTTGAGAAAAAAAAAGCGAAGAAGAAGAGGAGTTGCAATCATATGACTTGTCGATCGATAGAGAAGAGAAAAAAAGGTTGCGAAGTTGCAAAAGTTACGGTTTATTTAGCCAGCAAACAGCCGAGCCGAACGATTGCTAAACTCCCTTAAAAGCAACAGCAGCAGTCGCAGAAGGAAGCAATCAGCGAAAGCGTTTCAACGATTCTTCGATTTCCCCAACATTTTCTCATTCTCTGTGTGTGTGGTGTTGTTAGTGTGTGTGCGTCACAATAATGGATAGCTCTGGATTCATGTTCAACGTTGACAACGGCTACTTGGAGGGCTTGTGCCGCGGCTTCAAGTGCGGCATCCTCAAGCAGGCCGATTACCTCAATCTGGTGCAGTGCGAGACCTTGGAAGGTGAGTTGTCCACTTTAGTTCGGTTCCATTGCTACGCCCGTGTTTTGAGTCACATGACGACGACGACGCAAGCAGCGCTGCTATCAGTCGAGGGCAGCAGCTGTTTGTGTGTGTGTGTGTGTGTGTGCGTTTGCATGTAACTACTATGCAAGTGTGTATGTGAATGTAAGCTTGTCTTGTGATTGATTGGTGCTAGTTAATATAAGTATATATATACTGGTTCAATCATGTCCCCTTCTCCCCCCTTTTTTTTCGTTAAATAATTGATTGCATTGATTTCACATTGAATTCATTCCCTTGACAGATCTGAAGCTGCATCTGCAGGGCACCGACTATGGCAGCTTCTTGGCCAACGAACCCTCGCCGCTCTCCGTCTCCGTGATCGATGACAAGCTGCGCGAGAAGCTCGTCATTGAGTTCCAGCACATGCGCAACCACGCCGTCGAACCGCTGTCCAACTTCCTGGACTTCATCACCTATGGCTACATGATCGACAACATCATTCTGCTCATCACGGGCACGCTGCATCAGCGCCCCATCTCTGAGCTGATCCCCAAGTGCCATCCACTGGGCAGCTTTGAGCAGATGGAGGCCATCCATGTGGCATCCACACCGGCCGAGCTTTACAATGCTGTGCTGGTCGATACGCCGTTGGCGCCGTTCTTTGTCGACTGCATTTCAGAGCAGGATCTCGATGAGATGAACATCGAAATCATTCGTAACACGCTCTACAAGGCATATCTCGAGGCGTTCTACAACTTCTGCAAGAACATGGGCGGCTCCACAGCCGATGTGATGTGCGAGATTCTCGCTGTAAGTTTTTGTTTGTCTTCTTATTGTGATTTGCCATCTCTATTGTCTCCTTCTGCTTCTGCTTTTAGTTCGAGGCCGATCGTCGGGCCATCATCATCACCATCAACTCCTTTGGAACGGAGCTCTCCAAGGACGATCGTGCCAAGCTGTATCCCAACTGCGGCAAGATGTATCCCGATGGATTGGCCGCGTTGGCGCGCGCCGATGACTACGAACAGGTGAAGACCGTGGCCGAGTATTATGCCGAGTATGCGGCACTCTTCGATGGCTCCGGCAACAATCCCGGTGACAAGACGCTCGAGGATAAGTTCTTCGAGCACGAGGTGAAGCTCAATGTGTTTGCGTTCTTGCAACAGTTCCACTTTGGCGTCTTCTATGCGTACCTCAAGCTGAAGGAGCAGGAGTGCCGCAACATTGTCTGGATCGCCGAGTGCGTTGCCCAGAAGCATCGTGCCAAGATCGACAACTATATCCCTATATTCTAAGCTCCCCATTGAGTGGGACAACAGACATCGTGTTCTTGTTGTTGTTTTTTTTTAAACGCAATCAATTTCTATTTTGAATCGTGTCGTTAATAATTAATTAACTATTTTTTTTTCTGTGTCTCTTGTTTCGCCTCTTGTTATGCAATTTGTTTATATATTATAATATGATACTACAACTACATATAACACAACTACTGTAATGTAATCTGTATACTGTATGTTTATCTTTCTTTTTGAGTATTATTCCATATTACCATTAACATTAATGATGTTGTTGTCGTCGTCGTTTGTTGTAGAGAAAGAAGCGAAACACACGCAACACGTTCACGTTTGTACAGAGTTGAAAGTGTTTTTTTTTTTTCATTCATTTTTAAACTGTAACTTTATCTTTAACTGGGGCTATAGATTCCAGATTCCAAGTCCCATTCCCACAAATCGAATGCGAATTCGATTTTACACTTAATTAATAACGAAAATGCATATAAATTGTAAATTCTTGCAGCTGCGCATCAAATATAAATAGAAAAATATATATACATATATCATATTATCAAAATAAAGCCAATCCCGTTAATGTTAATGCTCTTTCGACTGTCTGAGATGCTTTGACGCCATCTAGTGGGCAGTTTATGCAACAATTAATTGTATCTCAATTTGAGCCTAGCATTGATCAGCTGGCGCCATCTATCGTCTGGTGTATCAACCTCAATCTTAACTTACAGCACTTGGCATTGTTGTTGCCAGCTCGCTCTAATCTTATCATCTGATCATTAAAGTGGCACAATGGGAATTTACTTACATGCATGAGTAACAGCTGTAGTTGGAGTTGCATGTGCGACACGTCGCGCATCTTAATGTGAACTCCTCTTTGTTGGAACTTCTTTGTTGATGTTCTTGAACCAGACTGCAGACTACAGTTCTGGGTTCTCAAGGTTTCCTTTAAGGGGTGCAGCACTTGTTTGTTTGTCTGACTCACTAGCAGGGGGAGGTGGAAGCTAGACAAAGCCAAGAGGAAGAGAGCTGCGCTAACTCCAGCTTACAGCACAGAAGAAGTTCGATGCAAAGTTTCGTTATGTGGGTCGCCTCGAACATGTTGCGTTGACCAGAGGGCGCCAAAGTGCGACTAGCACATAATGTATGCATGAATGTGTGTGTGTGTGTGGTGTGTCTCCCGTTAGGCCAAACAGGTGCCAACACGTTTGAGGCAAAAAAGAAAGCCACGCTCAGCTGTCGTCGCCTCGCCTCCCCCCTCATCAGCTCTTCCGTCTATGGCATTGTTCGCGTTGTGTGGCGTGCACGAGGTTCGCTGTGGTTCGATGGATCTTCGGATCGGTTGGAATTGCCAATAACACGGCTCAACGTCGCTGCCTTCTCGCAGTTGTGTTTCGCGTCTCTAAACGTTGAGTTCAGCTTCTCAAGTTCCACTCTCCACTCTTCCACCCAGTCGACAACTGGCAGCAGAAGACACATAAAACTTGCAACGCGCGCCTAAAACGAATTCTACTTTTTTTTGCTGTTTTTTTTTAAACAAGTGTTTTTGCATTATTTTGTGGTTGCCGCTTGCCGCCATCTTCACGGATTCACAGGATAAGACACGTGTAAATAGGTAAAAAACAAAAGAAAAACAAATAAATAAATATGTTTAATAAGACCCCAGAGCACTTTACTTACCCTCCGCCTCCACCTCATCAACATCCACAAGTTGCTGGCAATTGCGGCCAATGCAGACAGTCAGAAGAACATTGCCACTTAAGATGACCAGGAAACCCAAAACACCAAAAGCAAAAGCAAAGGCAAAAACCAGCAACACGTCCATTGCACGTAAAAGTCGCTGAGAAATTGTGTCAACCAGTTTTGCGTTTGCTTTAGCTTGCTGTTCCTCTCGCACTCGCACTCGAAGTCGCACTTTGTGTTTGGTGTGCTGCTTAACGTTGTTCTTTTATTGTTTTTGTTGTTTGGTTATTGCTAACCAATTGATTTATTTGAATTTGGCACTCGTTTTACTTTCTACCATTCGATCGATCGATCAGCAGCAGAGATCTTTCTATTGCTTCCACTTTTTCACGTCCGCCCGCCCGCACTCAATTCAATTCACACACTAAAAGCCAAACTTCCAAGTCCCTCCCACGGCCATTTTTACTTCCCGTTTCCATGCTTGTCCTCTCGCGCTTCCATTATCGATAACTAGAGCTTGAAGTAATCGCGCGGCTGTGATATTTTGTAAGGATGTCCATCGTTTCATGCGTGAGCTTTGAAAAAAGCTTGAATGCTTTGACAATGATGGATGCTGGATTTAAAGCTCTCACCGCGCCTTGCCTCGCCAGCGCCATCTCTCGATCGTTTGTTAATGTCATCAATGGGCCTGGGGGCGCTAAAGTCAAAGCCAAACACATCGTAAAATTTCACTCCTCTAGCGTTGAGTAGAAGAAGTTACTTAACCTTAATATGCTTGTGCATTCACCATCTCGCTCGCTCTCATTCGCATTCGCAATCGTAATTCTAATGTTTTCTTTCACCCACATGCAAAAATCAAAGTCAAAGAAAGTGAGACCTAAATTATGCAAATTACCTCTTTCTATGCACGCTTGTGTGTGTGTGTGTGTGTGTCTGTGTGTAGGTTATATAAACCATTGAAGGATGTAAAAGTTTCTGCAGCTGATTAGCATAATCAAAATATTCGTGTCGTAATCATCGACGTCATTAGAAGAAGACAACAACAAGAGATGACAAAAGAAATTTTTGCAGTCTGCAAAGATGAATAACAAATACAAAAAATACAACAAAATACAAAAATTTCAACACTTTCGCTTTGTGGACCGCTTAACGGCGGCGGCTGCATAATTAACATTTATTTTTTTCTTTCTGATTTCTTGATTTGATTTTCAATTTCGATTTTGATTTCAATTTCGTTGGGCTCCTTTCCCCCCTGCCCCTTGTCCCATGCCCCTTCTCAAACTCAATCTCAATCTCATCAACGTCCCCTCCCTTTGCCTAGCACAGCTTTACGCATGTGTTATGATCATTTCGTTGTTGTTGTTGTTGTTGCTTACTTTCTATTTTCCTATGCGTTTAATAATTAATTAATGCTAATATCTTTTCACAACCGTTATAATTTATTGACAAAAATAGAAAATACAATGCGGCTGACAACAACACGATCCACATACAGTCCACACACACACTCACAGTTGTCTAGTTTTGCCTAGTTGTTGTTCCAAAGGCGGCAAATGCAAATGAATGTCAATATGAATATGAATGTGAATGAGAGTTCGAATTCAAATTCGACTCCGAATTCGAATTCGAGTTTGAGCTTCACAGTTCGGGTTACGTATTGGAATGCCAGTGAAATTATGTGAACAGCTGAACACAATTTGTTTTTTTTATTTTTGGGATGCGACAGCCAATTCAGGCCAACTGGGCCAATTGACCAGAAGCGCAACCGGAGGCGACAACAATAACTGCAGCTACAACGGTTAACTGTCACCAACAACTAACTGTCTACGATTGCAGTGACTCTGTGTATGTGTGTGTGTGTGTGTGCTGCAATATATGTAGTAATGCAAGAACAAAGAACATAAGCTTCGATATATAATTACAATTCTTTCCAAACTTACGTGATGGAAACATCGATAGAAACTGAAAATCGTAATCGATATCGGTTCTGTGCCGATGCATTGAGAACTCACCCACCCCCACACTCGCATCTTGCATCTCGCTCTATTGTGTGGTCATTTTGAAGAAATCATTTCCACTTGTAATTACTTTAATTGTTCAGCCAAAGCTTCGACTTTTATTCTTGCTGCTGCTGCTGTTGTTGTTGTTGTTTGCTGTTAACAACTTGTGCTGCCGCATTTGGTCACCATACTTTCTATCCACTAATAAGTCGAGACACTCAGCCACAGCCAACAACAACAATAACAATTGGGTTACAAATTGCGCGAGTTTCTGTTGCCGTTGCTGTTGTTGTTGTTGTTACCAGCTGGAAGGTCACACAGCAGCAGCAGCAAAAGCAAGAGCGAGATACCTAAGGATTGCACACGTACAGACATCAGCATGCTCTCACATTCAGCCAAGAGAACTTCTACAGACAGAAGTGCTATGCATGCGAGCTTAACACAGTGTTAGTGTAGCAAAGCCGAAAGAGAGCCGAAGCTGAGCTGAAGCTGAGCCGAAGCTAAGCCGAAGACTAGGCGAAGCTATTACGCTGCCGGCGGCCACTTGAAGAGCTGAGCGCACGGTTCAATGAGTCAATAGGTACACAAATTTCACTTTGCTGGCTGGCTGGCTGGATGAAACAGTTACGTTCAGATTCCACACATTCCCACTCCGCACACATTCCGCATTCTAACGTTGTTGCTGTCGACAAACAACAAAAAAGAGTTCAATTAAGTAACTGAACTTGTTGTTGGGTCTTTCAAGAAGATTTCACTCTCGTTTTTGGCCGTTGTTGTTGTTGTTGTGTTTGGTCTTTGCTTTATCTGTTTCTTGTTTTCATTTAGCTTTTGTCTTTGGATCTTCGGATCAATCAGCTATTGTTTGCATTCGCATTTCGAAATTGAGCATGGACATCGAGTCATCGAAATTGAATTCGATTTCGATTCCGGTTCAAGTTGCCCACACTCCCTTTGTGCTCGTGTGTGTGTGTGTGTTGAGCCACCCGCTAGATGGAAGATGCCGTTAATTTGTTTACTTTGAAATTCGTGCAGACACTCTTGCCTTCTCCCTTCCTCTCTCTGACCATCGTCTTAAGCTATTTCGCATGCTGCGTTGACAAAGAAAGCAGGAAAGAGAGCGAGCGAGCGAGAGTGAGAAGTGAATAGCAAGTGGCAGAAGAAATTATGTCAATATTTATTTAAATTCATTTCTTTCGTCAGTTCATGCCAAAAAACACACACACACACACACAACGACAACAAGTTAAAGAAATGGAGAGAAATTTAATCGCGCGCCACTTGAAAGCGATTTTTTTTTCTTCTTCGCGCTTTGTTATTTCGAGTTTTGTTTACCTTTGAAATACTTTTGGGGTTTTTTATTCGTTGTTGTTAACTGGGTGAAACCTCAAGCCTTAAAATTGAAATTAATCGGAAATATTATCGAATTATTTCTACTTTGCAGTTGCAACAAGATGAGCAACTCCATCACCCGCTCTCTGTTGGTGCTGCTTTTGGCCAGCGCCGTCCTAATCGAGGCCAAGACGGTGCATCGACGCACCGACAAGATCTCCGAGAACTTTAAGCAGCTCGATCTGCCCCCAGAGGAGATCGATCCCAATGTCGCTCCCCCCGACAGCTCAGCTCCCATAGCCGACGCTCAGGACGCACTCGATACCGCTGCAACCCCCGTGACCTCTGCCCCCGCTGCTCCGGCTGCTGCAGTTGCTGCCGTGGATGAAACCCTCAATGAGATCGCCAGCGAAGACACCGTGCCAGCTGCAGCTGCAGCTGCCGCAGAGGCAACACCCGCAGAGACAACCGCTGTGGCAACAGCCAAACCCAAACCGAAGCCCACCAAGAGTCCCAAGCCACAGGATGAGGACAAGAACCCCATCAGTCGGTACTGCAAGTGCACGGAGTCGCATTGCGACTGCTGTCGCAAGTTCGGCTTGCCATTGCTGCCCAGCGGACCCGGATGTGCCAAGATCGCGTATCTGGGCAACGACGAGATGAGCGTCTCGCTCAAGTTCGGCCAGATCACGCTCGCCTCGCGTCGCATCTCCAGCAAGCGGGCGCGTCCCATTTGCGTCAGCATGCCCGGCGGCTACAACAAGTTCTGCGGTCGCGTCTACGGTTTGTCCCAGGCCAAGGAGAACTTCAAGGCCTGCCTCGCCTTCGAGCTGCGCGCCGAGGACGAAGTGGAGGCCCAGCTGCCCATCTCGTGCTTCAAATTCGGAGCCGAGGGACTGCGCGTTGCCGAGGCCGAACCTCTGCCCACCAAGGTGAAGGCGCCACAGGATGAGGATGACGATGACGACATCTTTGGCTTTGGAGGTAAGATATATGTAGATGATATATGAGGTATAGATGATATAAATGATATATAGTTGATAATATAGATGATATAAATGATATATGAGGTATAGATAATATAAATGATATAGATAATATAGATGATATATAAGGTATAGATAATATAAATGATATAGATCATATAGGTGATATAGATGACATAGATATAGATAACTGTGAACTTTGAAATAGCAGTGCTAATGGTTATAACAGCCTAATGAATTCAACAATTTGTTCTCAATTAGTAACTCAATAATACAGCAAATATGGATAATAAGAAAAAAGAATGAATTATGATTAACATTGAAATAGCAGAGTTAAAAGAAAACTATAATAAAACTAGAAGTTCTCATTATCTATCGAACCACTCAGCAAATCAATATATTGTATATGATTACATAGTGTATAATAAAATGTATAGTATATTATTTAGTATATTCTAGTATATATAGTATATAATAAAACTTTTAATGTCTGTGATTAACATTGAAATAGCAGTGTTAAAAGAAAACTATAATAAAATTAGAATGTGAATAAATCAAATCAATATATTGAATATAATGACATAGTATATAATAATATGTATAGTATATTATTATACAGTGTATTTTATATATAGATATAAATATGGTAGTTGGGAACTTTGAAATAGCAGCGCTTAAACCCGTTTACTTAATTAGAAATCGGGGATTTATAGTTATCTAAAGTCTATTATAATATGTATAGTATATTATTCAGTATATTTTAGTATATATCGAATAAAATATAACTTGCAATATTTATGCTCCCCTCTTGACTAATATTTGTAATATAACGCTTGCAGCTGGCGGCGATGATGACGAGGACGACGAGGACGATTACGATGATGCCGAGGAACCATCAGCGGAGGACGACGATGCCGAGGACTACACCGAGGACGACGACACCGAGGCGCCAGAGGATGCCGACTATGGCGGCTTTAGTCTGGGCGGTCTGCTCGACGAACTCGACGACGACGAGGACGAGAAGCCAGCGAAGAAACCAGTTGCCGCAGCTGCCACACCTGCCACGGTGGCAGATCAGACTCGTGAGCACGTGGAGACGGATGTGATGCAGAGCAAGGATGAGTCCGGGACTGTGGCAGCAGCCGCTGATTCAGTTGTGGCTGCCGAGGAGGCGGCTGTGAGTGCGGTGACTGCGGCGCCAGCTGCAGCTGCGGAGGCAACGGGAGCAACGGGAACAACAACGACAGGGTCGAAGAAGAAGTCGAAGAAGGCGAAAAAGAACAAGAAGAAGAAGAAGGCCGCTTCGGTGGCAAGCGAAACCGAAGGCGACTTTGCCTACGAGCTGCTGAATGGCATTCTGGATTTTTTCAATTGAGCGGCCAACGCGAGTTCGCCAACATGCTTGGCAACACTGTAAATATCTTGCAACGACGTTGAGCTGCACCCAACACGATGATGAAGAAGAATATGATGATGAAAAAGGGTTTCAGGAGTTAAGCTAGTTAAGAGTCGCATCCTTTTGTACTTTGTGCCGTGCTGCGCATTAATTTATTTATTTTTATTTATTTATTCATCACACACGTCCCACGAGATTTCTCTGTGCCCACAAATCGTACTTACTTTATTTAAATCCTAACTTAAAAACTCATTAAATAGTGGTCTAAAAAAAAACATACACACACTGCGTATACTTAATCTCTGTCTGTTGAAAACACACTGCCGCTGTCCAGTGCTGGCAATTTAGCTAGTTTCCCGCTGGTTAGTCAAACGTGGTCAAACTTCTTGAAAGCCCTCAAGAATATAGTCGTATTCCGCATAGATCAGAGGATCTCGTATATTTTCAAGGTATGTTTTATCAATTGACAAATTTTAAAATAATTATTTTCGGCTATCTCTAAAAAATAGCTAAGTTCGACGTCTAGTTATAACTATCATACATATATACAATGCTGCAAATGAAATGCCTGGATACAAACCAAAACCAGAGCTTTAATATAAGACTAATAAAGATATAGCTTAATAACAAGTCATGGCAATTTAGCTAGTTTCCCGCTGGTTAGTCAAACGTGGTCAAACTTCTTTAAAGCATTCAAGAATTTAATAATGTTTGTATAAGACTTTGGATTTTCATATTTCCAGTGTTTATATTTATCAATTAACTTCGCATTCTAATGAATTTAATCCCTAAAAACATACAAAGTGCAAGGTCTAGTTATAATTAACATTACCCACATAATGCTGCAAATCAATTAAATACTTAGGTACAAGCCAAAGCAAAGGCTCTGAAAATAATAATAATGGTATAGCTTAATAATTAGCTGTTCTAGCTTTTTTTTAGCGGGCTGCGGCATCACTGCTGCTACGATTCATGCAAATTTGATTTGATTTATCCAGGTCGTGTGTGTGTGGAGGAGCGAAACGAAGCCAAGGAGCAGATGTCCAGCGTCATCTTCATTTGTTAAAGCTCCGTTGACATCGGGTATATTCGTTGCTTAGTTGTCTTTGTGGCAGCTGTTTTAGTTAGGGTATCTGGCAGTCCACTTCGCTGTTGCCCTGGATCTGAGGACTGATTAAGTGCCGCATCATTTATCAAAATGCCGCCCCAAAAAGCCACAAGGAGATGGGCCAACTTTTAATTAGAAACTATGCTTTGCAGTTAAGTGGGCAAACGTGCTAAATCAGCCAGAGGCTTAAATCTCCTTCTCCTTTCACTTAATTAACTTCGGGCAAGTGAATTTGCCTTTCCTCGGAAAAGTTGTCAAATTTCGATGTGCGGAAAATGAAGTCGAAAGGAAGCACAGTTGCATACATATACATATATATATATATATATATTTATTTAAACATTAATGTACATTCGATTAAAATATGACCATTAAAACGTGCATTCAATTTCATTGAATGCAACGAACAAAATTCTTACAATTCTTCAACAGGGTTTCGCATCCGACTATATCGATCTCGAGTTCTCGATAACGATAGTGTCATCGATATCGAGATCGATCTTAACAATTCCATAAAGTATTCTAAATATGTTGCTTCATTTATCAATTGCACGCGATCTTTCGTTATTCTTGTGGTGGACATTTTGTTGTTGTTGTTGTTGTTGTTCTTGCCATACAAAAATATGCAAAATAAAATTCATTCTACTTTCATTTAGCCGATTTTGTAGTTTGCTCTTTCAATAGAATATTACATTTATAATATATAGTATGTATATATAAGTTGGTAGTATATAAATATTGTGTATCATATATAAAGAGCAAAAATCGTGTGTAAGGTTTACATTTATAAAACTTGTTTGTATATACTTGAATTTTTGGTTTTCTTTGGTTTTTTGTTTACCTACAAAATATGCATGTTTACACTAGAAGTCCCTCGATTAAATCACAGCCGAGCCGAGAAATATTGATTTATTAAATTATTGAATTGAATTAAAATCGAATCGAATTGAATTGAATCTATGAAAGAGAGATGCTGTGTTTCTATATAGAGAAGTGGACCAGCAGTGTATGCATCCATATTTTATAAGCAATACAGCTGAGCGAGTCCAAGATTGGACATCTTTATACTCCAAAACGCTATTTTAATGAACATCGAAAAGATCGTTTAAAACCATATATATATATATATTGATCATCGTTTCACTTTTTATTTTCTGTTTAGTTTTGATTAAAACCATAATGAATCCCCCCATTTTATTGGGGATTATATCATGGACTATACTCAATCATATATCATCGTGTAAAATGCCTTAAGATCATCTCAAAATTGTTGCTATGCCAAAGTTGATGTTTTTTTCTTTTCTTGGTTTTTGTCAAAAGAACAAATATGAAACTTAAGATTACGTTTTACGAGTATAAAGAGCAAAAGTGATCAATCTCATAGTATACTGGATATACATATATATATAGTATATATATTTACTTGTATAGTGTGTATAATATTATGTGGTAGGTGATGCACTATAATATGAATGTATATTATATGTTATTTATGTATAATTAGTATCATATTTGTATATATGTATGTATATGGTAATGGTTTCTTGTATCAAATGGGATTTGTGTGTGAAATGCGCCGCCGGAAAAGTACAAAATGGAAATCATAAGGAAATCTTTCATCGAAAAAGTTTTGTGTACACAAATGAAAATTGGGCGCACACATTTTTAGTGGGGTTTAATCAGTCTCGTTTTTAAAAGTTAGTATATATAGTAGATAGTATGTTGGTGCATATGTGTGTGTGTGTGTTTATGTGTATGTGTCTGTGTGCTGGGTCAGTTAGTGAAGCATGAAGTACTTTTCTATCTGTCTGTGCTCTTCTACTCTTCTACTTATTCCTTATGGTCTTTGACGTCATATCATTTGTCACACTCTAACAGACGTAACGTTACGTTATTGATACCCTTCCCTCCCACAAAAGGTCGTTGGGACTTGGGATTGCATTGATATGCTTTAGTTAGGTTACGTTTCAGCATAAGATATATGTTATATTATATGTATTTGGTGTATGGGATTCAAGGATTCATCTAAATACTTATTAGCATACTTAATCATCATTTAATTAGTCTTACCTATTCATTTCATTTCATTTCATTTCGATTTCGATTTCAAATCAACTCGTCGTATCGTTCGTTATGTTTAGTTTTCGATTCCTTTCTTTTCAATTCCCAATCCGACTTCGTCTTTGTCCTTTAAGTGTATCATTTAAGGCGTTCATTCTTCTCCAACGCCATCTCCTCAATTTCCCTATGCATTTCAATTCGATGCGCATATTTTATTCAATTGCAGTTGTTCTTGTTCTTCTTGTTGTTGTTTTTGTTTGGCAGCTGCTGCTATTTAGTTTGTGTAAGCAGCGCGGCCGAGCTTTTGCATTTGCTATCTCGTTTTAACTTGTCCTATTGTTCCAACCGCATGTCGCTTCTTCTTCTTCTTTTTCTTTTTCTTGCTCACTTTATTTTGTTGTCAGCTGCAATTGACTTTTTCCAGTTGATGGCACCATTGTGTTACTGCTGCTCACTTTCGTTGGGTTTAGTTAAGTTTAGTTTGCTATTGCATTGTTCTTCGGTGTTTGTTTGTTTTTTTTTTTGTTTTCATTGTAATTTTGGTTTTGTTACTCCTTTTCTCCGTAGTCGCACTTTGATACTCGATTTATATCGACATGCCGCCACACTGCATGCAATTAGAAGGCCGCTTTCTCGATAACAACTTGTGAATCGACATCAATATCGATACATACTCGCAAAGCATGCAACGTGAACGGAAACCATTTAACATTTAATGCGTGTTCCATTGAGATGAGATTAGCATGATGGCAAGCAGATGAGTCGTGATCATATGTTGATAATGACAATGTAACATTGATATGCATGAAACATATACTATATGTACATATGTAGATATTTTCCTGTCGGCATTCCAATTCCACTGCACACACATTACACATACATACATACAACGACTATCCACAGTATGTGTGCGTGTGCGCTTGTGGAGCTTTCATGCGTATGTGTACGTACATATTGTGTATGTATGGAATGCGGTGTAAGTGATTGTATTTTATTTGCATGCAAGTTGTAAAAAGGTTGGAGGATAGGTTATCTCCCTCTCCCTCTCCTTCTCGCTTTGTTTGTCCCTGTAAATCAGTAACATTATTTATGAGCATAGTTTCTCTCTCTCTCTTTCACTCCTCCCTTCTTTTGTCGCTGTCAATCAGTAATATTATTTATCGTGTGTGTGTTTGGATTCAACTGCTGCATTTTCATTGTTTTGTTGTTGTATTATTTGTTTGTGGTTTTTTGTTTTCAATTGTTAAACACAACACAGAGAACGTTAAAAGACATTTATGAATTGAGTATTTAAATATTTCAGTATTATTATTACTATTATGTTCGTGCTGTAATTCCGTTTCCATTTCCGTTTTGTCTGTTTCATCATTCAGATATCCTGTAATTTCGCACAACATTTCTGATTACAAAACAAAACAAAAATTCATACATTTATCGAAAATAACAACTGGAATATGGTTAATTAGTGAGTAGCCCTTGCTCTAGGGCATCCTCTATTATAAAATATTACTGTTCAGAGCATTCGCTAGTCGCGAATGTTTGCTTTCTATTTCGCTGTGTTCTTACTTCTTATTTCACTTTATGTTTTCTTGATATTTTCAAAATCAACTAATCGCTTTGTTTTGTTGATCTCTTCTCTCTGGTTAAAGACAAAAAAATAGCTCAAATATTCTAAAAATGTCAAACCCTAAAATCAGTCGAAAATGAATTTGATTTTGATTTTCTGCTAAAGGGTATTTCATGGTCGACTATGCTTAAAATCTATAACTTTTTGACTGTTCACAGTTTTTTTTCAGATTTGTTGGTTTCTTTTTGTTTTAAATAAAATAAAATTATAATGTTGTAGCTATTGTTTTAGTTATTGTTGTTGTTTTTGTGTGGTTGTCGCCAGTGTTGCCACCGGGCCAAGAAAAGGTCCTAGACCTTTTTGTTTTTAACTATTGGTTTTGATTATCTTTTTTTTGTGAATTTTCCTCTTTTTTTAAGGTTTTTTGTTTGACATGATTTTTGAAATATTGTTTTGTAGTTTCAAAATTATTGATCAGATTTTAAAAATTTTTCTCTTTTCTTAAGATTTTTTGTTCCACAGGATTTATGAAATATTTTATTTTCAAAATTAGTGATAATTTTTTTTTTTTAAGATTTTTTCTGTGACATAATTTCTGAAATATTGTTTTGTATTTTCTCTCTTTTTTAAGATTTTTTATTCGTCATGATTTGTTTTGTATTTTCAAAATTAATGATCTTTTTTTTTCTTGCATTTGGAATTTTGCTTTTTTTTTGTTAATGTCATTTTTGTTGTAAGTCATATTGTTTTATTTTTTATATTTTATTTTCACTTTGTTTGAATTTTTATTTGTTTTTTTGTTTATAATTATTTTTGAAAGATCTTTTCGCATTTTGCAAAATTATTGTCCGTATTAATGGCGCTTCAACACTTAAAAATTTGGAGTCGAAGATGCTCTAATATAACTTGGATCTCATCGGACATCGGACATCGATCGGGCGGGAATCAGGAATCAGGAAAAGATCTCACCACTTGAGATGTTGTATGTAGCTCGGCAAGCCGCAGCTTCACAGTGCCTGACTAAAAGTATTCATCCAGCTGCACATTCATTTCGATTCGATTCACACTCCACACACACTCCCTGCTTAGATGACAAAGAGATCGCTGCAGCTGGAGGAGTTGCGTCGCTTCATGTTCTTCTTGAAGCGCAGCACCGACGACAGAAATATTTTGGTGCGCGCCGTCAGCTTGGTGACGACTTTGCGATTGCAATCGATCGCCTTGTTCGAGTCATCGTCGTCATCGTCATCGTCATCGGAGTCATCGACGCCAACACGAACTCCATTAACGTCATCATCATCGTCATCGTCGTCGTCATCATCATCGTCATCGTGGTAGGTTCCATTGTGATGCCAAGGCTGCGCATTGTTGCGACGTTGTTGCAAGCTCGAAGCAGATGCAGATGCAGCAGCAGCGGCTGCAGCTGCCGCTGAGGTGGAGGGACCATCGAAGTTGGAGGATTGTTGTTGTTGCTGTTGCATGCCAGCGGCGAGCATCTCGAACTTGCTGCGTCCATTCACATAGCCAGGCAAATGGCGATCGCTCTCCTCATCCTCCAGCTCGCTCTCGCCCATCTTCAGTATGCTCTCCAGGTTGAGAGTCCGTCGATTCGCCTTTCGCACCTGTTGACTACGTCCTCCGGCACCCGAAGTGCTTGGCACGGGATTTGCCACCTCACCGTTGTGTTGGTTGTCGTTGTTATCGTCATCCTCATCGTTGTCATCCACGCCATCCGCTTGGTAGATGCTCATCTGACGCACCATTCGCCTGGTGGGCAAATGCATCCTGCGATGATTCTGGATGGTGCTCTGCAGATTCAAGCGACGTCGATCCCGATCACTGAGCAATCGAATGCGCTGCGGATTGAGTTTCACCTGCGCCACAATCCCCACGAGCAGCTCGTCCACATTGTGATCCAATCCCGACGATGTCTCAATGAATTTGCACGCTATCTCTTTGGCCAGCTTGCGACCCACTGAAACATCGATTTCAATTCTTAGTTATCCATCAACTGAGGCTGAGCCTCATCAACTTACGTTGGCGGGAGACTTCGCGATGTCGCTCCAAGTCCGTCTTGTTGCCCACGAGAATGGCGCCGCGTGTCAAGAGCATGTCGTTCTCCTTGAGGTACTGCAGCACCTTCTCCGCGAACTTGTACGCCCCCCGATCCACCACCGAGTAGACAACCACAAACAGATCGATGTTGTACGTCGCACAGAATGCCTCTGTCTGCAGGTTAAAGAGTCAAGTGAGACAATATGTAAGAAATGTATTAAGACTTATGTTCGAGAAACGATTTATATGCGATAAAATTAAATATTGATCATTATAGAGTAATGTTTAATATATGTAAGTAAATTAAATTTGAAAACTCGTTTGTTCATAGTTAACTTACATTTGAAGTAAGTGAATCAAACAAATCATTACATCGTTATACACCTCTATCTCGCTTAACGGTCACTTTTGACACCCTTGATTATTATAGAGTACTGTTTAATATAACTAAATTAAATTTGAACACACAATAAGTGAATCAAACGAATTAATTCATTACATCGTTACACACCTCTGTCTCGCTTAACGGTCAATTTCGGCAACTTTGATTATTATTGAGTAATGTTTAATATAAGTAATTTAAATTTGAAAACTCATTTGTTCATAGTTAACTTACATTCGAAGCAAGTAAATCAAACGAATTAACTCATTACATCGCTACATACCTCTATCTCGCTTAACGGCCACAGTTGGCATATTTAATTATTATAGAGTAATGTAATGTATAACTATATTAAATTTGAAAACTCATCTGTTCATAGTTAACTTAAATTTGAAGTAAGTGAATCAAACGAATTAATTCATTGCATCGTTACACACCTTTATCTCGCTTAACGGCCACAGTTGGCACATTTGATTATTATAGAGTAATGTAATGTATAACTATATTAAATTTGAAAACTCGTCTGTTCATAGTTAACTTACATTTGAAATAAGTGAATCAAACGAATTAAATCATTACAACGTTGTACACCTCTATCTCGTTTAACGGCCTCTTTTGCTACCTAAAAAAGGGCGTTAAACAGTCTTTAATTTTTTTTAACTTCGTCTGTTTATAGTTGACCTCTACTTCAAATAAGTAAATCAATTGAATTCATTGCTTCAACATTGTCCTACATTTATATCTCGCTTATATCTTACTTAATGGCCACTGCTGGTAACTAAGAAGGGTAAGAAGCGATCAGACCTTCAGACTTTTTAACATCAACTGTTTATAGTTGACTTCCAATTCAAATGAATAACTTAAACTAATGAAAACATTGTTTACCCATCTATATCTCGCTTAACGGCCTCTGTTGGCACCTAAGAAAAGAGGTTGCTAAGCGAATAATCTTAAATCTTTTCAACTCTGATTGTTTATTAAAAGCAAGTAAATCAATTCTAACATTGCTTCACCGCAAACCCAACATTATTGACTAAGAAAAGAGTCCACTAAGCGAACAGATTTTACAACTTTTTAACCTCGATTGTTGATAGTTGACTTCTATTCTAAACAAGCGATTTAAGCGAATGAAAACATGGCTAACATATCTATATCTCACTTAACAGCCTCTGTTTGCAGTTAAAAGAGTAGGCCACTAAGCAAGGAGAATTTCAGTAAGGTAACATCACTTTTAAATGTTTTCCGTACAATTGCATTAATCAGTGTTGTTCATGTAAGTTGAGCGATAAAAAATAATGAGTGGCCGTTAAGTGCACAAGATTTACAGACTTCTTATATAAAGTAATTAACTAGTTTATTTGCCATTTAATGTTAAAGTCGAAACGGAAGCAACTCAAATAGCAAATGTCAAAGGGCAAAACGAAGTGAAGACAGAAATTTAATGCTGAGAAACATTTATTTGTTTGTTGTGTTGTTCAAAGGAAAGTGTCAAGGCAATTTTGTGGCAGTTTTCCAATATGAAATCTTTGACAGCACAACAATGTAGTTAGTGTGGTATTATTTATTTTCAAACTCATTTATGTGCAACAAGAAGGAAGGGAAGGGAAGGGGAAGAGGAAGAGAAGCCACGACTGTTGGATATGGATAATTCGTTAGACAACAGCAAAATGAAACGAACATTGTCAATGCAATTTGCTGCTAGCTAGCTTCAAAGGAATCTCACATACCGATGCACACATGAGTGAGAGAGAGAGACAGACAGAGAGAGGGAGAGGGGGAGAGGGAAGGCCATGCTGGTGCTAATGCGAAACGACGTCTATAACAATGTAATGCGCTTTGGCCTTTTCTTTTTGCAGCTGATAAAAAATGTGTTAATGACATTTGAAAAAAGTGTCAGCCGCAGAAAACGCCCGCAGACGAGTTCCCTCTCTCCCTTCCTCCCTCTCTTTCCCCCTCTGTATGTCTATGTGTGTGTGTGTGTGTGAAGTGCTCTTAACCCATAAACAGACTACGCCTGACCTAGTCAAAGAGGATGACACAAAGAGAGAGACATTGTTTCAGTCTCGAATGTGTTTTTTAGCTTAGCGAGAAGTTGTGTCGCTACTTACGGACATTTCGCAAGCAGGATGATCAATAATTTCCAAATCCGTCTCAATATTATCGACCAGCACCGACACCGTCTTCTGTCCGTAGTCATCATCTGGAAAGAAAAGGCAGAAAAAACAGAGCAATTGAAATGTTAGAGCGGCAGTTAACAAAACAATTTGATTTACTCCCCGTTAGAATAATCAAGTTAATGCGCTTACCCTCCTTTCACTTCCCCTCCTCCTCCTCCTCCTCATCCTCATCGTAAGTAATATGGTCTACTACTCGTATACTTAATGCAAACTGCTGCTGTTTGCGGAATTGCGCCAGAGGCGTTTACTCAACTCAGTTCGCATTGTTTATTCATATTAAGCGGACTTCAACAGCGCTTGATGTTGTTGTTGTTGTTTTTGTGTTGTTCGCCTTTCGACTCGCCACCGCAATTAGCTTTATTCTGTCTAAAAGCCAAGGGCGTAACTCGTCAGCGTTTCGCTAAAAGTGTTGATACCTTTGAAAGCACATTCAAGTAGATGATATGCTCAATTGCTCAAAATCATCGAAAGCTTTGAAAGCACATTGATATGCAGAGAGCTTTTATAGCTTTTTCTCAACGTTTCGCTAAAGTAGATTCTCAGCTTGTCAAAAGAAATATATTAGGAGTCTTTATCTTGAATAGCTTTGAAAGCACATTAATTTGCACAACGCTTGTCTATCACTTTCTATTCGAAAAGTAGAAACAGCTTTAAGCTTTCGCTAAACTTTATTCTCAGCTTATTGAAACAAAGATATTATGAACTTAATCTTTGATAACTTTGAAAGCACATTAAATAAAAGAAAAGTTGTACTGCCTATTACTTTTTTTTTTTTAAGTAGATAAATCAGTTTTTTGCAACTTTAAGCTTTCTGTAAATTATATGCTCAGTTTTCCAAAAACAAAGATATTAGTAATCTTTATCTTTGATAGCTTTGCAAGCACATTAAATTGCAGTATGCTTCCTATGATTTTTAACAATTTTTAAGTACTTTTTTTACAGGGTATCCCATGCGTCGAGCTGACGGCAAAGTTGATGGACACGCAACCTGGCTGGCAAATCGATCAAAATTGCAGTTCAGCGCTTTCGCAGTGGGCGTTCCCTGTGGGGCCAACAGCGTATAAAAAGCGTAATCAATGCGATTTTATTTCGCTTCGAGTTGGCAGTTAATGCCGCAATTGGCGAGGCCCTCGTCATAAAACAAAAACAGAAAAAAACAAAGGGAGGCGTCGTTAAAATGGCGCAGCCAAAAACCAACATCTTCCACATACTTTTCCTTTTCACTTTCTTATCCTACCTCAAATTTGTTCAGGTTCAATGTGGAATGTGGAACGCGGAACGTGGAAGAAAAGAAAGAGTGAAGCTTTACCCCAAAAGGCATGCTACACTTTTTTTTCATAGTCTCAACATTCATTCACTTACTAATTTATGCAGGCGTAAATGTGGATTCATTATTATTTCCTGGGATTAGCTGAGCATTGCTGCTGTTGCTGTTGCTTTTAATTGGCATAAACTGCACCCTTATCTAGAGCTCTTTTCTATATTTATCTCGCTACTAAATGCATCAAATGAGCATCGTTCAAACTTGGAATCTCATTCATTGAGTCAAAAGTTCTGGCTTTACTCGTACACAGAGAGAAATAAATTGTATATTGAAAAAATCTTGATTTTTTGCTTGAAACAATCTTAAATCAAAATTTGTATGCTAAATTTGCATTTTAAGATTAAAGATATTTTATTTGAAGGTTAAAATCTTTATTCAAGATTCTTGTATTCTAGATTGAAACGTAGCTTGGAAATCGTTATCTAAGATATTTTCGATCTTTAAAAACATTGAATTTTGTTCTTGTTTCTTAAAATGTTGGAATTCTCTTTCTTGAAAATTAGAACCTAATCTCTATCTATCAAACCTTTTTTTTTTTGGTTTTATTTTAAGCAATCTAAATTGAAGACTGTTTGATATTAGTTAAATATATTTCTTTCTTGGTTTAATTTTAAGATTCTTCCTATTTTTAAAAAAAAGATTATGCAGATTTTTGGTAGGTTTTCGATCTTGTTTTAAGAATAAACCTTCTTAGTTAAATTTTGACAATCTTGATTCATGATATAATTCTTAATATCACTACTTTTTTTTCTCTCTGTGTATATAAATATCTCAAGAGTTATGTGTTATGGGCTTATAAATATGCAACTGACTGCTTCCGTCGACTGTAGCCCAAAGGCCACAACTGATGCTCCACTTAGATGTTTCATTTTATTTCTGTGTGTGTTTCGCCATTTCATGTGGTTTCTTTTTTTTGCTGGACATGCACACGAGGCTAGGCCACTGGCCACTGGCCACATGCAATGGCGTGTGTCCCGCATTGCGTTCACTGACACCCTCAACTCTCCCATTTGTGAGTACGACATATGACAAAGGAAAACGGAAACGGATACGGAAAGAGGCAAGCGAAAAGGGGAAAGAGGAAAGCGGCAAGCGGAAAGACGTCGAAAAAACGCAGGCAAGCAAGACGAGGAAGGAAGAGCGAGCCAAAAGCCAGTTCTGTGATGAAATGCACACTCGCATGATCGGATTATCCTTCGATTTTTCATGCCTGCACTCCAACTGTCCGAGTGTTGCTATGCAAGTCACTTTCTCAGCTCTCTTAAGCTAGCTTCTTGGTACTTCACTTGTCATTACTTAAGGGACAAATCCTCGTTTCTCGCTGCAAAACTATTCTGTCTGTCCGCCTGTTTCTCACCCAGCCACTCTCTTATTTTTAAAGCTATCTTTATGGAACTCTACACAATTGAAACAGATATTGTAATAATACAAATATTCTTCTTAAAGCTCTCGTTTATATCTGTAACTATATTTATGAGAGCAGTATCTAAAAGACTAATCCGTCTGTCCGCCTCTTCGTCTCTTCTTATGCAAACTACTCGCTCAGTTTTTAAGCTAGCTTCTTGGTACTTTATTCGCCATTCTTCTGTCTGTCCGCCTGTTTCTGAGCAAGCTACTCTCTTATTTTTAAAGCTATCTTTATGGAACTCTACACAATTGAAACAAATATAATTAAAATACAAAAACCATCATTAAAATCCTTATTTTGTCACTAGTTTTGAGATATCAATACCTGCAAAATGAATCTGTCTGTCCGTCTCTTTTCATGCAAACTATTCGCTCAGTCTTTAAGCTAGTTTTTTGGTACTTCAGCTGATATTAAAGGAAAACACAAAAATAATTATTTAAAACTTCTTTTAATTCTACAACTAAAACTACAAATGTTGTTTCTACAAAATTCACCTGTTCGTTTCCCCCCTCTCATGGTCAGTTTGGAGTTTAATAGATTTGATTAGTATTGAAGGAAACCTCAATTGTAGCATGTCTCATTTGTTTTTTCACTTTTTCTTAAAGTGCATTAAATCTGTGGCTTGGTGGAAAAAGTTTTTCTTTTGCGTTTGCCATTTCCATTTTCATTTCCAGCTGTTTCTTCGAGGCTTTATTTCGTTTTGTTCTTAGACAGTCCACCGAGGGCAGCATCAGCTATTTGCAGCTTCTTAACTTTATATGCGTTAAAAAGCGGCACTAACAGGCTCACACACACACACACTCACATACACACACACACACACACATCTCTAGGACAATAAAAGTTGGGTGCGGCGTTAAGTTGCTTTTGTTGGTCGCTGATGTTGCTGCTTTGACTGAAGTGCTAATTAAAACTTGGCTAATTTCATTCGTTCTCTCTTTCACTCGCAGTTTCTCTCTCTCTCTCTCTCTCTCTATCTCGGTTGCAATGTTGCAACAATGCAACAGCCTCCGCAGCTCGTTGCAACAATTTTGCATGGCTCAGCGCGTTGGGCCTAGCGAGAGTTTTTATTCCCACCTCGCAGCCGACCTCTCCCTCTCCCTCTCTCCCTCTCTCTCTCACTCCTCCTTTTCTCACTCTTCTCTTGCTCAGCACGCAACTCGTACATCATGTAGCATGGCGACAGCGCCACTTGGAGTGGAACGATTGTTGTTGTAGCAGGATTAACTTAATGGCAGCGCGTAGAGCGTGCAGCTCCACATCCATCTCCATCTCCGTCTCCGTCTCTGTCTGCCCCTCTCCACCTCCACCTCCACTTCGCATTTCTATCTTTATATCCAGAGCCAACGTCATCACAAAGTTGCCAGTTATTAGCGGCAACATGGACACGCAGCGTGTGTGTTCGATTCCGATTCCGATGCCGATTTGGGATTCCGCTGTTGCATGCACACTTCCGACACGGAGTCGACTTCATGTTTTAGGTCAGAGGAAACCAGGACACGGCACATTGCTTCAAATGCCACTTCGCAAACTCGCAACTCGACAAAACGAAACTAATTGCGCCTTAAATTCCACTAAAGTTCTACAGTTATTCATGTAGAAAGTTTGCACTTTAAAAGGAATTCAATAATTTTAAATACGCGTCAACTACAGCTATATCTCACTTACTGGCCACACTGTATCAATGACCAGCATTCATTAACACAATTAATGCTTAAAAATATTTAAAGAGAATTTAATTTTTAACATTTTGACATATTTAGAATGCGAGTCAACCATATCTCACTTATGGGCCACACTGTAATTATGAGCAACATTCATTGAACGAAATGTAGATATATTACTAATATTTGGAGGATATCTAATATTTGAAAACCTATTCAACATTTTCAAATATTTAAAATGCGCGTCAATTACAGCTTTTTCTCACTTACTGGCCACACTGTAAATATGAGTACTATTCCCTTAGCGGCATTCTTTTCTTTCACGAAACAAAGCTAATTGCAGCTTAAATTGCACTAAAACTCTACATTTATTTATGCAGAAGAAAGTTCGCACTTTAAATCTAAATCAACATATCTCACTTACTGGCCACAAAAAAAAGCCGAGCGAATTCTTGTTTTTATTGTACTTGATTGCCAATTTTCCGGCTGCCATTTGAGACCCTTAAGCGAGATAACGTATGGAAGCGAATTGTTGCTGAAATTTTATTAAACTTCGACGCAGACAACGACGATGACAACATCTGCTGCCTATCGATAATTCGGCAATATTTCCACGCATTTGTCAGAGCGTAGACATTAATAAAGTGGTTCTTTTTTCCTCTCTCTCTCTCCCCCCCTCTCTCCCTCGCTGTGTGTCTCTCTCCATCTCACTCACGCAGTCAACCTAATGAAATTAGCAACGAACGCTTTTCATATTTTATGAGTTTGCGGCATAATTAAAATGCAAATGCGCTTGATTAAAAGCCACAGCCCACAGACCTAAGCTTTAGCCTCAGCCCACGTGCGTAGCTTTCCTTCGACTCGTTCCCTCTCCCTCTCCCCGCCCCCTGCCCCTAACTTTTAAGCTGAATGCTATCGTTTAACACGTGTCACATGCTCATCGCCAGGTCAGTTGTGTGTTTTCATCAGTTCCGGCTACCGGCTCTAGTTCCGCTTCCGGTTCCAGTTCCGGTTCGCAGTTCCGTTCGCAGTTCACTTACCCAGGCTTAAATCATAGGCGCAAATGTAGTCCGATGTTGTGAACTGATACGTGAGCGTTGTCTTTCCCACCCCCGATGCGCCCAGCATGGCGATTTTGTACGCTGGAATGTGCTCGCCTCCTCCTCCATTCTGCTGCTGCTGCTGTCCATGCAACTTTTGAGGCTGCAGGGCAAGCGAGGGATCCACCCCCTCCACCAACATATCGCCTGAAGCGCGTGACGCGTTGCTGCAGGCGCAAAAGCGAAAACAGAAAGAAAGAGAGACGGTATTAGAAAACATCATCATTGCGTAGCTTATCTGTGTGACTGTGTGTGCGTGTGTGTGTGTGAGTGTGAGTGTCTTGCTGTCACACTTGCGAAAGCGTGCAAAGTGAACATCAGAAGAGAGCAGAAGAGAGCGTAAGCTTTCAAATGTGCGCTCATGAGTGAGAGCGAACAATAAAAAGAGTTGTTCACTCAAATGAGCGGAAAGGAACAAGTTTCCGTTCTAATTGTTCGCTATTGTTCGCTTCCTCAGCTGCTTAGCTGCTGAGCGGAATTAAGCTTTCATTTTGAATGCATTACCGTACATTATCTTAATTATTTTAGTTGTTAGCAATTATTATTCTTTTACATTTTAACATAATTACAGATTTGTAATTGAAAATTGTTTTAAAGTAAGACATAATTTATATATTATCATTAAATACTTTTATTCATATGAAATTACAAGAATATCCTCAAGCATAATGAAGCTCTTAAAGATAAGCTACACTCCTGAGTATATATTCATAATATCGACACATCGAACATTTATGCTATCAAATGTGAATTACAGTTACTCCTGCGATTACTATTTTTATTGCTGATGTATGCAAATAAGTATGAACTGTCTTGTTCTTGTTGTCTTTCTTGTTTGTGCCTTTTTAAGCATTTTGATTTAATGATTTTGCATACAGGTGCTGAGCTGAACACAAAGCAAGCGAACGAACGCACCAGCCATGTAATAACAATAATAACAGTAATAATGACAGACAGACAGACAAGAGAGCGCAGGAAGAGAACGTTGGTGGGAGGGGGACGGCAAGCATCAGTCCGACAGGCAACAACAACAACAATAACAGCGACACTAACAGCGAATGTCTTTGACAATGCGAAGACGAGAAGAAAAAGAAGCGGCCAAAAAAAAGCTACGGTCGAGGAGTTTGCCCGGCTATCGAATATCCGGCACTGAATAAGGAGGAGTAAAAACTTGAAGAATTTCAAACTATTTACGTTGTTCAAGTTATAATTGAATAATATCTTATATAAATGTATAATATTAGTTCTAAGGCAAGTAAAGATAAAATAAAAAAAAATTAATTAATTAATTAATATATTAAAATAAAGAAAGAAGAAAGTTAGAAATATCAAATAAAATAAAAGTAAAAGTAAAAATTACAAATATTTTGTTTCATGAAGTAAAACAAAGAAATTGAAATAGAAAGAAATTCATGAAGTAAAACAAAAAGAAAGAAGAAAGTAACAAATATTTTGTTTCAAAGAAATAGTTTTTCATCCGTATCTTGATTAATACGAATTAGATAGCACTTCTTAAGAAAGTCAGCTGAATGGATCTCGACTCTAATTGATTGTCGTTAACTTATTATACCCTTCTTCTCTCCAAGAGGTGACGCGCATAAAAAGCTCTGGTTGCCTGGCCTGTTGGTAATGGCAGCGGAAATTGTTTTGTGTGGAAATTGTATGAAATTAGTCTGCACTCCTGTACTTGCGTGTGTATGCGGAGGAGGGGATGAGGGGGGAGAGTGGGGTAGAAAAAGGAGGGTTGTATTTCTTTTTATTTGTATTTTCGTATTTTCATTGTTGCTGCCGTTTAAGAACTCTGGCCTGTCGTCAGCTTCATTGTCATTTGATGAACAATTTATAGCTGCCATTCACTATATATATACTTATACTTTATAATATATAGACTATATATAGTACTCACCTATTGTGGCGATCGACGCCGCTGTGCGAAGTGCCCGCCGATGTCACAGAGTTGATCGAACGTGACCTTCGACTGCTGTCATTTCAACCATCAACCATCAAAAAAAGAGAAAGTGGAACGTGAGCGAAATAAGAAATAATAAAACAAAACAATGAAACTATTGTGAGTGTGTGTGTGTGTCTCCACTTACCGTAATGAATCGCCCAAATTACAAACGCCATGTGATGTGATGCTGAAACTGCGCAATCGATAATAATCCATATCAACATCGGCGCCGCAGTGAATCGCCGAGCGTCGCGTCTCCGCCAAACGGGGCTGCAATGACAAACAGGATGCAACAAGTGAGTGAGAATTCCAACGGGATTTTCATCACGAATCAATTACACGCCAATACCTCGCACAAACTACCTCAATTAGTCGACAGGCGTAAACGAAGGAGTGGAAAACAAATTTTAAGCGAAACTACTTTTCTTTTCTATGTTCTCTTTTCATAGTCCTTATATTTCGTCTGTTGTCCCCAAAGTTCACGACATAGCTTAAGAATGTGCAATTTTTACAAAAACGGGCGAAAGGTGGCGCCACTTAAGTGACTTGCTGCATTTCTGCTTGCTGCTGATTTATGTTCGCCTGGTATTTCACATACTGTTTTGGCAATTTTTGACCATCGATCGTTACAACATCGAATGGCCAACAACAACAACCATATTATTAATAATTGTTGTTTAAATTACTTCTGTTGTGGTTACTGTTATTGCCATTTCCGAAAAACGATTTTCAAATTTTAACGGGTATGACTTTTGTGCTTCAGTTGCATTTAAGATTTAAATTAGCGCGGATCTATTTGTGCTCATGTAGTTCCATAAACAGGCGACAGATGGCGCCACTCAATTTCCTTTTGTTTTTCTGCTTGCTGTTGATTTATGTTCGCCTGGTATTTCACATACTGATTTGGCAATCATCGAGTGGCCAACAACAACGCCTTAAGTAATATCTCAGTCAGCCACACACATTCATTTACATTTTTGGCATCGACTTTTTCGCTTTCGCACACATACATATAAATGTAGATTACCGATAAAATTCGTTGTCCGGACTACGAAAATATATGTCCTGACAGGATCCGAACAATTTGGTAAACAAAACAAATATTTCGAAAATGTATCGGTTTTTTTCGATTATTTTTAAAATTCTAATTTGAAATTGGCGCCTACAAAAAAATTACATTTTTTGTAGCATACTTTGAGGGTGCACGTGGGGTCGTTTTTCGAAAACATATATCGGCCATATCCTGCCGCATTTTCAAAGGACTTGTATTGCAAGGATCGCAAGGACCAACTCTATCATTGGCATCAAAAAAATATGGGGTCATCTAAGGATCCAACACATGTAATTTTTCAGTCCGAGGGCCAAGGAAATCATGCGAAAATCACAAAGTGCAGGATAACTGGAGAACCACAACGACGATTTGAATATCCTTTGGCATGAGGATAGCTCTCATCAAAGGACTTCGGTCGACATATGACCCGCAAGGATCAGACAGGATATGACCGAGATATACGCAATTTTCTGTATACAAAAAGGTCCTTTTATCTCGGCTCCTGTAAGGATATTCGTCCTTTTCAGTGCACCACTCAGATTCTCTTTAAAAGAGAATTCCTTGTGCCAAAGGACATCACGATCGTCCTTCAAATGACCGAGATACAGTGGATTTCAGGTGAATTTTATTGGCATATTTTTAAATTCCTTGAGTGTCAACCGATAGAACTAGTTATTCTGATAACAACAATTTAAATCCTGAAAGGATCCGGAATATTTTCACCGAGATATGGCAAAGAAAAACAAATATTTTGCCATTGCAACGAATTCGTTTATTGTCGGTTATATTCAAAATTCAAATTTAAAATTGGCGCATAAGAAAAAAATTAATTTAAAAATTAATTAATTAATTAAAAACAAGCTATATCTTGGCCATATCCAGCCGCATTTTTAAAGGATTTGTGCTGCAAGGATCGCAAGGACCAACTCCATCGATTGGCATCAACAAAATATGGGGTCATCTAAGAATCTACCACTTATAATTTTGTAGTTCGGGAGCCAAAAAACACAGGTAGAAATCACAAATTCCAGGATAACTAAAGAGCCACAAGGACGATTGGAATGATATTCGACCTCACGAATTCGCGAACTCGAAAGGATCAGACAAGATATACCAAATATATACGCAATTTTCTATATACAAAAAGATGCGTTTATCTCGGGTCCTGTAAGGATATTTGTTCTTTTGAGTGCACCTATCAATTTCTTCTTAAAATTGTCATCCTTGTTTGTTTTCAACTGAGCTCAAATACTGCATTTAGCATAATACTACACTTGAGTTTATTTCCAAGAATTATTTTGCGAAAGTTAAAAACTAGAATATCACAGAGAAAATAGCACGCATCAAATCTGTGGCGTGTGATTGAGATTGAGGCAGCTGATGATAAGCTGACACCCAACGACTTGCTGCTTAGTGCTTTATGCTATTTACGTGTTTTATTTGCTATTGCTGTTTTTTGTTTTCTGTTTTTTATGTGTTTTCGCTTTTTGCTCTTTTGCCTGCAGACACTGAAAGGCAGTCAACTGTGCAAAATTTACTTCTAGTGTAGTGCCAAAAATTAAAGAGACGAATCACTGCGGTGCGAAAGGGCGACAGCTTGAAGGGTGAGTGAAGAGTGCAGAGTGCAAAATGTGAAGGGAGAGAGCAGAGAGCGGAGTGTGGAGAGTGGAGAATGGAGATTACTGATTGCGCGCTCTTATGGCAACGTTCCATAGCAACCATTCAGCATGACTAAACAACTGTCAACTCTCCAAGTCTCTCGACACTGAGCGAAGAGTTCTGAGTGGAGAGCGGGAAGGGGAGAGGGGAAGGGGAGCTATTGCTACCTTGCCCTTTGTGCCAGGTGGAGAATAGCCGATATTAAGCATTCAGGCTAAAGTACAGACGCAGCTGTCTGCCACTCAAATCATACACCTCTCGTCACTTGATTAGAACCTTTGTGGCCTAGTTTTCGATTGCTCCTTGCTTGAGATTCACTTAGTTGTTGTAAGACAAGCAAACAGAAGCAAAACATTTGAGTGAAATAAATGTTTTGGAGTATTCCCATTCTAAATTCTAAAATTGATATTTTTGAAATTATTTCAAAATCTATCTATCCATTATTATACAAAAATATATTAATATCTTTTATATCGCATAAAACTAAAAAACTATGTTGTTATTAGTATTAAGTTAAACGAATACTTTCTAACTTGCAATATCTCTAGATAGAATTATGTTAAACTCTAAAAATATGTTAATATCATGAAAGAATACATTTTTACTTGTAATTTCTATTATTAGTTTAAACTCTAAAAAAATTTATTATAATTAAAGAATACTTGTAATTTATATTATTACAATTATTTAAAACTTAACAAAAAAAAAGTAATATTAGCATTAAATGATTATACCTTTTTTTTGAAAATTTAATCTATTGCACCAAAACTTCTCACATACATTTGCTAAAAAGCTGTTCTATTTAAATGGCGATGAGTGTAGAATATGAGTGAGTGTTTTTGTATGTGTGCTAGTGTGTGTGTAAAGACTTTTATGTGTGTGTGCCTATCGTTAGCTTTAGTTAGTTTCTTTTGTGCGTCGCAATTCTCTTTTTCTTGTTTTTTTTTGGCACGCCGAAAAATTGCCAACTGCCAAGACACGAGTGAAGTGGTGTATGTGTGTGTGTGTGTGTGTGTGTGAAAGAGGAGTTGCTATCTCACTCATACACTCTAGTCATTAGCCAAGGATTTAGGGGCAGGCCTGACATAGAGTTCCACCCACACACATTATTCAGCAAGCAAATCGACAGATGTGGCAACAACAGCAAACATTCCACTTGCTACCGCTCTGCTCTCATCTGTGGCGCCTCTTTATGTGGCATGCACTTGTCTAGTCGCTGCAGCTAATTCAATTACTTTGCTGCACTCGAATATTTCTGCCCATTTCTGGTATTTCTGGTATTAATTAATGATGTTTAAGCCGAGCAAAAGGTGTTAAGATTTATACAAGTTAAGTAAATACGCATTAAAATTACTGCAAAGTAGTTAGTTTATCTAGTTTATCGAATTAATATACTACAAAAAAAAAAAACTAGAATATACTAAAGGTAATAATTGGTATCGATATACTAATACGATAATATCAAAATGCCCACTTTGCTGGCATTAATTAAAGACTTTTAAGCTGAACAAGAAACTCGGTTAGTTCTCAAGTTGTTAAGATTTATAAACTTTAAGTAAATAAGCATTCAAATAACTTTAAAACAGTTGGTAACTTAATTATCTATGGTAAAAGTATATCGAATTAATAGTCCAAAAAATACCAAAATATACCAAAGGCTAAAATTGGTATATCGATATACTAATGACTAGTGTCATAATTATCTAAAAGTATATCGAATTAATATACCAAAAAAATAGTAACATATACTAAAGACAATAATTGGTATATCGAAATAATAATGCATTAATATTTAAGCGAATCAAAAGCGACGCAGCAAAGAAGGCAACAGCTTAAGCAATTAATTGCGAGTGGCAAGAGAAAAATATGAAATTTAAAATGCACTCAAAGTGAAAACTCGACTTGCCACTTGTCACTTGCCACTTGCCACCCGAGGCGGCAGTTGCAATTGCATTGCGTCTGTGCCCCCAAAATCGAATCAATGGCAAACACGTAGACGACGCTCGCCAGGAGCCTCCAAGGGCCCGCCCATATAAATAGCGCATGTTGAAGCCGAAAAGAATGTCAAGTGTGTGTGTCTTTCTCTCTCTGTATGTGTGTGTGTGTGTTGCAGCTGTGGCAACACCGGCAGACAGACAGAGAGACAGAGAGAGAGAGAGAGGCAGACAGACATAAGCATTGCGCCAACACAACTTGGCCCCAAACGAGATGAGACGCCAAAACTTGTCAGTTGCAACCAACAAAAAAGAGAACTTTGCTGCTGCCCCCTGAAGTTGCATGCCACATGCTTGTGCACTTCTGATCCCTGGAGGCAAGTAACTTTGTGTGCACACGAGCATTTGCAATTCTCAATTGACGCTGGGCACGCGCGAGGGCAGCGAATCAACCGAGGATTGCATTTGGGATTGACAGCATCTCTCTCTCTCTCTCTCTCTCTCTTTCTGTCGTCCTCTCTCTCACTTCATGCATGTCCGCAGGATTAACAATATACGCAAGCTAGCATCCACATTCCTTGGCACTTTTGTCTGCTTTTGCGGGTCCCAAGGGCTTAATGTCCCCCAAAATGACGACATGATTGCCAGGAGCTTAGGCTTAAGATTCGTTTGTCGATTCGACCGACGAGAACGGGAACGAGAGCGAGAACGAGAAGAGGAACGGGAAAAGGGACGCGACAATCGTTCATTCTTTTTTTTTTTGTGTGTGCTGTAAGTCGTGCGATTAGGTCTATAACAACAGTATTTAACACTTAAGCCCATCACTTGCCGTCTTTATGGGCCCAAGCAGACGTCATCCTATTATTTAATTAGCCATAATTAATGCAAGTCTATTCAGCTTGCAAACTCTTGCGATTAGCCGCTTGTCACAGGCAACTCGATTCTGAGGGCTACAGACCTGTCCACCTATTAGCTAACTTTGTAACTCGCGACTCTCTTTTATGGGTTGCTGCTCGCTATTCGCAATTTGCTATTCGTCACTCGCTACTTTTTTAACTACTGTCACTCGCTAAGTCTTCTCGCTACTCGCTACTTACAAGTTTATGTGTTATACCTGTCCACCTATTTGTTAGCCTTGCAACTCGCTACTTATTATTCGCCACTCGTCACTCTCTTTTACGCTTCGCTGTTAGCTGCTCACTGCTCGCCACTCGCTATTTTCTCGTCACTTACTCGCTACGTACTAGATTAAAATGGGTTAGACACTCGACGTCGAGCTATGCTACTCGTCATTCCTTCTCGTCAGTCGCTACTTTTATTTTGTAAGCTTATCTGCAGTTCTCCTATTACTCTAACTACTTCTATTACTAAATCACATAAATATATTAGTTATACCAGACTTCCCATTCGTTTCTGGCGTTTCTATATTTAACACTCGCTCTCCTATTACTTAAATAACTACTAAAACCACGCATATATCTTTGACTACTACATCACTCGCTACTTTTATTTCTATACTACTAGGACCAATATTTTTTACTACTACTCCTACTCGCTACTTTCCTTCCTAGACTACTACAATTATATTCTATTACTGTAGCACTCGCTACTCGATATTCGCTACTTTCCTTTCTATACTAAACATACATTTTCCTATCACTTAAATTAGGGATTTAATTACTAGTTGGAAATTATGTTTAAATATATTATATAATATATACTACTCGCTACTCGTCACTCGCTATTTTAGTTTCTAGACTACTACATATGTCTTCTACTACTACAACACTCGCTACTCTCTACTCGTTAATCGCTACTTTCCTTCCTATCACTTAAATTACGAATTAATTAGTAGTATGAAATCACATTTAAATATATTCGCTACTTGGTACTAAACTACTCGCTACTCGTTACTTGATAGTTGCTACTCACCTTGCGACTCTCAGCCGGCATGCTTGAGGTTCTCAGACGCTGACGCGCTGCTGCTGCTGTATTGTTGGCCGAACTGTGGTTGCTCCCATTTGCGTGTGGCTGCTGAAGCGGACCGCCCGTCGATGTTGCTGAGGAGGACTCACCAACGCCTCGTTCTCGCTGCAAACTGCTGTGCAGGGCAGCCGCAGCAGCCATCGCCGCGACAGCAGCCGCCGATGTGGAGGCGGAGCCACCTGACAAGTGCTTCTTTGTTGCCATGGGCATCTCGTCGTCATCATCGTCGTCGTCGTCGTCGTCGATTCCATGGTCATCGCTGCTGTTGTCCGCTGTGGGCGAGTCATCGGTGGCTTCGGGTCCACTCGTTGTTGTGTCCTCGACGACAGCAGCCAGCGCATTACTGGAGCCCAGCAGGCGTCTATCCATCGGCTCATCGATAGCCAACTGTGCCGCTGCCGCTGCTGCTGAGGTGGAGGGACCTCCAGCAATTGTTCCCGCTGTCGCTGACGCTGCCGCTCCAGTCGCCGCATACTGTGGCGACACCGCGCCGGACATGGCCTGTTGAAAGGTGAGCACACTGCTGCCCTCGAGGCCCCGACCCAGCGGCGATTTGGGCAAGGACATGCGATCTCTGCAATGACAAAGCAGTGACAGACGCCCAGACACAACGAACCACGACACGACACGACACGACATGACACGACATGACAACATGGATCGATGGTGTAAGCATAATGAATTGCATTAGTATGCGTGACTGCGGTCAAGTCAAGTACAGTGGAGTTGATCAGGCATTAAAAACTAGTTTTAATTTAGTTGAAAGTGCTCAACTGATTTATAATCGGACTACATAGGAATGTCTTGCTTTCTCATTTCGTAAATTGACTCGTTGTTTATCTCTTTTAATATTTAAATACTCTTTTTGTTTCACTAAAAGTTTGAATTGTAATCAAATTTCAACAGCTTTTAAAGATATATTCTAACTTAGTCTTCAATTTCGATTTAATTAGTTCATCACACTTTCTCTTATCTCTAAATTAAAACTCTTTCATATTTCAGCTTCTGTTGATAGCACGCAATGAGAGTTGAGGGTAATCGACTGATTTAGTATCGGACTATGAATTTCGTTCGCTTATTAATATATTTATTATTTATTTATTTATTTATTATTAATATAGCTTTTCATATGTTTAGATTCCACTAAAAGTTTGAATTGAAATCAAACTATAATTGATCCTAAATGAATTTTTAAATTCCACAATTTTTTTTAAATAACTCTTCACACTTTAGCTTCTGTTGAAAGGACGCAATTGCTGCAAATCACAAGGAAGACGGACGGACAACCTTTGAAGCTCCACTGTACCCACAAAAAAAAAACAAAACAAAGAAGAAAAGAAAGAGAAAAGAACATGCGAGTGCATTTAACTGCAATTAATTGAATCAAACAAGTGAAAGGAATGCCGCCTTCACTTTTCTCTCTCATTTTGCTTTCTGTAAATGGTTTTTGAGCTCATCCACATGCTTCTTAACTTAATGCTTTATCCATTGATTGACCTTTGACCAATTTGGCTTGAATTAAATTTCGTCTCTTTTGCCTTTTCTTTTCTCTTTTGTATCTTTTGCAAATGAGGTTGTGCCAAAGAAAGGATTGCAGGCGCAGCAGGACAATGTGGGACAAAAAGGATCAGGGGTGAGGTGAAGTGAAGTAATTAAGCTGCTTAATGCGCTTTTCAGTGTTGCTGCTGCTGTTGTTGTTATTGTTGTTGTTGTTTCTGAGCTTAAGTGCGCGTGGAAGTAGAACGGCTTTTGATTACGAAAGGAAGTGGGCTAGCGGAGCGGAGGGAGAGTGTTGTGGTGGGGTGGCGGGGGGTGCAGGGAAATGTAGCCATTACGTCTTACTCCTACCTGGTGCTGTTGTGCGCGATGCGAAACAACTCCTCGGCATCGCCTGGAATCGGAAGACCGCCAATGCTGTTGCGACTGAATCCCAAATCATAGTTGGACGCAATCGACGAGGAGCGACGCCGGTTCAAAATGGGCGACTTTGAGGCGCGCAGATTTTGTTGCTGCAGGCAGATGTAGGGAAAGAATAATAAAATAATAAATAGCGTTAACAGACTTCAAGATATCCAATTATTAAATATGAAATGAAATTTGTGTGGAAATATGTACTTTATGAAAGTATTTAAACAAATGCATTACAAATAAAATTAGTTCAAACAACAATAAAATATACCAAATCGAAATATATACCACAATAATACTGGTAACTGCTACATTTAGTATACCAGTCGGTATATATTACCCATTCTCAATAGAAGCAAAACAGTACGGAAATATTGTCAAAATATACATAAATAATATACCGATAAAATACTAAAATATATCAGCCTGTCAGAAACTTATACTAAAAAGAAATAGGCAGGAAAGGGAAAAAACGAAAAGGAGACGAAGAAAAAGAATAATAAAGTAATACAAGTCAAAGGGAATTGATGTGGAAATAAGTACGAAAGTATATATGTAGATGGTATAAATAATAAACAAAACAGTTCGGAAATATTATCATAGTATACCAAAATAATATACCAAAAAATACAAAAATATATCAGACGCTACCTTTCGGAAATACTATCAAAATATACCAAAAATACTAAAAATATATTGAACGGTGTATTTTACCTATTTCCAAAACAGTATGGAAATATTACAATAACTTAGTAAAATAATATACCTAAAAAATACTAAATTATACCAGACGCTATGTTTCGATTGCCAGAAACTTGAACTAAAAAGGACTAGAAAAGAAAGGAAAAAAACGGAAAGGAATAGAAAACAACTTACGCGACTCGCAGCAGCAGCGGAAACGGAATTGCAATTGGAATTGGAACCGGATGCGGATGCACCGTTAAGAAATTCGCTATAGCTGGAGCGAGTTGATGCCGGCGCTGCGTTCATCTCCTGATCCCATTCGCTCTCCTGATTCCGATCCGGCTGTTGCTCCTGTCCCCAATCATACGTCATGCTGTAGTCTCCCATTTGCTGCTGTTGCTGCTGCTGCTGTTGCGACTGCTGCATGTTGTAGTTGCCACTCGCAGCTGCAACATTCGGATACACGACGCGTGCGTTGGCCAAGGCAGCGAAGCCGCTCTGCTGCTGGATACGCTGCAATGCCGTCTCTCGAGTGTGGAATGCTCCGAGTCCACTGTGAGTCGGCGGGGTGGGCAACAAACGATGCACATGCCCCGGAGCAGCAACCGCAGTTCCTGCTGCCACAGCAACCGAACTCGATGTAGAGGCCAGCTGTTGTTGTTGCTGCTGCTGCTGCTGCTGCTGATGTTGTTGATGTTGCTGGGGCTGCTTGAGGATCGGCTTGAGCACGTTGTAGGCCGGCTGATGTGGTGCGGGAGAGGGAACAGGACACGGAGTGCTGCCGCAGCTCATGCCATCGCTCTCATCGCAACTGGTGTCTGCAAGCAAACAAATGGAATGATTCTAAATTACTAACTGCAACAATAACCACAACATAAGTAATGAAAACAACAATACTCGATGCAGTAGCGATGGTCAAAAATTGTCAAATTAGTAGGTGAAATACCAGGCGAACAGAAATCAGCAACAAGTTAAAATACAGCAAGCTACTACTCTCGGAACCACAAAAAAATATATGAATGTTGCCGCGACGAGCACCAAAAAGTCACAAGTCATCTGTTGGAATACCAGGCAAACAGAAATCAGCAGCAAGCAGAAATAGACAAAGTCACTTGAGTGGCGCCATCTGACGCCCCTTTTTTGGTACCACAAAAATTAAATATATGACCGCCAATTTGAATTTTTAATGCAATCGACGCACAAATGTCAAGCCCGTTAAAGATTGAAAATATTCTTTCGACAACAAACACATCATAAGTAATTAAAACAATTATTAATAATATGATTGTTGTTGTTGTTATTGACCACTCGATGTTGTTACGATCGATTGTCAAAAATTGCCATATCAGTAGATGAAATCAGCAGCTGGTAGAACAGAAATCAGCAGCAAGCAGAAATATTCTAGTACAAATGTATGAAGTAAAGATGGTATTCAAGAAAATATGAAGACAATGAGGTCCATGACATAAGAAAGCACAACTTTCTAAGCTTCCTTACAAAATTGCAAAGAAGCTCTTAAAGATCACAGCAATGTCTCTTCCGACTTCAAATTGAAATACGAATTGTCTTATGGTCTCAGTGGTGGAAGTCCTCACATACAAAAATCCCATATTCCAATGTTGTGCTGAGACGTCACAAAGTTCGAGAAGTAACTGCAGCAGTTGCTAAATTCTGTCGTTTTTCGCTGTCTTGCTATTCAATTGCCTTGTAACTCTCTCTCTCTCTCTCTCTCTCTCTGTCTATCTCTTTCAGCTGGTCAGGTATTACTCGCAAGAAGGTGACAGTTATTGGAGTCAATTCCGAGTTCGGTTCAGGACCAAAACACGCTCCGGGCACAAACATTTACCGTGTGCTCCTCTTTGCTGTCCATTGTCTCTGTCGTGCATTGTCTTTCTTGTTGTCCTCTCTTTGTTCTGTTTTACTTTACACACGTTCGTGGGTGTTCCCCTCCCCTCCCCTACCCTTCCTCTTGAGTGTGTGTGTGTGTGTGGCACAAGAAATATGTTTCCCAAGTCGAAGTTGGAGCCAAAGTCAAATATGAAAATATTTTCAACCGAAAACTTTTGTGCTAACATTTTTCAAAGGCTTTATTGCGGTTATAGAGATGTGCCCCATTGCTGTCAGTGTCAGTGTGTGAGTGTAGGTGTGTGTGTGTGTGTATGTCGACAGGAGCTCTTTGCTTGTTTTTTACAATGTTATGCGCTCTTGTATCCTGGCCACGAGACTAAATGGACCATGACAAAGCGTGGGCTACTTCGAGTGGCATCGCACAGGGTAGCAGGGCGTCGAGCATGCCCTGCTGTAGCATCTTCGCCTGGTATGCTTCCAGAGAAAGAGCGAGACACAAAGACAATTTAATAAACTACGTTGGCTGTTGTCGTAAAACGGAAAAAGAGTGTAGCAAATACTCAAAAAAGGGAGCTAAGCAAAAAGATACATTCGAAGGGGAGTGAACGCCTTCCAAGTACCCTGTAATAAAGCGAAACATGTGGCAAGTTCTCTTCATTCGACGGGGAGTAAAAGCTCTCAAAATACCCTGTAAGAAAGCGAAGCATTTGGCAAATTCTCTTTAATTATAATTTGACTATTTCCGAATTATTCTAATATCTAGATACACATGTGTGAGAATGATATACCCTACAGTCGAGGCAAGATGTCTGGGTATAATGCCTCAGCAATTTGTGCAGCACATAAACCAATAAAACACCAAACTGAAGCTCAAGACAAGGTCTGACTTTGACGTTGACGGCGCCTGAGTCGGCATCTCAGTCTCGGAGTCTGAGTCAGAGTCGATGTCGGTGTCGGAGTCGGAGTCGGAGACTAAGGTGAGAGGGAGAGAGCTCGAACTGAAGTTGGGAGTAGAGGCACATCATGAACTGACGGGCTTAATGCTAATTAAAGTCCCGAATTAATTTTGGGCCATAATAAATATTTAATTACAACAACAACGAGAATGAGACAGAGACGGAGACGAAGACAGAGAACAACATCAGCGCGTGACACAACACTATTAGTAGTAGATAGTATTTACTAGTATATATACCATTAGAAGTGTGTAGTATATTCTAGTATATAAACTGTTAGTATTACACAGTATATACTAGCAGTTAGTATTACACAGTATGTACTAGAATACATACTATTTGTAAGACATAGCATATACATACTAGTATATATACTATTAGTAGAGCATAGTATATACTAGTACATATACCATTAGTAGTAAATATTATGAATATACTAGAATACTTACATAACATACCTATATACTACTATTAGGGAAATACATAAAGTTATTTATTTTGTGGCATACTCTTAATGTTATATATGTATATACTTCAATATACTGTACACTATAGTATTAATATTATATTCTAGTATATACAAAATACCAAATAGTCGGTAGTATACAATAGTAAATATAATACTAATGGTATGTAGTATATACATTAAAAGTAGATATACTAGTTTATACTATATACTACTAATAGTATACACTATATATGTGAATATCATTAAGAATATGCCACTTTGATAAAAATAACTAACTTGAATGTGGAATGAGCTTGTTGTATTCACTCAATTTGCATCGAATACGAGTCCAAATCCGAGTGTAGAGACTAATTCACTACCGAAATCGAAGTGCTTAATTTAATGAGCATTTAATGCATTGAAAACCCCGAAATGAAAGTCCTAATGTGATTAAAAGGCAGCAAACATGAAAGCGAAATCAATCAGCCCAAAACTCCAGACTTTGCCATCGCCTTCCCCTTTGCCTTCGCTTTCCCCTTTGCATTTTCCTTTGCCCTTGAACAGCGATTTGGTCAAATGGTTTTCCTTGGCGATTTATTAAATGTGATTTGAAACCACAGCTGTTGCTTGCTCTCTCCATCTCCATCTCCAACACATCCTTATTCCATTCTTTTCTTCCATCACGAAATAAAGTATTATATTTTAAAGTGCTCTTTAGTGTCTCTCATTCATATTTAAGGTCATTGAAGTTTGCGTTTAATGTGATGCAAATTAAATAATTAAAATTCATGAATATGCAATCAATTTAAATAGGATTAGAATGGCTTTGGTCCCGGTTCTCAGCTCTCAATTCCAAGAGACGAAAGACGCAAGCATTGCCAGACACATGTTTAAGCACACATTTATTTTTGGTACTTAACTTTAGGGAGAGAAATTCCAAGTTGATATGATTGGAGAAGATGTTTATGACACCAACTTATTGACTTAGGTCGACTTTGTAGTCCAAGTTTAAAGATTCATTATGGCTGCGTTCGTGGGAATCGATGTCGCCGAAACGAAGCCGATTATCCCACGATTCCAAATTCACTCTTCGATGTCAGCTGACAAACCGACAAAAAGCGACAAGTCGACCCCAGGATTTGGATTCGGTTTCGGTTTCGGAGTCAGGCTCGGATTCAGGTTTGGGGCTGCCCTTTTGACCGCCCCTTTTCGGGGGCATTTTTAATCGCCATGAAAAAAAGGTAAAGCGATTCCATTCCTTTTTTCGGTTCGGTTCGGTTTGCTTCAGCTTTAGCTTTGCAAAGCGCCTGAAAACCTTTTTTTGAAAATCACCCCGTCCCGCTCTTTCAACTGAGTTGTTGTTTGTTATTATTTTGAATGTTGTTGCTCGGCGGTTTTTTGTTGTTCGCTGTTCATTTGGCACTTTTTAAGTTGATGTTTAACTTTCGTTTTGGGTCCCGTCTCCCACTCCAACTCCGTTTCATTGTGTGTGTGTGTGTGTCGGCTTTTTATATTCAACGGAATATATGAAAACTTTATGCGCATTATGTTCGGCGTTTTTTTATGGACAAGGACGCCAGGGACAGACTTCTCGTTAGCAGCAAAGGCGACGACGACGACGACGACGATGAAAAAAAAGGAACCGACTCCTACCACCTGTCAGACTCATGTGTTTTTCTTTGTTGGTGAATGTATCTTAATTGAAATATGGATGTGGTCGAGCCCCATAAGCGTTTTTCCCTACACATTTTCCCCTCGTCTTTCACACAATTCTCCAATTCTTATTTTTATGCATTTGCAAGAAAGTGTTGTCACTTTAAGTGACACTTGAAATTCGCAAAATTTCTGGCTGTCACAAAGGCAAAGTAATATGTAAAAAGCACATCGAGTGCAGAGTCATCTTTCGATGTTCGATTCATGCTCTTCTAAGTAAAATACGAAGCAATTGTGTCGCTTCTTACTAAAATAAAACAACAAATATAAACATGTAAGGAAGTTACAGTCGAATGTGCCCGCTACACAAGTTTGATTAAAGCAAAACAATGCGCAAGCAGTATTAAATGAATAAATATACCAAATGCAATAAGCAACGATGCTTCAACTTAGAGTCGCCTTTTGAGTCACCGTATTTAGTGAATTTATGTTACATCGTTCATATCGTTGACCTTCAAATCAATGCGAACAGACGCAACAAGTTAGCGAGGGGAGAACTCGACTCAATTGCCGGAAATTGCTTTCATATATTCCAACAATTTTCGTTGCCCCAGGAAACTGTGGTTCCTCCTCTTTAACTGACAGTTTGGTTGGCTATCTAGTTATCTTTAAGCTAAGCTATTCATGTAAAAATAAAGATTTGTCTCAGTTGTTAGAAAAGGTTTCGCTGACTGAATTTGAACAGGAAAGTTGCTTAAGCAGTCTGTTGGGAAGCATTCCATAAGAACAAACAGAAGCAGAATGGAATCGAAAGCGACTCTCTATTAGCACATTTGTTTATCCCCGAATTCAAAATAGTTGCTTCAAGAAGTTATGTATCTAATAAAAATTGTCCCAAAAACCTTCGGGAGCAATATCATCCGATACATATTTTCTCGTCAATTCAAAGTCCCAGCTTTAGCTCTTATAGTCTCTGAGATCTAAGTGTTCATACAGACGTACAGACAGACAGACAGACGGACATGGCTCTATTTTCTCGCTGATCACGAATATATAAACATTGTAGGGTCGGAGATGACTCCATCTGCCTATTACATTCTATTCCTAGTTCTTCCTTCCCTCTCCCATATGAGTAGCGAGTACAATCTTTCGTGTTCACTTACCGAAATCAAAAGCGCGCTCAAGGATGACCGAATGACGCTGCTGGCGATCGCTGTTCATACAGACGGACAGAGAGACAGACAGACAGACGGACATGGCTATGTTGTCTCGCTGATTAAGAATATATAAACCTTGTAGGGTCGGAGATGCCTCCATCTGCCTATTACATTCTATTCCTAGTTCTTCCTTCGCTCTCCCATATGAGTAGCGAGTACAATCTTTCGTGTTCACTTACCGAAATCAAAAGCGCGCTCAAGGATGACCGAATGACGCTGCTGGCGATCCCTGGATCCGTCGGCAACGCGTGCAATGAAATTGGCCGGCATGCGTCCTCCATTATCCTCGCCATCAGGTCCAAGACGCATCTGATGCAGTTGCAGCTCCAACTCTTGCTGCTGCTGCTGTTGTTGTTGCTGTTGCTGTTGCTGCTGGTGCTGATGCTGTTGGTGTTGGGCGTTGTTGATGTCGAGGGCAGAGCCAAGCCGCTGATTATCCGCCGGCTGATGCAGGCAACAGTATTTGATGTGCTTGCAAAGCAAGTTGCCGCTGCTGCCCATCGAGCCGCCACAACTGCGATCGCCATGATGGCCATGCGATTGACCCAGTCCAAGACCGTGACCATGAACCTGAGCGTGACCGTGAGCCAGCTGCACTTGCTCCAGCTGCAGATTCAACATGCTGCCGCTGCTGCTGGTGCTGCCGTTGGAGATGATGCCACAGAAGCCGACGCGATTGATGCCCGTGCTGCTCGAGCTGAACGAGTTGCGAGCACTGCGCGTCATGCCCAAAGAATTCGATCGACTCGCAGTGCCATTCACTCCTGTTCCCGTTGCGTGCTCCGAGCTGGTGGCCATGGCCATGGTGAGGCTGACATCATTGCTGCTGCCGCTGCGACTGCGAGCAGCTCCATGAGGATGTGGATGCTGCTGCTGCTGCTGCTGCTGTTGCTGCTGCTGACGATGCTGGAGATGGTGACGAAGTTGCGAACTCGTCTGGTTGCCACTTGCTCCACTCGCTCGACTGTTGTGGCTGCTCTGACTGCGCAAGCTGCCGCCGCAACGTTGGCGCTGTGTGTACATTGAATTGCTGCTGCGTGGAATCACCTGCAACACATGTGGAAAAGAGAGCAGCGGGACAAAAAAGAGGAGATATCGGGTTAGTTGCTGTTGGGTTTGAGCTCAGGGATGGGAAAGCGGGGAGACAGAAAACACAACGAAACGCAGCTTGAGGAGGAAAGAGGCCAGCAGGAAGAGTTGCACCATGTTCATGTCCGTACAGTTATGTGTTATATATATACCTTATCCTCGAGCAAATTGGCAAAGAGCTCCACGTGATCCTCGTCTTCGTTCATCAGTTCAAAGAAGTTCTTGAACGTTTCGGGAAACGATGCCGGAAACTGGCCCATCGCCTGGCCTTGTCCCTGCCCATGACTCTGACTCTGACTCTGGCTCTGACTTTGGCCCTGGCACTGGCCACGTGCATCCAGCTTCGTATCCATGCTTAAGCTCAGCGATACGACAGCGCAGCGCAGCGACAGAGACGCAGACGCAGACGCAGAGCGAAAGAGCAAAAAGACGCGAAGAGAGACTGCTGCGAAAGAAGGCCATATATCATGCAATAGAGAACACACATCGAGTAAGTTCAACGAAAGATGCAAAACGACAATCAGAATGATCAAATGATTGAAATTAAGGAGATGATTAAGCAAATGATAAGAGAGCAGTGTGATACAGTTAAGGAAGAGAACTGACGAAGATACTGACAAACTAAAAGGAAGAGAGAGTAAGGAGTGATTTCAAATAGAAAGAAATGGATAAATATTTGATTGACCGACTGATTGACATTCTGATTGACTCACTTCCTACCTAAAAACGATAGTTAAACAATGATTAAGATATCCAAGAGTGATTAAGTTAAAAAAAAGAGAAAAATAACGGATTGACTGACTGATTGACCGGTTGATTGACTGATTGATTCACTGATTGAAACTACAAAAGCTAAAGCACTGTGTGATATCAAGGATTTACTAGAGTGACGACATTAAAAAGAAGAGAAATAAGTGATTGATTGACTGATTGATTGATTCACCGAGTGATTGACTGAAGGACTGACTGATTTATCATTTGACAAAATATCAGAGTGATAATAAATGGATAAATAGTTGATTGACCGACTGATTGACTAGTAGATTGACTAACTTCCTACCCAAAGATAACGATACTATATCAAAGAAGAGTTATAAAGTTAGTTAGTTAGTTGACTGATTAACCGGATGCTTGACTGATTGATTCACTGATTGAAAGTGCATAAGATAAAGCAAAGCGTGAGAATTACTAGAGTGATGAAATTGGAAAGTGCAGAAATAAGTGATTGACTGATTTATTCACTCAATAAAGCTGCAAAAGTACCTTTTGTCTAACTCTCTTTTGAGAGATCGAATAGGATGGGCACAAAAGAATGTCCTATACAAAAAGAAAAAATCTCACAGAATTGAGAATGATCGAAATAATTAATCGATATTCATACTGACTGAACGAAAGAAAAGAAGCACATTGTTTAAGACTTGGAAAATAGTAAACAAAACACTTAACTTTATAGTAAACATTGCCAAAGAGGGAGAGTAACAGTGAGAGTAGGAAACAGGAAGACAGATAGAGAAAAGACTGAGTGGAAGATTGAGGCAAACAGGCAGTAGGAGAGAACTATGTTGACACTGTGCAAGCACACAAACGTGAAGAGCTCCTCAAGGCGAGCCAGCAAAGTTCTTGGATATATTTTATGCATGTGGTCAAGTCTTTGGAGCTTTTCGTGTGAGAGTGTTTAAAAAAAACTGGCAACTGACAAAATGGCATAAATGGAAACTTCACAAACAGCCGCCAATTGATTAAGGCCAATAATAAAAGCTGAAAGACAGAGATGGAGATGGAGGCGAAAGAGAGAAACATAATAGAGGCGCTTTTCGCGTAGGCCACACGAAGATGTCTTGCTCAAGTGGATAAATTTGAAAAGTTGCCACTAAAAGCCAGGGGTGTCACTTGGCCAGGCCAACAACAACAGCAACAACAACAGCAAAAGCAATAAGCAGAGCATACACTCACTTGTATACTCACTCGTTCACTTGCTTATTCACTCGCTGACTCGCTTGTCTCGACCTCAGCATCAGCATCAGCTTCGGCTTCAGCTTCAGCTTCAGATACAGCTCCAGTTGCAGCCTCACCTCATCCTCACCTCGAAAGTTGAAAAGTTATTTTAATGGCGGTTTTTGGTCGAAAGGCCACCAACAACAACGGCAATAACGGTGAACAAGAGAAGAGAGAGAGGGAGAGGGAGAGATAAAAGCGAGAAGAGACACAGAGACGCAGAGAGGAACAACAAGAACCGGAGGGAAGGAAACCTATTCAACTTTTATACACACTGCAAATGGACTGGCTGCGGTTGTTTTGGCCAACATTTAATCCCCCGGTTCCTCAGCCCCCAGATCGCGTTGCCTGTTTTCTATGCCCTGAAAATGAGGTGCAGAGTGAAAAGTGAGAACCCAGAACTTAACTTAGACATTCAATTTGTCAACTTTTGAGATTCGTGAACATCGATGCCAGTCCTGCCCCCAATTTTGAGTTGGGTTGAGTTTGGCTTCCGCTCCTCTTCCTCTTCCCGTTCCCGTTCCCGTTCCCGTTCACGTTTCCTTCACTTTACTTTCGTTGTCGCTATCTTGGGACCGATGATGGCAAAGTTGAGGAGACAACAACAAGTTGTGCGCGGGGCTTCCCCCGTTCGCTACTCAAATTAAGCACAATTAATGAAATGAAAGCTTTAGGACTTCAATTGATTCCATCGCCATTAGCAGACATTCGACTATAAGCGACAACGGAATGCTCTTCAATTCTGTCTGTCAATCCCTGTGGAAATATTATACTGCATAATGAAGCACATAATGCAGAGAATGTCACAGTCGAACACACTTGAGTGAAAGTTTTCAACAAGAAGTTCGAACTCAAGCGTTTTCAATTTGCCATTTGCAACGTAATTGTGTGTGTGCAGAGAATTGTGATGGAAGGTGTAGTAAAAACTATTAGTGAACTTAAAGCTACATCAAATTGTAGATTGCAGTTGAATCGTTTTGTTAATGGCACAGCTCAAAAAGTACCTCATGAAGCAACAACAAAAGAGGAATGCGAAGCACTTTTATCGTTGTTGCATTGTTGCAACAGACAGCGATGAACCGCAAATTCAATTTGCACACTCTAAACGTATTCGATTTTCCGTTTTCCGTTTTCAGTTTTTAGTTTTTCGTATTTGTATTTGTATTTGTATTGGCATCCGTTTTCGACGTATTACGTATACGTAATATGCATAGCAAGTTGACCTGGCTAACAAGACGAGTTGACAGCCCCAGTTTGCGCAGTTAGTTTGTCAGGCAGTCAATAAAGTTGCAACAGCATCTCGCTGCCCCCCAACTTGTGCTCCTCGGGGATTTGCCGGGTCAAAGGGTCAACAGCCTGGAACAGAACGAACCGAAACCGAAACCGGAACCGGACAATGCTTTAACATTTTACATTCTACATTTTACGGTTTGCAGTTTGCTGTTTGCAGCTGGCCGCTAAAATTTGAAATGAAAATAATGTACACTAATTTTGCAATGCTGCAAAATTTGCCGCCAATTTGCAGCAAGTTTCTGCGGCAATTTGCGAGGCGTTGCCGGAAGTTTTTACTGCACGAGTGTGTGTGTGTGTGCGGCTGTATGTATGTGTGTGTGTGTGTGTGTGTGTGTTGCATATAGGGAAAACATTCGCTCGCTCGCACTCGACAGCCAAGCGAATGATGTCAAGTGGAGGTGGGGGCGACGGTTCTACTTTCTACGTCGTTGTTGTTGTTGTTGGCCCTCGACTCGCGTCAAGCTTATTAAAACAGCAATGTCGGAGTCTGCAGAGCAGAGGCCAACAAGAAAGGGGAGGGGGGGGGGACTAGACCGTGGGGAAAAATGCAGTAGGTAAAGTGTTTTAAACGTTTAGCGCACTCAGCTGATTACGAAACCGAGAGCAAACTCAGCTCACAGCTTCCAGCTTCTAGAGTTTACAGCTTCGTAACTCCGCAGTTGGCCTCAATTGCTGTCAAGTCTAGGGAAGTGCCTCAAAAAATACACTCTAGCATTATGTGTGTGCATAACATGCGAACATAACAAATATTTGTTAGCATTTCCCCTATTTCCCCATTTTCCCATTTGCCCCAGCCAAAGTTGAGCCGCAAAATAAAAATAAAAATAAAAAGCGTTGTCGTTGTCGTTGTCGTTGTCGTTGCCGTTTTCTTTGTCACTCGAACAAAATTTTAATTAACCAACTGCCTGTCAAGCGAGCGACTCCAAAATTGCGGCTAGCAACCCAAAAAAGACCTTGGCGTAGATGTTGTTCAAGAAATAAAGTAAAAGCTACAGTTCAATGTGATCCAAGTCGCACTTTCACTTAGCTGCCTTGTTTGGCACTTATCCTAAAAATGTAATTATTAAAATTACATAAAGTGGCATTTTCTCGCATAGCATAATAATGCTTAATAAGTTAAAATGAACGTGCATTGAAGCATTGTATCCTAGCATACAACATTATACCAACATCACACTTAACGGCCACTTTACATGTAATCTACATTCTATTTAATATTTTCTATTAATAATATGTTATCTATTTTACACAAATGTGCGCAACTAAAGCAGTCAAAAAAGAATATAATATAATCATATCTCGCATAGCAACTAATATACTTAATATCTCTTTCACTTAGCTGCCTCCGTTGGCACAACAATATTGTACCAACAATGCGCTTAATGGCCACTCTATATATAAAATATAAAGTATACTATATAATGTTCTGTATTATACAGAAATGTGGCCAACTAATGCAGTGAAATAGTAATATAGATTCACATCTCGCATATGAACTAATTTGCTATACATCCATTTCACTTAGCTGCCTCTATTGATACTCAAAATATCATAAAAATGCGATTAATCTGATTAAGGTAATGATTATTTCATTACATATTAATATTAAAAAGTTTAGCGTGTAATGTGCATTTTAACATTGCAACCAAATTAAAACATTGTATCAACATTTCACTTAGCGGCACATTTCATCACACAGCTTCTTTTCGCTTAATGACCACTTTTTCTGATTGAAATTGATTATGAGATGCATTCACATACATCCATTTAACATTAGTCGGTTCTAGACTTTGGGCCAAGGGGAGAAAAATGATAAAAGCAACATAGGCAAATGCAAATGGTAATTGGCAATCGCAATCTTGGCTCAAAGTCAAGAGTTGCAGCTTGTTTTCTATGGCGCATATGAGTCTCTGTCTCTTTCTCTCTCTCTCTCTCTCTCTCTCTCTCTCTCTCTCTCTCTCTGTCTCTGTCTCTGTTTCGCTTTGGGTGTATTTGTGTGTGTATTGTGCATTGAATTATGAACATGCCCAAATAAGTATGCTACTATAAATGAGCTGCAGCTTCTGGGGGAAGAACGGAGAGAGGAAGAGGGCACCAGGGCAGCCACACGGCAAACATGAAAAGCATAAGACGACGGAGGGGGAAAGGAGAACGAGCAGCTACTATTGTTGGAGGTTAAGTACAAGTCTACTCAGAGTGCTCAGCGCTCAGTGCTCAGCTGTGGCATGTGGCATGTGGCACATAGCACGACAAATGAATGATGAGGCAAGACAAACTGGCAGATAGAACCCACTTCGGAGATGCATACAGAACTCTGTGGCAAACTTCCGAAGAACATTCGTATTTGAGGTTAAAGTATACCAAACGCATTTAATACCCGGCACATAACAACTAGCTAATGTTCAATATAAAAATAAAACAAGAAATAAAGCTACAATCATGTGTGTTCGACTGGAAAATGGGTAAAAGTATACCAAATTAATATACCGAAAAAATACCTAATTATACCGAATGCAGTATTTTGTTCATTGATATACTACGTGTTTAAAGTCTCGAAAACTTAAAGAAAGAAAATTATGAATGAAGTATGTACGACTGTAAAATGGGTTAATAAGAGTCAGACAGTGCAGCTTTGTTGTAAAAGTATACCAAAAAAATACTAAATTATACGAAATATTACATATTGTATATCAATATGCTACGGGTATAAAAACTAGAAAACTTAAAGAGTTACAAAATAAACACTCTTGCTCTTTAATTGCTGCTTTTTGTTCACTTTTTGGATTTTTAAAATGTAAAATTAAATTGATTTTATTTATCGATATACTACTACTTAAAGAGCTATAAAATTTAAATTTTTAAAAAGTAAAATGAAAGTACAAAATCCTAAATGCCTTTCTAGAATATTTTAAAAGGTTAAATTGAAGATTTGTCGGCATTAATAAGCTAGACAAATGCGCCAACTGGGAACAATCTGGCTTTAAAGTGTGACCAGCTGCGACCAGCAAGAAGCGGAAAGAAGAAAATGGAAAATGGAAAATGGAAAATGAAGGTGTGACAGACAGCACGCAATGTGCTCATTAAACTGAGCTCAAATACAATAGAGCGCTGGCTAATGAGGGGCGAGATAAGCACCAAAGATTTGCCGGGGTATACAAAAAAACCCCTCAATGAGAAGCAAATACAAAATGTTGCTAGAACCGGGCTTTAAAACTAATGAAACAATTATCAGTTGAATTTGAGTTGGGAAAAGAAAGAAAGCAAATGCCAAGTCATTCACATTGATTGGCAATCGCACACAACAGATTTGCTGCGTTGAAGTGAGTAATTTATCAAATCGAATACCCTTCACTTGCTCAGGGATGATTTCAGGGTACTTGAGCCTTCGGTGTTGTGTTGTGTTGTGTGTTGTGTGTGCGCAAATATGCAGAGAGCATTTACATTTTGAAATTCCATTTGCTGTCGATTGTTTGTTTGTTTAGGCATCCCAAGCTCGAAGCGAGAAAGAGCGAGTGTCATGATAATTTATGCCAGAGTGAACCCAAAATCAAGTGGCTGAGAAGCGCAAAAAAAAAGCAGAGAAGAGAAGAGAAGGGAAAGCAAAAGAAAAGAAAGGGCTGCAAGTTGAAGTTGAAACTGAGTGCCACTTGAGTTGCGTGGCAACGTGGCAACTTACAACTTACAACTTACATCGACTTACAACTGGCAACAATGGCTGCAACGCACAACGAGCAAGCGACAACAAACAAGAACATGGCACCAAACAACACAAAAAAAGGCACATGAAATTGGATTTGTACACAGGACACATGACAGGACGAAAAAGTGAAGTGAAGCGAAACGGTCAGCAATGAATGGAAGTACGGAACATGGGACAACAGACAACGGACAGCGGACATCGGACTCTGAGCTTGGGGCAGCCCAAGTGAATGAAGTGAAATGAATGAGCGAATGAATGAATAAAGCAGCAGCAACCCAAAAGCATTCTCTCACTCTTTCACTTATTCTCCCTCCCTCTCTCTCTGTCTCTCTCTCTCTCTTCAGATTGACAAATGAGTTATACTCTGTGCAGGCAAATGAGTCCATCATTGTGGTCCCTGCTTTTGGGGCAGCTCCCAAGGGAACCCACAACAAAAACAACAATGAAAAAAAATAAAGCAAACGACACATTTGAGACTGAGGGTATCTGCAAGTCGAGCCCACTCCACAAAAGCCATTGGGCGACGATGAGTCGAAAGTTTTGTTTGTGGACATACGAACGTCTGTTTTGTTTCGTTTCGTTTCATTTCGTTTCATAAAAAAGAACTTTATCCCTGTCATTACAAACACCTTAATAGCTAAATCAACATGCCGCAAGTGCTCTCTCATGATCCCCACATAGAACACAGAACAGAACAGAACAGAACAACTTCGTCATCATCATCATCATCCTACATAGTCTTCACAACAAAAGGAAAGCCAATGCGAGCAAATACGATATGGGAGAGAAAATAAATCCTAGTCGATTCCTAGAACAAATTGCACAATTGTATCGCATAGACAAAGCAAAAGATTCGACTCAAGTTCACTTCTTAAGTCGATTCTCTTTAAGTTCTTTTTGCTAACACATTGCAACTTTTTTTTACCTATTTCCTTTGATCCTTTACAAATATATATAACAAATATGTGAAAATTTAAGTTTTGCAATTTATAAATACATGTTTCTTCAATAACTTAAAAATACGTTTATAAAAATACTTTGTCCACACTTTTCCCTTGATTACTTTGGATCTTTAAAATTAACAAAATGATTTTGTGCATAATTCAATAAAGAAAGAAAAGAAAATAGGACTAATAAATGACTTTCTTTCGGAATTTGGTCACATTTTTTAAAGAAACAATAACTTGCAGCTATTAAAGTACATTTACAATTATTTATGTAAATTAATAAAAAGTTTAAAAAGCAATAACTTTATGCAAAAATATCAAGCACAAACTTGATAACTTCAGTAGCATATATTGTGCATTTTAATCTTGCGTATTATTTAATACAAGATTATTCAAATTTATAAAACTACTTTGCACATTTGCCCTTTGATTACTTTTTAATCTACTCTTAAAGTGCTAAATTGTGGGCTTTACAATTTACACAATGATTTTGTGCATATTTCTATCAAAAACAATAAAGGGCTAATAAATACCTTTCTCCCAGTATATGGTCACACTTTTCAATTAACTGACTTGCGGATAGTAAACTGCATGATTATTTATGTAAAAAGTATTATTAAAATTCATAAGAATACTTTGCATATTAGACCCTTGATTACTTTGTGACGCCTCACAAAATTGTTTGTACATAAATTTCTATAAATTTAAATTTTTCTTTGAGTGCTGACTTAATAAATATGAAACTTCAAATTGTGCAATTCCATTGCCGTCATTATTTTGTAATATTGAGTTTACAAAATAATGTTGCTGCTTTACCCTGCTCATCAAAGGCAAATGACTCGTTAATAGAGAGACAAGACAAGATTCGTTGAAGTTTGCACAACCATTGCTTTGGAATATTCAGTTTGATATGGAAATTTACAAAGTTATGTCGCACATTTGTCCTTTGGCTTTAACTCATTAACGGCAAAGTCATGACAAGTAAATAATATTGGGTTTCATTTGGAAACTGGCCAAAATAATTGTGCACATGCACATTTTGCTTCTGTTGTTTGCAATTGAATGCCAACGCAGACAATCCGAATTCGAATAGTAGAATAGAACCCGCAGATTGAGTGCGGAGTCTGTGTCTAATGAGTCTCCGAGTTGAGTTGAGTAACTAGATATTGGAGATGGAACATTGTTTTACTAGTTGGGCGCTGCGTTTAATGCGCGTCTTAATGCTTGGGGGCAATCTGATATTCAGCCCAAGGAGCAAGTAATGTGAATAAGCCGAATAGAGAGACAAGAGAAAAATGATTGATAAATCGAGGAAGGGGAAAAGCTGCTGCTGTTGCTGTTGCTGTTGCTGCTTAGAGTGTAATTAAGCCAGACGTTAATTAATGCCCATTGGCGATATTAATTAATGCAACTATACGCATCCAGCTACAGCTCCAGCTACAGCTCGTTGGTCCTGCTCGACTCTTCGATAACCAGGCAACCCGTGGCGCAGTCTGATTGTAATTGAACCCAGGGACACACGTGTCAAGAAGCTGCTCAAGAATTTTGAGAGGCTTCCCGATGCGTCACACTTCGCTCTCCCTTTCGAGGCGCGAAATGGCGCCAGGCGGAAATGATGATTGGATGACAGCTTCCATTGCCATTGCAATTGCACAGAGATAGACGACTAGGAAATGGAAATTTGCCACACATGTGTGTGTGTGTGTGTGTGTATCAATGTGTGTGTGGCAAGCAAAACTGTTGCATGCATCAACAGTTGTCGCACGCAGCTCATTGAACTCCCTCTGATTCTGTAATTCGCTTTAATCGCGTGTCTCTTTGTTAGACTGTTGCACGTTGCAAGTTGGTCTAGACTGCGCTCTCTCTCTCTCTCTCTCACTGTCTTTTACTCTTTCACTCTTTCACCCTTTGTCAAAGTTGATTGACTGTTACACTTGGCCATCCACTGAGTCTGCTGTTAGCTGTCAATCGCAGTCTTAGTGTTGATTACAAAATGCTGCTCGAATGTCGAAGGCAGCTTTAAATAAAATCACGTTCAGCACTCCAGTTGAATGTCGCAGCTGACCACGAAATTAAATACTACACACTCTTTAATCACGATTCAGCACAGAGCTAACACACCATAAGCTCAGCCACAAAACTGTCTGAGAGAACTGTGATGCAAATAAAGGTTCTTTCACAACTACAACAAATAAACTGACGACTGATCAACAAACGGTTTAAGTGGAAATCAAACTAAGAAATAAGACGTTGATCTACCTCTTTTTCAGTTGAGTATAAAAAAAGTATAATAAACTTTCAACTATTCAACAATCGACTTAAGTATAATAAAAATAAGCAAAACGTTGCCTGTTATACTTATTTTTTCAATTAAGTTTAAAATAGAGCTCATAAATGTCAAAGTTTTATCAGAATTCGGCCACTCTTTTTAATAAACTTTCGACTATTCAACGAACGATTTAAGTAGAAATAAAAATAAGAAATGCGTTGCTGTTCTACCTCTTTATTCAATTCAGTTTAAAAAGAGCTAATAAACGTTAGTTTTAGCAATTTTTAATAAACTGATGATTAATCAACAAACTATTTATAGTTATTAAATATTAAACCAAATTTAGGTAAACAGAAAAATATGAAATGCGTTCAAAGATAAATAATTACATTACCACTAAAAATAGTTAGAAAATATATTGTAAATTCGAAAGTTTGTTATGCTTAATGGCAAGTATGCAAACAACAAGTGAATGAATTATGCATAATTCTAAGGAACTAGAAACCAAGTTACATAATGCACAATCCTTACAAAACAAAGTACATAATACTGAACAGTAATCTTACAACTTTTTATGATCCATTAGTAATCAGTTATTGCGCTACCTTTTCATTTAACTTCGCGTAAAAAGAACTAATAAATACCAACTTCTTTCGGAATTTGGTCACACTTTTCAATGAAACAATGATTTGCTACTTTCTAAGTACATGATTATTTATGTAAATTCATAAAAAGTATTAAAATGCAATGGCTTTATGAAAAAAATAAGAAGCACACACTTGATACCTTCACTAGCAACAATGCGTATAAAATTCCACTATCCGTACTGTGCATTCTTTCATACAGTAAGCGCATAATTAGTTTAGACATATGGCATCCGACTAACAATTAACAAAAACTTTATACAAATGAATTCTATGCACATTCCGTGTGCAGCATTCGAAGTGCAACCAGTTGCCAGAGCAGCTGCAGTTGAAGTTGAAGTTGAAGTTGGAACTCGAATTTGAGTTGTTGAAGGTTCATTTGAAGCTTAATTAAAATTCCGTAAAGGGACGAGGTGGACAGAGAGTGAGAGAAAGAGAGAGAGGTAAGCCAGATTACTAGCGAGAACAGAGAATATTTTAAATTTAAATTAATTTCACATAATACGCCGCAGGAGCTGAGCTCATCTGCCGCCGCATTCACATTCGCATTCACAGAGTCGCATTTTCATTCGCCATTCACAATTTCGCGTTCTCCTTGAGCTGCTTCTCATTGTTATTGTAGTTTGCTGTTGTTGTTGTTGTTGTTGTTGTCGCCCCTTTGGCTGCCTCATGCCTCACGCCTCATGCCTCAAGCAGCTGTCAGGCATCTTCTATGTGCCACTTCATTTGTAGTCCTTGCATTTCAACCAACCAGCAAAAGCAACACAAATGCAACAGAGACTGCCCGACTGGCCAGCACAAAGGACAAGCAAAGGGTGCCTAGCATACCCCACTGTGCGCATTTACAGGGTATCACAACTCGTTTTTTTGTTCGTACCTGCTGCATTTTTTATTGCTCAGCCAAAAGTTCGCATTCAGATTTTATGCCGCAGTTGAGCCGACACTGCGCAGACAGGATGCAGGACTCGGGATGCAGGACTCAGGATGCTGAAGCCCGTTGAATAGAGAGGCGACGACTCGGAAGCAAACGCTTCAGCTTTTGCTACATCTTCAGCAATGCACAAAGGCAACTCGACTGTCAACCTCCCTGTCCGTCCGTCCGTCCGTCCGTCCGTCCGTTCGTCCTTCAGTCCAGACTGAATGCCACGAATTTCAATCAGTACATAAATTTATTATATCTATAGCTGCCAGAGTACTTATTACGTTTTTCATTTTACAGATTTGCCTGACAGATATCGTTGTGTCATCGTTGTTCGCTCCTCTTGTCTTCGTGTCTTGTTGACTTTCGGGCCAGAGTGCAAAATTTCATCATCAATCAGCATCAACTAGCGGCACAGTCGATGTTCAATTAAATAAATAATGCCACGTAATTATGTGTACTCCAAAACAAAGCAAAACAACACAGCACAGTAAAAAAAAACATGATTTGATTGATTTCAACAGAACAATATGGTAAATCTAAATCTCACTCAGAGTTATGAAATATAAAAAGTGCAATTTTTTCCATTTTGCCTGTTGCCACAATCAATATTTTTGTCGACACAAATACTAAATCTATTAATAAATGTGAACAATTTAATATGAACAAGTGAGAAAGCTAGAGCAGCTGGCTAACCACTTAACAAAATCAATACAATGTGGTATTATTATTGAAATATACTGCAAAATACTAAAGCATACCAAAGGCCGTATTTGGTATGTCGATGAAGTAGTACATGCGAAATATTTTAAAGTGTCCCCGCTGAACATTTTAAATAAAACCAAACATTGCGGTATAAAATATACCAAATAATATACCGCGAAAATACCAAATAAGTATGAAAGCTACAGTCAATTGAGCTCGACTGTGGAATACTCGCTTCCCATTTTAATAAACGCAAAGCCATATACCTAATAATATACTATATTCAAAATATACCTGAGAGGTCGAAATATACCTTCTGCCCTATGGGTATTATGCAGTATTGCTCTTAAAATATACCAAATAATATACCGCAAAAATACCAAACAAGTAAGAAACCCATTTTAACAATTAAACAATGCGGTATTATTCATAAAATATATAAAAAAAATATGCCGCAAAAATTCAAAAATATACTGAAGGTTATACTTAGTATATTGAAAAAGTACCACATTCGAAATATACCATAGAAGTCTAAATATGCCTTCTACTCTATGGTTGGCTGGTATACAAAATCGTATTCGACTTTTTCCCTTATCAATTTCTTTAATGACAATAATATATTACTACAGCTCTAATTCCTCGCTCAAAATCCCGAAATACTAAATCTACACAGATAAAGTATTCTACCTAAATATAAGTAACTAAATATCGTAAAGTTGTTTTATACATCTCCCTTCAAATTGTGTCTACTTAAATTATTTTCTTTACCCAAAAAGGAGTCTAATAAAATTAAGTACTCCACATAAAGGAAAAGTTGCGTATACCACCTGTTGAGCAATGTGAAAATACATCTTTTGTTAAGCAAAAAACCGCGTGATATCATTCGGTCTTTCGTGAATATTATGTACACTCATTGGAAAAGGGGGAAAAAGAAGTGACAAGAAATGACAGCAAGGATGTCAAAGGATACAAAGGACAATGGATTGCGACAGGAAATGCGTTTTGTGTTGTTTGCGATTCAAAAAAAAAAAAAGATATCTATTATGAGCTCATTATGCAACGCGTTGACAGTTAATTTTCTACTCTCTGCGCGCATAACAATGCATAATTGACATCGACATGAGGACTGCGTCTGCGTCTGCGTCTGCGATTGCGATTGCGAATCGTAATTGCGTTTATAATTGAGATAAATTCATGCGAATTGCGTGAAAGGGATATTTGCATTAAATACTTAAAGGATTGCTCGACTCCACTGAGTCAACTTAATGGCCCTCTAAGCGCAATAAATAAGTATATACTATATGTATATGTATATGTATATTGTGTGTGGCACGTTTCGTCGTTGTTGCAACCGTGTTGCCAGCGCAATTAATCTGCTTACAACATTCTAGCTGAACCGAAGTTTCCAGTTTCCCCTGCTTCGCAATTGCCTTTCGCTGCCTTTAAGCGCGACAACTTTAATTATCGATTTTTCTTGTTTCCCTTTTTTTTCTTTTGCTTTTCCCTTATTTTGTTTTTGGAGGCAAGGAGCAAGCCAAAGGTCTGACCACGCCTTGCCGCCCACCGCTCAACTGGTCAACTGGTCAACTGGCCAACTGAGAACATTGTTTAACGGACTGTGCGTGTGACATTTTTATCATTTAATTACCAAGCACCACACAGTGAGTATATATTTTTATACACATATGCTGCACGCTTAGACCAGGGTATGACGCAGTCAGGCATGCTCGATTCTCTCCAAAATAAAGGCGGTTCAACTAAAGTTTAGGTTTAAGAACGAATTATAGCAGAAATAAGATAGAAATGCAATTGATTCAAAAGAAATAAAAGTTTTATAAAGCTTAACTAAGTTAGAAAGTTCGATAATTTGTTACGATCTTTCAATGCATTCAAAGAATTTTAAATAGTAAACCGTGTTAGACAGAAATTACAAATACAAGTTAAAATTCTCTTTTATATTGAAATTAATTTAGTTAATAATAGAAGTTAATCAGAAATTTGATTTATTTGCCATACATTAAAGCATTTTCACTATACTCTAAAAATACACTAAAATAATGTACCCAATAAAATACTTGGTATACCAAAACTAGTATATTCATCACGTGAGAATATTTTCCAACTCGAAATTCAAAATTTAAAAGAATGTAAAATCTAGAATTTGTATTCTTTATTTCCCAATTATTTGAACACCTCGAATGAAACATAAATATTGTGCTGCTCTGTTATAATTCGTATGTACAACAAGTGCCTAACAGTCGAGCACAGTTAACACTTCAGGGTGAAGTGTGGCAAATCGATACTTTTAGTCGCAGACAGAAAAAGATCCGCTAGTGGTTTCGGTTCGCGGTGGTTGTTGCCAGTTCAAGTGGAGCGAGCGACGAGTGTTCACCAAATTGCGTAGCAAAAGACAAGTTTTTTGGCGCAACATGTGCCTAATTTATGCCACACTTCACACACACACACACACACATACAGAGAGAGAGGGAAAGAGAACGAAGGGGAGAAAAAGAGAGAGAGAACGAAGTACTCATGTATATTTAAACACATCGGCCAAAATGCTGTCGTTGATTAGTTTATATGCCTTCCCTTTGCTCCGCCTCACTCGCTGCTAAGCTCAACTCCCCTTTAATACCCGCTATCCTTTGAGTAGAAAGGTATTATAAATGTGTGTGACAACAGACAGACAGATGAAGGCATCTTTAACACAAAGAAATTTTATATGGCTGCAGCTGTCGAGTCTTAATTGCTTTAGTTGGTATACTACTCCATGGTATATTTCAAATATATTAGTAGTATATACCGAATACAGATCCTGGTATATTTTCTACTTTATGATATGTTTTAAGTATAGTAGTATATCGATATACCTAATATAGTTTTTGATATAATAAAATAGTTCGGTATTATGGCTACCAACAAAATACCAAAAAATACCGAAACATGTATTCGGTATTTCGGTATAGTATTATATAAAATACTGCAGCAAACTGTTATACTGAAGCTAAAATATACTAAGCCACAAAAATCTCAAAATATACCAAAAGCTTTATTCGGTATATCGATATACTAATATACCTAAGTGTTATATTATGGTTAGAATATAACCAACTAAAATACCGACAAAATACTACAAAATACCGAAACATGTATTCGGTATATCGGTGTAGTAATATATAAAATACTGTAGCAAACTGTTATACTGAAGGTAAAATATACCAAGCCACAAAAATCCGAAAATATACCAAAAGATTCATTTGGTATATCGATATACTAATATACCGAACTCTTATATTATGCTTATGGTATACCCAACTAAAATACCAACAGTATACTACAATATACCAAAAGGTGTATTCAGTATATCGATATAGTACTGATTTCATTGTAATTGGGTAACGCGTATCTCACAGTCGAGTCTTTGCTGTTCTCGCTTTATCGTTGTGGTTGCTGCTGAGCTGTGTTCTGTGTTCTGTGTTCTGTGCTGTTGTTTATTTGTTGTTGTTTGATTCAGTGTTTGCCGCCACACCGCACATTTGCTTTGCTCGCGTGTAATGGAATTGCGCGGTCGTCGCAAGGTGCTGCGTAACATTTAAATAGATCAGTCCAATTATAATTAAAGACACATGCAAACACGTATGTCGCTAAATATACAACTACAACTACTCTCCCTCACCCTCTCCCTCTCCCCCTCCCTACATCCACCATCAAACAAACAACACACACGCGTTTGATAAGCATTCAAACACGAATTGATATATCTGCGCCGAGTTGTGTCTCAATCCGCCCACAGTTGACAGCTATCGGGTATTTCACAGTCAGACGAATGCCATCCAGTTGGCCCCCCAATTAGAAGTGAAGCAAATTATTTCAATGATTTACGCAAATGCAATCACAATAATATCTTATCTCATCGATAGAGTTATTTTTATATGCATATATAATTTTATCATACGTGGGCGGCGGCAGCAGCATAAAACATATTACATATATGTATACCATATATACATATACTATATATAAAGTCGATGTCGATTGGCATATTTGTCATATAAAATTACTTTCATTGCAATCCACAGATTTTGATTAAATACTTCAACCACTCAAAATAACGTTGATTCGCAAAAATCGCGCCGATTTATTTATGTCATCTTCAAAATGATTGCATTTCAAAGGGTCAAACGTCTTCCGTAAATTTGCACGATTTATATTAATATTTTTTTTTTTTTTTTGATTCGCGTGCATCATTTATTAAAATTTTCGACTAGGCAGCCGCCATAAAGAATTTCTTCACAAAGTTTCAATCAAAGGCGCTTGGTAAATATTAAAAAACAAAATCCCTCATATTTATTATTAAAAAGCAAAAAAATTGGCCAATCGGCTATTGAGTTTTTACAGTTGCCGTAGCAGTTAAAACTTTTGTATTTTTGCTGTCAATGCAATATTGAAGTGCAGCTGTTTGTTTGGATGACATTTGCGTCACAAAGCGAGAGTTATGTGTGGGCAGCTGGCATTGCTCATATTCTTTCTTTCTCTTTTTATACCCACTACCCAAAGGGAAATGCCTGTAACAGGCAGAAAGAGGCATCTCCCACAGTATACGACGAAGCTAGAGTCTCGAGTTACGGTACACACAATTATAACTATAGTTTTAATGATGCCTGATTTGGTTGTGATCAATTGTTTTGTATGCGCAAAAATGCTGACAATCTGGTATATACTAAACCAATATACCAAATATAGCCATTGGGAATCTGTTAGTATTTTTGCGGTATAATTATTTTGTATATTTTGCATGTAATACTATATCAATATACCAACAACAGTCCTTGATATATTTTTAGTATTTTTGTGATAGATTAATTTGGTATATTTTGCGTTGTGTACTATACCAAAGCATTTGGTAAATTTTTAGTATTTTGTGATATATTAATTTGGTTTATTTAAAAATTAATACCACTCTATTAGTTGCTTTGGCTAACAATCTGATACATTTTGTAGCAATATACCAAATATAGCCTTTGGGATGTTTTAGTACTTTTGCGGTATTTTAATTTGATATATTTTAAAATGTATAATTGCAATTCAACAATAATAAAACTCAACTCAAATCTCAATTATGAAATTATGCAAATTCATATTTACTGCAATCATTTGCATAATGCTCAATAAATATTCTGCGAATTCTGCGTATGCTGCAATTTAATATTGTGAGACACGTGTCGTATGCGCAATATCGAAACTTTGATTTTTCGGCGGCCATCTATAAGAGAGCGAGATTGAGCGAGAGAGAGAGAGAGAGAGAGAGAGAGGGAAAGGGGAGCGAGAGAGTGGCTTTTACTTGTGGATATTTAATCGTTGCTTTTGTCCTTTGACCTCGAGCTCAAATTGCGTTTGTTAAACAAATACGCCAGCCAGCCGCAATAAGAACAATGAATGGATAACAACAACAGCAAGACAAACGAGAGAGAGAGAGAGAGAGAGAGAGCATGATACACATGTATGTGTGTCGTTGGCATGATTGCCTTTTGCCATAGACAGCGAAGGACTTGTCTATGTCGCTGCTGTTGCTGCTCACGCCTGCTGGCTGACTGATAAGATAACAGCTGTCCCTCTGCCTCGCCTTGCCCTTTCTGTCTCTCCATCTCTCTCCGTGTCTCACTCACTCGCTGTCTCTACTCATAATTAGTTTGACGACAAAGCACATAGATTGTACTATTGGGCCATATTGCAAGACTGCGAGCTTAGCGGGTTTAATTTTAGCCCCGCCTCGCCTTTGTTGCTGCGTTTCGTGTCAGCGAACGCGAATGCTGATTAGGTTTATTAAGCAATACCCGAATCGAACACTAAGCGTCGCAACGGATTAATTTCGAAACAAAAACAACTCTCGCTGCACTTGGTGGCAAACGGAGAAACGAGAAACGAGAAACGTGAAAGGGCGAGGCAACAGTTGTCGCCGGAAGCGAGTTGTCTGATAAAGCTTATTACTCAATCATAATACAACAAATATATAAAACAACAAAAAGAGAGAGAGAGAGAGAGAGAGAGAGAGAAGCGGGCAGCTATTGATTAATAGATGGACTCTAATTAAATACAATAAGACAAAAAGTGTTGCCTACTTTTCAGCAGTCAAAAGAAAGAGACGAACAAAAAATTTTGCGCTGTTAAAGTAAAGCAAACAATGAAACAGTTGCGATTAAAAGACAAACTCGAATTCAATAATAATAATAAGAGAATAGCGAACGAAAAACGAAAAAAGTATTGCCTACTTTTCAGCAGTCGATGAAAAAGTGTTGCCTACTTTTCAGTGCTGTCAAAGTTCATTTCGCAAGACAAAGACAGAAACAGTTGCGAATTGTGGCAACTGGCAACTGGCTGCGTCACGCACCGAAAGTCAATTTAAATATCAATAAATATCCGATTTGAGCTGAGAACTTGGCTGCCAATGGGAAAAACATGACTAAAAGTGCATTGACACCGCCCGAATCCTAATGGCTTTTCTCTCTCTCTCTCTCTCTTCCTCTCTCTTTGCGTTTTGCTTTTTGCCATTCCCTTTGTTTTTGTGTTCGTTTTGCGGCTAAGCTCGCACGCACATTGGCATTCATATTCGCATTCGCATTCACATTTGCTTTCGCATTCCGCACACACAGACTCCACAGCGAGGTCGAGACGAGTTCGGGGTCGGGGTCGGGGCTGGGATCGGGATCAGAATTCTCACTGGCTGTTAGCAAAATCAACAAACATTTGGCGAACTGGCTAAATGATTATTGCATTTAACAACCGCAGCTATGCGGCAAGCGATTGACTCTCATTCCAAAGGCTGCAGCTCGACTTTTACAATACATCATCATCAGCTCCCGCTCCCGCTCCCGCACTCTCCGTCTCCGTCTCCGGGTCCATCTCCATCACGGTCTAAGGTCGCATTCATAACAATACACAAGTATTTTGTTGGTAAACCACAAACATGTATTTCACACACAAAAGCAATTCATGTTTTTGCATTTGGTTTCAAGAGATTTGGCAAAATGCTTTCGACGGCAGGAGGCAAGTCATTAAGCTTGTAGCAAAATAAATAGTAGGCAAACTGCAAGCGAGTGGCATCGACTTTGAGATACGCGCTACACAGAACTTTACACAGAATTGAATTATAAAAATAGTTCAATATGAAACTAAAAGGTATTTTAAACATTTTTAGCAAAATAAATAGTAGGCAAACTGCAAGCGAGTGTCATCGACTTTGAGACACACACTACATATAATTCTAAACAGAATTGATATATAAAAAGAGTACAATATGAAATTCGAAGCTATTTTAAAGCAGCTAGCTTGTAGCAAAATAAATGAAAAGCAAACTGGGGATGATTGATTTCGACTTTGAAATACGTGATAAACAGAAATCTACAGAACAGAATTGGTATATAAAAATAATTAAATATGCATTTCGACTCTATTTTGGAGCAGTTAGTTGACTGATCAATTTGTAGCAAAATAAATAGAAGCCAAACCTCAAGCGAGTGACATCGACTTTTATATACGTCCTAAACAGAAGTGGAATAGAAAAGTAGTTAAATATGAATTTCGCAGCAACTTCAACTCTTAAATGGCAAATCGTCAATTGCAAATTGGCATAAAATGCGCCTTTTGGCAACATCTGCTTAGCATACCCTTTCTGCCCAATTAGGTAACGAGTACAAAAAGCGTTGTTGTCTACTTCTAAGGGCGCTCTCATTTGCCCACTGGGAAACAACTCGCCAAATACGCACTGCACAAGTGTGTATCTATGTGCGAGTGTCTGTCTATGTCTGTGTATGCGTGTGTGTGTGTGTGTGTGTGTTGGCATGCACGTAAAGTCAAATTGGCTCATTTATCTTATTTCACTTTTCTTACCCATTTCAAAAGCGAAGACGGACCGAAGGAGAGAGAAAGAGGGGGAAAGTAGACGAACAAAACGATTTGTGTTTTATTTTCATCTACACACGCATCAAATACATAATATATATGTCTATATATGAATATACATTTCTTTCTTCTCACTTTTTTCGCTTTTTTTCTGTTTTTCTGTTTTGTTTGTTTTGTTTTTTGACGCTTGGCAGCATTTGAAGCAGCTCTCGCTTTAAAACAAATTCACGCACACTCGCACAGTCATAAATATTTATACAAATTTCTTTTTTTTTGCATTCTTTTCATTTTTTTTTTTTTGACTGGCATTTTCAGAAACCGAGCGACAGCTCACAGAAAAGTTGAAAAGTGCCGCAGCAAGCCGAAAGCCGAAAGCCGAAAGCATATGGCAGACAGAACACATCGTGTGTTATGTGAAAGACGCACACACAGAACATTTGAATGATTTTAAACGCATTAGCATATAAAATACGACGCTCCCCATTCCCCAACTCCTTAAACAGAAACTCTCTCTTCAGACGGGCGTCAAAGTGAAACGAATGAGTTTTCAGCACAACAAGTTCCACAAACAAACATTTCACAGAGCGAACTGCAGCTATTTTTCATTTTCATTTTCATTTTCATTTACGTTTTCATTCTCCTGCTGCTGCACAACAACTGCAATTTTGCAACCCAGACACAAAGTGCAGAGCAGTCAATTCGTTCACTTGCACTCAGCCTGCTCGACTTGGCGTATGCGCAATTTATATTACGTATACGCAACTAAAAGAAATTTCCATTTATATAATTTATCCAAATTCAAAGTAAATGTTAAGCTTCGATCTCGATTGCAAGTTGCATTTTCACTAACTCTTAACTTGACGTATACGCAATGAGATGAATGCGTTACGTATACGTAATCAACAAGGTTTCCACATTAATTTTTATTGTTTTTAAGACTTGATCAACATTTGATTGAAGCGAGCAAATTCGAATGTATTTTGTGACAGATGTGAAAATATTATATATGTAAAATTTCGATCATTTCATTTGGAAGTAATTTCTTCTAACTCTTAACTTGACATTACGTATACGTAATGAAAACAAATTTTGCATTTGAAACTCTTATAATAAAAACATCACTATATCAAATATCCAAATTGAAAATAAATGTTAAACTTCGATCATTTATTCATCTCAATTGAAACTGTCAACCTGACGTATACGCAATTAGAAAATAGTATTACGTATACGTATAGTCCAACATTGAATTTTGTGTTACTTTTTGAAGACTTAATTGATGCGAGCAAGATGAAAAGTATTTTGTGGCAGATCTTCAGCCGCGAGCTTCACTTTGACAGTAAAAAGGAAAAGCAAAGCAAAGCAAAACAGGTGCAAGGCGAATTCTGCTTTCGCTCGATGATTTGTTATGTTAATTGTATATCGATTACTCGCTTTACACATACATATGTATGTACGTATGTGTGCCGTAAAAGTAAGTGCTGTGACTTTGAGGCTCATTTGCATGTGGCAAACACTTCTCAATGCTGATGCTGATGCTGATGCTGATGCTGAGATTCGTCCTCCGCCTGCGGTTTGCCTGCGCCCCGCTGTGCCAGCATCCTTAACCTCAATTCACAATCGCAGTTCGTGTTTTTTTTTTCTTTTTTTTTCTTTTGTAGTGCTGCATTTGATTTGTGTAAAGCAACAAAGTCTAGAATGACATTGAACGCAACCCTCAGAGAAAACCAAAAACCAACAAAGAGCCACCAAAATCTTCCTCGATTGTCCGGCGTGGTTGCAAGTCGAGCAAACTCCACAGCAGTCGCACATTCAACCGCGACAGCAGTCAGCTGCCCTTTTGGGACTCTAGCTTATGGCATTACACTTGAGGCAAAGCACACGCATAGCTATAACTATGGCTATATCAATCTCTATCTCATGCGCAGTCAGTTGCTTGTGTTGTGCAATCAACAGCAAATCCCTATCAAGCAGCGTCGACGTTGAAGTTTCAGCTTAATGCCTGCCTGACTTCAAGTCCCAAAAAATAAGTAAACGTAAATCAAAAATAGTCTTTATAACATTCATTGAAAAACTTTGTCGATTATTCAACAATCTGGTATATTTTGCACACTATTTTGCACTCTATGGTATATACTATATCAATATACAAAATATGTCCTTTGGTATATTCTTAGTATTTTTGTGGTATAATAATTCGATATATTTTCAGACTGTTTTGACAGCCAATCTGGTATATTTTGCACTTCATGGTATATTTCGCTATACCAAATACAGCCTTTGGTATATTTTCGGTATATTCATTTAGTATATTTTTAGATTGCATTGGCCGATAATCTGGTATATTTACACTCCATGGTATATTTTGAATGGGTTTTGAAATGAATATTTATTTTAAAATATACCAAATGTATATATTGCACAAATATCAAAGGCAATATTTAGTATATAGCTATATCGATGTAAAAAATATTACCTTTGGTATTTTTGTGATATATGAATTTGGTATATTTTGAAATGAATATTAATTTCAACATATTGATATAGTAATATACTAAATATTGTCTGTGGTATTTTTGTGGTATAATAATTTGGTATATCTTTAAATTGTATTGGTTGACAATCTAGTATGATTTGAATGCATTGCTATATCAATATACCAAATATATTCTTTAGTATAGTTTTAGTATATTTTACAGTATATTAATTTGGTATATTTTCAATTTAATACCGCACTGTTTTGCTTTTATTCACAATGGGTAACGGGTATTTCACAGTCGAGCACACTCGAGTGTATCTTTCTTAAATGTTTTCAATTTCAATTTTAAGTTCTTGCAGCTCTGCAACTTAATTCAAATTCCCTTTCGACATTTAGTTGTGCATTTAATCGAAAGATCTTTTTAAACATAACTGAAAACTGAAAACTTATTGATAGGAGAACTATATTAGTGAGTCAGATATTAATTTGAGCACAAATAAACTGTGAACACAACGCGCAGGAGAAATGTTTGCAAAGTATTAACTCCAATAAAGTTGCAAGCACACGCAATTGATTTAAATTCAATAAAAAAGTAATTGCTATAGTTCAATATACTCTTTTGTTACACACACACACACACACGAATGAAATGTAAATGTTATTGCATAAAATTAACATAAATTAATGCGACAATGAGCGAGTAAATATTTACGTGGAGTGAAAGGAAAAATAGTGTTTGATGAGCGCGGGCCAATAAAATGCCGGCCAAAGTCAGCAGCAGCTGTGGCTGCGATATATTATATTAAGTAAACAACGCAGACATAATATACTCGATAAAGATGGACAGCAAGTAAAGAAGAGGAGAAGGAGAAGGAGAAGAAGGAGAGGACTGGAGCACGTCTTTGACAGAGAGCACGCCTCGCCGTCGGGCTTTTGGCTTCTCTGCCAGATTTTTTTATATTTCATACATTTAGTATATTTAGTATACCATGGTATACATATACAATATACGTATATTTCAAAGCAGCAAAAGTTTTTCGTTTTGTTTGCGCAAATTTTAAATAGAAATAGAATCAAAATACAAATCAAATAAACCGTGGCCAAGCACAGCGAATAACAATAACAATCACACAAAAAAATTGACATGTACATACATATATTTATAACGATAACAGCAACAACAACAACAACAACAAGGAGACTTTATTTAAGTACTCGTCGTAATGAAAAACCAACAAGATAGAGAGAGCGAGAGTGAACAAACAGCGGCACAAAAAAATGAAATTAATGCAAGTGAAAATTGAAAATGCTAAATGGGAAATTGAAAGAACATTGAACATTGAAGCGCTCAATACAACGACAACAACAACAACAACAACAACGAAAAAACTTGGCAAATCAATTCAGCATCAACTTTGAATAACATATTTGCCCAGACTAGGCAAACGTTGTCCTCCAACTTGCCTCCCGCCTCCCCATCGACAAACACATGTCAACGAACCTGCTGCAAAGCACCTGGCAGCTCCTTCCTCCTTCCTCGTTGCTCCTTCGTCTTTTTCGTTCTTGCTTTAGCTTAGGCCATGAAGCAACAGATTTAATAAGCACTTGTACAGGAGCCAGGAGCATGTCCCGCCATTATGCCAACCCCAAAAATAACGTATACGACATGGATGCCGGCCACAGATTAAATGAACAGCTCGACAGAGGAAAAACACACAGGTCGAGCATAGAGCACATTAAAGCACCGAAAAAAACACACAAAACCCAGCGAAAGCAAATCAAAATATTGCAACAACGAAAACGAGAATGAAAACGAAATCGCCAAAGGACATGTACGGCATTTTTGATTTTGTTTACACTACTCGACAACGACGACGACGATAAAAACACAAAATATGAAAAATACAAATTAAACAAGGGAGCCAGAGAAAATAGATGGTGATGGAGGACTTTGAAATACCTCGCATGCGAATCAATTATTCAAAATAAAACTACTCAAATTGAAGCAATTTCATGAAAATTCTATATATAAAACTATTTACGAAATTCGACTTTAAAAAAGAAATATGTACTTTAAAATGTCGAATTCCAGTCAACTTCGATCATAGTTTGCGCATAGTTCGCATTTATTGTTCGTAATGTAAATATAAGCGAAGCACTTTTCAAAAACTTATTCACTCGTACACTGCAAAAAAGACCGAGTTCTAAAATCAAGAACATTCCTCATAACATTTGTGTTCTTGAAATAAAAGCACTTTAAGAAAAATTACTTAAAACTAAGAAGATTTTCCTTAAAATTGCCAAATTTTCCAAATATTAAACCTGTTAAATCTTTAACATGATTTCGTGTTAGTTTAAAACAGACTAATAATCAAAATACGTTTTTCTGTTTGATTATTTTTGTGTTATCATTTTTCGCATAATTATAACACTTCGATTACATTTTCGACTGTGGTCAGATTTATTTTTTCTATAGCTTACAGGTGCATTGAAATTACGTGCACAAAACTATAAAATACATTCAGAGCTCTGCAATTATCATCATCATTTACACTAGCTTTGTAGCTTTGCCCTTTGCAACTGGATGCATAGCTAATTTGGGTCTAGCTCTGATTTCCACAATTCATTCGTGGGTGTCAATTTGGCATTAGCATTTGTTTGTGGTAACAATTTTACTGCGCTTTCGCTTTCGGTTGCAGTTCAAATTCGCAGTGATAATTGCAACATTAGGCATTAATTTAAATACCTAAATACCTGCGAAAGATGAGACGAAAAGGTAAAGGTCAACTCTCAATCCTCAGTCCCTTTACAGCGAAGGCAACGCAAAGCCTCGGGACACACTCGAAAGATGCAAAGACGCACGTAAATAAACTTGAATCAAGCGCCCAAATGTAGGCAACAATTTCTGTGTTTCTGACTTTGTTTAGCTGTCGTCTGATCGTTGTCTGTCTGTCCGTCTGTCCGTCTGTCTGTCTGTCTGCGTCCAATCAAAACAAGCCGAGATATTTCTAATTGTCTGGCAAATGCAGATAAATTCAAAATACGAAGTAAATAGTCAAAATCTTGGAACTGCTTTAATGAGCAGCTAATCGAATGATTATCTTCATCTGACTGCTTTTAAATGTGTGGGCCTGATTCGAGAGATAGAAATACTTTTAATTCTTACTCATTTTTTAATTTCATCAGTCTCCCTAATGCTTTCTGAATTAATTCCTATATCGAATAAAGGTTTCTTAACTCTCAATATTACTCCAATCTGGAATTTAGGTTTTGATGAAAGATGCAATTTACTTCAAGAAAATGATTTTCAGGTAAGAATTGAAACTCAATCACAGCTCAAATTGCAATTGCGTTTGGCCTGCAACAGGCGCTGAATACTTTTAATTACTAATGCGCATTAAGATGTTGAATTAATGAGAAAGAGAGAGAGAGAGAGAGAGATGGGATGAGCACGAAGCAACATCGAATGGTAATGTGCGTGTGTATGTGTGTGTGTGTGTGAGGAATAAGTGACACATTTAGTTCTGTAATTATAATTGCGAATGACTCGAGTACATTCACAAAAAAAAAACATACAGACATTAAGAGATATTCAGCTGTAAGTATAATTAAGGAACACAGCAGCAGCATCATAATAATGAATGTGGAAAAACGAGAGTAACGAGCGTAACGACAACTAAAAGCAAAAACAGAAACCGAAACAGAAACAACAAAAACAAAAACAACAACAACAACAACAGTGTGTATTTCCTACCTGTGTGAAACTTGGATAAGTTTGTCGCCTTGGAAGCTCCTTCTGCTTCTTCTTTTTCACTTCACTTCCCTCTTCGCTGCCCTTCTTCGTCTTCTTCTTCTATTCACTTCTCAGATGGACTCCTTAGAAACTAAGATGCTTGAAATTTAAATCACTGATGAGGGCTCGGTAATATATGAAGTTGTTCTTGATGCTTAACATCTTTCAATTTACGATTTCCGGCTGCTGCTGTTGATTATTATTAATTTATTTGTTTGAAGTTTGTGTTTTTGATTTGTTTGATTATGTCTTTTGCTTTCAAATGCAATTTATAGGATTTCTTGCTTTGCTAGTTCAAATATTTTTCACTTTATGATATGTCTCTGCTCTGGAATTCGAGATGAACAATAACAGCAAATGTTAAGCACACACAGGCAACAAGGAAACCATTTAAAAAAAAACACACACACATACACTTTCACAGAATCCAGCAAGTTTTGTTTTCTGTTTTTTTTTTCATTCGTTTTAGCACCTTAACAAAAAACAACAACAAAAAGAAAGGAAACAAAACACAACACAACAAAACAACAACAGTCGACAAACGGCAGACGGCAAAGCACGCTCACACACACATACCCACACACACAGGCTCACTTAACCACACACTGACACACACACTCACACACACAGCGTCCCAAATGTTGAAAGTTGCGCGCGCGTTTTTTGTTGTTTTCTTTTTTGTTGTACATCCAAATCGAGCTTCAAATATTTGTCTTTGCCCAACTTTCGACTTGCTGTTAGGCCTGCGGTGTGTGAGCTGTGATGTGTCCGGTGTATGTAAGCGGGGGAGGAGAGAGTTTCATTAGAACTTCGATTCTCTGCTCTTGGTTTTTGGTTTTTGTGTGCGCTGACTTTGCCGCGTGCCAAAAGAATGTGTTCTGATTGTGTTGTGTATTGTTGATGCGCTTCGTTCGCCGCTCCGCCTCTGGAGTCAACGTACTGTTTCTGCTTACGGGCAGCCGCTAACTGAACACGACAAGCGCCAAGTGTTCCCATTTAAGCACACATCGCAATTGTTCACGAACAACGAATAGCGAAACTGAAACGACCGAAGCATGCCGAAGCTTCGGCCGTTACAAAGCCGAGTCGACAAACGAACAAACGAATGAACTAACGAACGTAACGTAACCTGGTAACAACTGCAACTAGAGCTGACATTTTTGTAACGGTCAATGCGGCAAGGAGCTTTTAAGGCAAAGCGCAACGCATGAAAGCTCTTGCCACTTGCATTTTGAACGCAAACGTACAGCTTGCAGATCACTAAGCTTTTCATTTCAACATACACACATTGTACATTTATATTATACATACGAGTATGCAATAATTGGAGCAGAACGTCAGTTCTATTAAATACCCTCCAAGCAGCTGTCTCACTTATCACTTAAGTTTGTGTCTTGGTAATCAACGCAATTGCATTGCACCGAAATGGGAATGGGAATGGGAATGAGTACAAGAGGGACGGAAATAACAATGCTTACCCCACATCCTGCTTTCATGCAGCACCTGTACTCTTCTAACATGCTCGCTTCAGGTTGAATGCGTGTTTTGTGAATGAACGCACCTCTCTGTGAATGTTTGCGTTGTGTTCCCGCCTTTTCGTTCCCATTTACATACATACAAATGCACATGTATGCTTGCATGTGTGTGCGCATTCCCAGCGGCTTTTGCTTCACAAGTCTGCATAATATTAACGGTATGTGGGCTGCTGTCAATTAGCACAGCGCACTCCAGCAACAATAGCTCCATCACAGTCGGAACGAGGTCAGCCACGCCACGCCTCTCGCCGTCCAGTTGATGGGCGTTTTGGATTGGGCGACGCATAATTAGCAAAAGTGACGCTCCATGTCCTGGGTCAGTGCCCGTTAGCAAAGAACGTTGAAAAAATTGCAGTTGCAGTCAATTTTCCGGATCTTGGTTTCGGCTTATCAATAATACGTATTTGCTGCAAGTCCTTGACATTCAAGCGCAGCAGGAAACCGCATTTTTGCAAACAAATCACACAATAAATACACTTTTCTCGTCCGCGCCAATTTCCGGAACTTTAAAGAAAACTATGCGCGTCCTTTTCACTTTCACTTTGATCATACTTTCGATTACTTTGCATACATGTATCGATGTACATTTTTAAAATTGTATTTTATTTATCGAAAGATCAAAGTACCAGTTATTTCAAATACCGCGCTTTTTATACCCCAATTCGGAAATATACCAACATACCAAAAAAAAAAGTGTGTTACCAGCTTGCGGCCACCCACAAATTTCAAAATCATTATCGATTACTTAATGTTATCAACGATATTTTTCTATTTTTGAAAGCAATCGATAAGAAAGTATTTTTACCGCTTTGTGGTCCCTTATCCCTCGTAACATTCCAACAAATTTATTTTACATACAGTTACAACAATTGTGTACTCTCAAATGGCGAATTTATTTATTATAAATTTGTTGTTGGGTATTGAAAATGGATGACTCCATTTTACGTTTTGGTTTTTTGTTGTGTGAACAAATTCAACGAAAGGTTTTTGTTTTTTTTGTTTTTGTTATGCTTTTGAACTACTACGATAATTGAATTGAAAGATTGCATGTTTGGAAATCTTCTAGCCGTTAAGCATTAAGAAATTTTGTATCTGTTTATAGTACTCGTATTATCAATCAGAAGGGCACATCATTTTTTTCATTTATCATTTTTTTTTTGTTTTTGTATTTTGTATTTTTTATTATAACCTAAATGTCTAACCAAAATATGATACTACATTTTGTTGTGCGAAGTTCCCGGAAACGTGATTATAATTTGAAAATCGTCTCGTATATTTCACAATATGAATTTGGTAGTTGTTGATATAACGATAGGATTATAATAATCAATCACATGTTCAAGGATCTTCGATTTCTTTCAATTTCTCAATAAATATTATTTGCTTTGCTTCTTCTCCCTCCGTTTTTTTGTTTTGTTTTTGTTGTGTTCTTAGTTTAAGTAGAATCTTTGTTTTTAATTGAAACGCACGAATGTCAAAGAGAACAATTAAAAGAAATAATAAAACTGTAAGCTCACAATAAATATGATCTATACGCATAACGCTACACATGCTGGTGATGCTTTCTTCTTAGGGGACTGACTGGGAGATGGGTGAGTTGAATGTTTAAACTAATTACAAATACACATATAATTTATGCTACGATTCTTGAAAAATGGGCATGAAGAAGGCGAGGAGGATGGAGACGAGGACGTGGGCTAGGGCAGCACTAAATTATACATATATATATATATATATATATATATATACGTATTTATATATATATAGGATCATCATTATCTTCTTCTCATCAGTTTCGTTTCGTCTACAATCTAATATCGGTCTCTCATCGTAACTGTTATATCTGATCTATCCGCTGGGACGCACCGAAGTGTTGCACAGACTTCAACCAGAGAAGTTTTCTTGCTTCGGCTTCGATTTTCCATTCTTAAGTATTGTTATGTTATATTTACGTTTGTTTCGTATATTTAACTGGATGCATTTTCTTTGGAGTGGTTTGCTTGGTCGCTATTTCGATCATTCCTTTGATTCCTTCCTTTCATGTACACTCCTCTATCTCTATCTCTCTCTCTCTCTCGCTTTCTACCTCTCTCTCCTGCTCTGATTCAGATCTCGTTTCTCTAACGGCTCACTTTTGATTTTTCATATAGTATATCTAATGTAGAATCTGTTCATTGCTGTTCCTGTTGATGTTCTTTTAGTTGTTGTTGTTGTGCCAAATATGTAATTTACTGCTCCATTTTATTGTAGTATTTCTCTTGTTTCTCCCTCTCGCTCTGTATCTCTCGCTGTCTCTCTCCCTCTGGCTGGCTGGCTGATCTGCTGTCTTGACTTATGCCTCTCATAATCTCTTGAGCATACGCTTCTTCTCCTTCAGCAATTTCTCCTTTTTCTTATCCTGCAGTTTCTTGTCAAGACCAGCGTGTTTCTTCGTCGATGGTCCATCATCATCTTTGGCATCGCTGGCAGCAGCAGCAGCTCCGCATTTGGCCGGCTAAAAACCCAAAGAAATCGCGGATAAGATGGTGAATTGTCCACTTTGCGACCTGCTTACCTGGGCATGTATCTCGGTCATCATGCGCGCACGCTGCGAATAATCATCATAACGCTCGAGAAGCATTTTGCCGGCTTCTTCGTTAAGCGCCGACTCCGGATTGGGCACAATGAGCAGGCATTTAATCGTAAGCAGTATGTGTTTAATGCCCAAATCGGGTTTCCAATCCTTTTTCAATGTGTTCACACAAATCTCGCCATTGGCGGCCACATTCGGATGGAATATCTTGGTGAGGAAATACGCTTTCGGCGGTGTCTGTGGGAAATCTTTGCTCAGCGTCAGCTTGACGCGAAACACACCAACGGCATATGGAGTGCCAGCTGGACCATCGATTAGTGCTTGGATATCGGTGACATCGCTCTCATTGATCAGCACCTTGATGCCTTCGGGTGGCGTTGTCTCCATATCCTGCAGCTCCTTCATCACCTGTCTGATCGTCTGTGGCGACAGATTCTCCACGTTCGAATATTGCTAAAGAATACAAGTGTTTCAATTAATTCACATTCTTGGTCTCTATGCATTTTGTTTACATTACCGAACTCATGGCTTCGCCTGCTGTTCCCGCTGCCTGTGTGTGTGTGTGTGTATGTGTGTTTGTCCGTGTACTGCACGCTTGTGTGTGTGTAGTGTGGGTGTACGTGAGCGTCTTGCTCTTTCGCTCTCACGCAATAGATCTATATGTGAGTGTGAGTTTATGTGTGTGTTGTGTTTGAATGCGTTTCAAGGTTTCTCAATAGTCTCTGCGTTGCTGCTGCTTCAATGTCCTGCACCTCTTATTATTGTTGTAGTTGTTGTTAATACTGTCAAATGCTCAAGTTTTTTTTCGTTTGCAAAAAAAGCTTCAGTCCAACTGTATTTACTGCAGCGCCGTTAAGCTTTAGAGACAGCGTCTCCTCGTGCAGCAGCAGTGGGGGGAAAACTGTTTGCACTGTTTTCGTTTGCGTTTGCGTTTTTGTTTTTCCCACTATTCGCTGGCGCTTTATTGCAATTATTGCCTCGTGTTGTATGCTTGGTGGTGGCAAGTTGAATGTGTTTCAAGCTGAAATCGATTTGTTGTCCGTTTTTGTTATTGGCTTTGCGACACATTTAAAAAAACAACAAAAAAAAAACAATTTCTAGTCAATTGCACACTTCACACACGCTCAACTCAACAACAAAACACAAAACAGCAGCCTCCATTTACAGAAACCCTCGTCGTATGGCATGCGCTACATTCTGGAGAGCATATGGCATTCAATAAGCATTATGCATTTGTTGTTCACTTACCTTAGATCGCTATTGGTAATTATATTTTATCTAATTGCTTTCCACTTTTCGGCGTATTTATTGCAGTATCTTAATCGCCAAATCACAACATACCATTTAATTGGATAATTTGTTAATAATTCATATATTTACTGTGCGTGCAGCGTATGCTGCTGTGTGTGTAGTTTGTACCAAACACAAGCTGCTATCTATACTGCTTTTATGCGCAGATGCACTAGTGTTGTCTCATTCGCGCCTATCGAATTGCACACACACGCACAGCGATTGTTCAACCAATTATTTATTATTCAGTAATGAAAAAAATATTTCAACTAATTATTAAATCAAGCGCTTTATATGCTTTTCAATGCTAATATGTTTAAATCAGAGAAATAAAGTATGAGCAAAAGATGATAATGTTGCAATGAAATTGTGCATTTGGCGTTGCCACTTGACGGCAAGTAGTAAGGGGCGGTGGTTGATAGTATAATATCGATATATGCCATTATACAGTTAATTTTGAAACCAATTAAAAATTTTACCTAACTGGAGTTAAACCTTTTATATATACATATATATGTAGGATTAAATTCCAATATTTCGTCGTAATTTTCATTTTCTACACCAGGTGTAGCTTGCTGTTAATCAATTAAAATTATATATCGATAAATAGATATGAATGCATAACTATCGATGCATGTTGATTGGACTGAAAAAAAAACTAATCGCTATGTCTCGATGTTTTTTTTACACAAACGCCAACGCATAATTTAGTTATTTTTTATAGTTGTAAGATTTTGTCGAACTCTCTAATTTATTGAACAATTTTAAAAAATTGCTTGGCGCCGCGACGCACTGCATCCTTTGTTGCGAGTTGTGTTTGTTGCGTGTGCGCTGCGTGTTGCGTGTGTTGCTGTGAAATTGTGAAACGAGTGCAGCCAATAAAGAGGGCAAAAAATGTCGAAGAATAAAATCAACACAACGTCGGCGACGGCGGCGAACGCTGAATCGACGCTCATCGAAGTGAAATCAAAGGTATGCCCAAGAACAAGAACATTTCCAAATATCCCTTCTAGCTCACACATACACTCACACACAAACACACATTCAACTGGTGACATGCTGATTCATTCACCCAAAAGGAAAAAAAAATTAGTGGCAACAGTTGTCAGCTAGTTGTTGGCTTAGAGAGGGTTGATAGTGATGATGATAATAATGGTATGCAATTTGAACAGTTCGATGCCGAGTTTCGACGCTGGAGCTTCAAACGGCACGAGACTGAGCAGAGCTTCGACAAGTTCGCCACGCTCGTCGAGCAGCTGCACAAGCTGAGCAACATCCAGTTTCTCATACTCTACATCGATCCGCGGGACAACGATCTGTTGCCTATCAACAACGACGACAACTTTGGGCGTGCCCTCAAAACAGCTCGTCCGCTGCTGCGTGTGATAGTGCAGCGCAAAGGTAAGAGAGGCAGAGTTATATACATATATATAGAGTGAGTGATCCAATATCGGAATTCTTATTACAGATGACTTGAATGAGTATTCAGGCTTTGGCACGATGAAGCCACGCAATCTGATTGGCAGCATTTTGGGGCATACGCCAGTAAAGACCAAGGCACCATCGATATCGATACCTCACGATTTCCGTCAGGTGTCCGCCATCATTGATGTGGACATTGTGCCCGAAACGCATCGTCGTGTCCGTCTGCTGAAGCATGGCAGCGATAAACCATTGGGTTTCTATATCAGAGACGGCACTTCGGTGCGTGTGACGGCCAGCGGCTTGGAGAAGCAGCCTGGCATCTTTATATCGCGTCTGGTGCCGGGCGGATTGGCCGAAAGCACCGGCTTATTGGCCGTCAACGATGAGGTGATCGAAGTCAATGGCATTGAGGTGGCTGGCAAGACGCTCGATCAGGTGAGTGAAAGTTATTGCATACCGCATTTGAAGCGAATTCAAGTGTTTGTTTTTATAGGTAACCGATATGATGGTCGCCAATAGCTCCAATTTGATCATCACAGTGAAGCCGGCCAATCAGCGTACGCTCACATCGACGCATCGCGGCAGCTTCTCGCGCAACAGTCAATTGTCCAGCGGATCGCATCACACGAATCACACAAACACCTCCGATGAGCTGGAGCACGACGATCAGGATGATATTGTTGATCTAACCGGCGTAACACTGGACGAAAGTCCAACAAGTGGCGGCGGAGCAACTGTTACAGTGACAACCACAGCATCGGGAGCTGGATCAGCTGGAACAGCAGCGCACAGTCATCAATCGCAGTCATCGTCATCACCGTCCACGCATCACAAACAGGCCGCCTCGAATGCGTCCACAATTATGGCCAGCGATGTCAAGGATGGCGTGCTGCACTTGTAAAAATGCAAGCAACAAAAAAAAAACAAACAAAAAAAGGGGAAAAGACACAACCTACACACATACACTACACACCCACACATACAAGCATATAGCATATATGTATATTTATATTTTTGGTACACATTCCACATTTCCAGTTTTATGCACGAACTTGTTTTAATTTCATTTTCCTTGCTGCGAAACTATTGTATTTTAATTGTAAGCATTAATGTCCCTTATATTTTTTTGTTATATTCATATATCCTTCATGTGTTAACATTAGTTAGAGCGAGCAAGGCAGTCACGAGTGAAAGAGAGAGAGATAGAGAGAGAGCAGCTTTGAGTTGTAATTGTAAAACAACAAAAAGTTGAATTGCAATTATAACTCGATCTTGAACATTGCATTCCATTAATGTACTTTGCGGCACACACACACACCCATACACACACACACACACAACAAACTAATTCGATGTACTTACAACTTAAAACTTAAGCAAAATGTTTTGTTTCCCTATTATTTTTTTTTAATTGAATTTTAATGCGTCATTTTTTTGTAACGTGTGCGAGCTTAAAAAGTGTTACTTAATATACATGCTATACATATATATATATACATATACATATATTTATACATAATATACATACTACATGTAATGTATGCTTTTTCATTTTGTGTTTAAAATACTCGTTCAAGTTTTGTTTGTATTTCGTAATTTGTAAGCAGAAAGAAACGAGGAATCGAAGAAAGATGGAAGATGGATGATGAACAACTACCAAACACCAACAGCGCCTTTAAAAATAGCAAACCTACATTAATATACACTATACTATATAAATTATACTAAAAACTAATAACTATATATCAACTATTATTGTAGTCAAATTGAGACAAAAGACACTAAAAACGAAAAACGATAAAGAAAAAAAGACAGCGACTTGAAGTTAACATAACACATATGAGACAGGCATATTTTAGATATATATAATATATATACGATACGATATACACATATACTTATACCATGTAGTTAGAGTTATAATCGAAAAAGAGTGTACTAATCTATCCGCATACCGAATACCCTATACTTTTACCTCTTACTCTTCTTCTATGACCTCAGCTCATTTCCTTAGATTGTGTCAAGTGCAACAACTGACGCAAGTTAAATCAATTAATACACACACACACACACATAACTCCAATCGAACAATTTCAAAATATACATTACATTATTACAAACACAACAACAAGAAAAACAATATAAGACAAAGTAATATTTTGATGCATGTACTTTTAATAAATCAAAGTGAACTTTTCAAAGTGCACTGAAAACTTTATTTCTAATTTCACGATTTCTTATTCTTCGATGAAAGATGGGCGAAGGAAGGGAATAACGATTATAATGTCGATTCGATTTATGATGGGGATATATTATTTTTTATGTATAATTACCTTATTTTCGAAAAAGGATTAACTTTTCATAGCTTTATCAGACTGCATTCAAGGATTTCAAAAAATCCTTTCCAAAAATATTCTCAACTTTTTCTTAAGGGGAAATATAGAAAAATTTCGGAAAAAATCATAAAAACCTCCTTATTTTGCCCATTTGAAGGACGATCAGCATGTCCTTTGGCACACAAATAGTTATAATCTATACCACTCGATTGGTATACCTAAAAGGACGAAAGTCCTTACAGGAGTCGAGATATAAGGACTTCTTTGTGTACAGAAAGTAGGCTATAACTCATGAATGTCCTGGCGTATCTATCAACTGACCAAGGGACATTCCGATCGTCCTTGTGGAACTCGGGTTATACTGGAATTTTCAATTTCGGCCTATTTTTTTTTGGTCTCTTAGACTGAAAAATTCACAGTTTTGGATTCTGAGACGATCCGATATTTTATTGATGCCAATTGATAGAATCAATCTTTATAATCGTAGGCAAGATATGGTGAAGATATAGATATTTATGTAACTATATATCTCTAAATGAAGGCGAATAAGTTACAAGTTTCTTTTCCGTTCCGTAGATATTGTAATACAATCCATGAATTGACAAAGAAAACGTAAGTTTATCTTTGCACTAAGTAAACTTTATGTCTGGGAAAGTTGACTCATTGCTTATTGTGGTTCGTAGAAGTGATAAATAATACCCGAGCTTTATGTTTTTATCTAATTTGTTTATATTTGGAATAATGAACAAAAAAAAAATGAACAAACTTTTGTTGTAGTTTTCGTTTTAGCTATTTTCATACATATGTATATAATATATAAGGAATACATGGAATAGTTTGTTATATGCTTTAGGATTTATAACTAAATTGAAATGTTTTTGTTTTGTTTTTAATACAGATTTGAATTCAAGTTCAATTGAATGTTTAGAGTTATGTTACGTACTGTTTTTAGTTTGGCTTGGCATGCGATCAATCGTCATTTTGGTTTTTACAGCGAATTGTTTTTGGTTTTTTAGGTACACAGAGATAGAAATTTTCGAGATAGAGAGATGCAGTTAAGAGAGAATCAGAGAGAGATTACGAATTAGTTTTTGTTTGTTGGCCACATACTGTACACGCGCATAATGAACTTATACATAGATTTATAATTATAGTTATAGCGTTTAATCGCTGGAGACATCGCATGCGGTGGCCACATTGGCTGCATTGTTCTCGAAGCACTGCCAAATGGTCCGAGCAGCGGGTCGATCCTCGCTCAAAGCATTGGTGCACAAATAGAACAACTCCACAATGCAATTGTAATCGTCGCTGAGCTGGAAGGCAACCGGCAGTGGTGGACGTGTGCCATACGCTTGCTCGAGGTGTGTCATCGAATAATCAGAAATGTCATTCTCTTTGGTGTCATCCTCATCTGCATCTGTATCTGTATCACCATCGCCATCACCATCACCATCTCCATCTCCATCATCATCCTCATCGATGCTCTCTTCAGCTGGTGTTGTGTCCTTTGACGTCGTCGTCGTCGCTGTTAGACTATCATCGTTGCCATAGCTGAGCTGTTTGCGTTGCGGCAGTTCCTGTGAGCTGTCCATGTCCATGGTATTGTTGCTGCTATTAAAGGCGGCGTCCAGTTCCAGTGTGTGTGGCGGCACCAGAGCCAATGTCTCATATATGATAAGGCCGAAGCTGAAGATGTCAGCTTTGCTGTCAATAATCTCCACTTCATCGATAATCTCTGGCGGCGACCAAATCGTTGTGCCTGCAAAATGGTATAAAACAATTCAGCATTTGTTCCATAGTCTTTGTTTTGAGAGAGAATTACAAGCAAATTCTTCACTTGAAGAAAACATTAACAACAATTATGGATACTAATTTTGATTTACCGAATTATTCTAAATTATTGATTCTTAATTGAACAATAAGAACAGTCAAATGAGAGGACGACTTACCCACATACTGTAGATGGGGATTCTTTTGAAAACTGATTTCGCCATTCTCGTCCAACGGCAGTGTGACGCCAAAATCGCAGAGTTTACAGATTTCAAATTCACCCTTGACCAGGACATTGAAAGACTTGAGATCACCGTGCAGCAGACGCGCCTCACAGTGCAAAAAGTCGAGGGCATGCGCAATGTCCATGATCATTTTGAAGGTGTGTTTGGCGGGCAAGGGGCCGAGATCCTCATCGTGACGCTCCTCCAAAATGGAGCCTAGCGAAGTGCTGCACATTTCCAAAGCCAGCGTATCGATGCCCTCCGGCGTCTTGATGACCCCACGAAAGCCCACAATATTGGGATGATTGAGTTTGCTGCAACAAATAAGTGAATATTATATATGTAAGTAGAAGAACAGTTCAAGTGATAAACGGGATAAAGGAAGTAAGGTAAGCGATCAAGTTCAGCTGGCAATCAGCGACGTTGTCAGCAGATCAAATACAATTGTGCTGTGTGTATAACGGAATTATGTACACCAAATGCACGCACACACACATGAGACGCAGCAGCCTTACACGCATGCAAGGCTCACACAAGCACACACGCACACAACAAACGCAGCCAGCCACCGCCACCGGCTCGCCCACGTGTGTGAATGTGTGTGTGCGTGTGTACACAGCAATTGTTGAAAATACACACACACACACACACACACACAGACATTCATACACATGTGTTGGACCTTTGGAGGACTCACCGCAAGATGGCTGCTTCGTGCACGATGCGCTCATTATAGACCATCTCTTTTTTGGCCCGGGTGCGCTGTGTTATACGTTTGACCGCCCACGGCGAACGGATCTGTCCATGCTTGGGTGACCTGTCCAGGCGATATACACTGACACCGGTGCCATGTCCCAGTGTCTTCAGCATTGGCGATGGCGGTATTCTGATTGGTGTGCTATTGTTTTGCACGTTCTCCATGTGCAGGTTGCGCAGTTTGCGACGCGGCGTATCCATATTGTATTCTTTTGTGTGGGCAACTGGTGAAACTCGACCACGAACCGCAGCGGCGCAGGAGGTGGCGCAAGGGGGTAAATTGTTGATTTAGAAATACAAGTTGGGATAACTTCTAATGTGACGCGCACAAAAACGCCGTTTAATTGAAATGAAGGGATGGCTAAAACTAACTATCGATTACACGCGTTGTTATTGTATCGCACTGTAGCTTCAAATGCCGCATGTCATCGATAAGTTGAGCGCTACATTCAAAAAGTAAACTATTTTCAACTACACGTTCAACATGCATGTAAGATATGCTGTAATTTAATATTTTTTTTTATACAGCCTGACAGTAATGGATTTGGATCAGGCTCAAAGTTTGCTTGCATTTTTCTGGTTGCCTTGGAGCTGCGTGTTTATATCGAATGCATATTTGAAGCGACAAGCGCCACAGCGATAAATTGTCTATCGAAAATACAGTTGAATTTAACGGTTACCACATTTAAATAATATACATTTCTTGCAACTTTTCTGTAAAACAAATGAGAACAAATGATTTGTGTTTGACTAGTGAACTGTGCCATCTTAATCATTATCGATAAGTGCTGTGGGCTTTTGCCAATCGAGTGTGTACTCGATTAGCAAGTGACAACTGTAGCTTTCGCATCGCATTGCATCGCATCGCATTCCTTTTGCCCCGATTGTTGTTTTTATTATTTCATGTGACTTTCCCGGGGATAATGTGTTTCCTGCGCTTTTTGATGCAAGCGCGCTCCACGCTTGGCCGCGTAAGTGCAACGTTTGTGTGCGTGTGTGTTTTATTCCTGCCAGCCAGCTTCTGGGCTTTACTCATATGGCTTCTCTACTCACTCTCACTCACTCACCCCCTCTCTCTCTTTCTCGCACTCTGTTGCACTCCCAATAGTATCTGCAAGCTGAGAAGGCAACAGGAAGTGAAACAAATTTGAGGAAACTGCACATTGTGCTGGGCAACGAATCATGCGATCTGGACTCCGCCGTCTCCGCCCTGACACTGGCTTTCATCTATGCGCAACGACAGCAGGAGCACGACTTTCTGCCCGTCCTCAATATACCGCGCATTGATTATCCCCTCAAGACGGAGGTGCGTCACATGCTCAACAAGTGCGAGATCGATGCCCAGTTGCTGTTGTTTCGCGACGATTTGCCGGAGCAGCTGCGCAGCGACATCAGCGTCATACTCGTGGATCATCATGTGAGCAGCAGCAGCTTGGCGCCGTTGGTGAGCGAGATCCTGGATCATCGGCCACTGGACAAGCAGCATCCAGTGCTGCAGCTCCTGCCCACACACTGTGTGCGTCACATTGAGCCCGAGGTTGGCTCCTGTGCCACGCTAGTGGCCGAGCGCTATTTGGCCGAGGAGCAGCCACGTTCCAGTTGCGTCAGCCGCCTGTTGCATGCCACCATTGTGCTGGACACCATCAACTTTTCGCCCGCCGCGCGTCGTTTCTGTGCCCGCGATCTGGCCATGGTGGAGCTGCTGGAACAGCAGCAACAACAAGGCACCGAGACAACTGTTGACGATGATGAAGATGTGCAGCTGCAGCGTCTTCAGCTCTTCGAGGAGCTGGTGGCAGCACGCGCAGACATCAGTCAACTGTCCCTGGCTGAGGTCCTGCGTAAGGATGCCAAGCAGCTGCGGACGCAGCGCAACAATCTCCCGCTCGCCGGGCTGCCGATGTTGGTGCGCGACTTCATCGAGCTGCCGGATGCGGAGTTGGCCATCCGACAGTTTGCCGGCGACTCGCAACTGTTGATCATCCTGGGCATGTTTGTGGCACCAGGCACGGGGCAGGTGCAACGTGATGTGGCACTCATTCCGCTTTCGCCGCCCTGTCCACTCCTGGAGCGAGTGCGTCGTGCTCTGTTGGATTGTCAGTCGCCAGCCCTGCAACTGCAGCCGCATGCCGCCGACAGCAGCTTCATGGGCGGATGCTTCATGCGGCAGCTGAACGTGCAGGCGACGCGGAAACACATCTTGCCCGTGGTGCAGCGTGTCCTGACCGAGTGGGAGGCAGCGGAGGAGGCGACACAGCACTGTGACTGCGACGATGTCTACTTCTTCAAGGAGAAACCCAAACTGGGCCTCTCTTAGAGTGTCAAACCAATAGCTAATCCGTTGTTATGTGTGGATGCAACTCCCAATCTCCCTCTCTCTCTCTCTCTCTCTCTGTCTGTCTGTCTGTCCTTCTTTCGCTGTCTTGCAAATCTTTTGTTATTCTGTTAGCCGAATTGTTTATGTATTAAGCACTTATTTATGTGTGTGCATGTGTGTGTGTGTGGGTGGGAGGGTGAGTGAGTGAGAGGAGGAGAGGAGCAACTCCCAAGATATCCAAATGTCTGTTAAGCCTTAATGTAAAATAAATGTATAATACAATCGGAAAGAGTTCAACTACATTCCAGAATTACAAGAAGTTTCAATATCAATATGTATACCCGCTTTCCATAGGGTAGAAGGGTATTATGACTTTGTGCCTCCATGAAATGTACGTAACAGGCAGAAGAAGATATCTCCGATCCTATAAAGTGTATATATTCTATATCACGGACTAAACGGCCATATCCGTCTGTCAGATCTGAGAGACTATTAAAGATGGAGATATCATTTTCTTTTCAATGTAGTACTACATCAATATACCAAATATAGCCTATGGTACATCTTAGTATTTTTGGTATATTTTCAGATTAATACCGCATTCAAGATGGGTAGGTCCAACACAATTTACATATACTTTAAAGCATTTTCAATTTGTTTTTATTGTGCGAATATGTACATAGGAAATACATAAATAATTAAAAAAAAGCGTACTACAATTGTGGCTCCGCTTCGCCAACACCCTCGCCGTCGCCATAGCCATCTCCATCGCCCATCTCATCATCAGCACACTCGAGTGTCAGATCCTCCAGCATCTCCTCGAGCGTTATCTGCGGCACATCCGCCGTCGACTCAGCGACAGTTGGCAGCTGCTTTTTGGTGTCGCGATAGACATTGATCTGGCCACGAATGTCCGCGTTCTCCTCGATGTCGTCGAGGAACTCGTGATAGTCGTGCTTGCTGCGCTCATCCGTCGCCTCATCCGCCAGATGCTTCAGCTTCCACAGACGCTGGCTGAGACGCGTCTGGCGATCGTAATGCTTGCGCACCAGGACGACATCGGGTATCAGGTCCGCAGACAGTTTATCAAACTCGGGATCGTTGATGTTCGCCTCGCCGGTGTTGTAGCCCAGCACGGAGTCGCCCACCTTGAGCAGATGCCCCAGATGGGAGCGTGTATGAATGTTATTCTCGGCGATGCCCAATTCGGAGGCACGCACCAGCCAAATGTCACAGAGGGCGTGCTTGAAGGAGACGCTGCCCTGGCCGGGATAGCTCTTGCGATCCTTTTCGTGTATCAGCTCAATGTCCATGACCACATACTCGACCAGCTGCTTCGGATTGCAGATTGCCTCGAACGGGGCGCGGAAATAGACCTGTGATTGTATCTCAGCTATTTGGGCGGTCAGTGGATCAATCAGATGAATGCTGCTGGACACGCGATTCACGAGGCAAATAGGCGAAATGTTACCCAACTGTTGACGCAGCTTCTTGCTCAGGCAAACGGCGCTGTCCTTGGACACCGGCGCAATCTCCACCGACCAATTGTATTTGTAGTTGTAGTTGTTACTGTGTATATCATGGGAAATGAGACGCTTCGATGTGGTCACCTTGGCGGGCACCATTGTCTGCAGGAAATCGACCATACGACGCGCATGATTCTCGCTCGCATAGAAGAAGTCGAGGCCACCGTGCTCCGGCTTAATGCCCAGCGTATTCTCGTGGGCCTTGTACTTGAGCACCAACTGCTCGAGATAATAGAAGGTCTTCTTGTTCTCCGCCCGCTGGCGCACCTGAACGAGGCAGCGCCAAAAGTCTTTCGCCTCGGTGCGATGGCAATCGTTGCACATTTGATTCTGCACCGTGAACTCCACGATGAACACTTGCTGCAGCACTGTGCCGCCAGAGATTTCGCCATGCACGGTCAGCTTCACTTTGATGCGCTTCGAGTGCTGCTCGGTCCAAATGAATCCAGCGTCCACGAGCTTCACATCCTTCAAGCCCTTCAGCTTCTTGAGGCAAACGGCGAGCAGTTCACGGGACTCGAGCGAGGCTTGAATCCATTCGTTGGGCGGCTGCAGATAGCGTTCGCAGTTGCGACAGAAATGCAGCACCGCCTGCTTGGGTATGTTCTCTGTGATGTCGACGTGATTGCGCAGACAGGTGACGCACATATTGGCCGGATTTGGTTGAATGGCGACGCCACATTCACAGCACAGAATCATTGCAGTGCTCGCACTCCCGCTGATGCTGCTTGTGGCACCTAATGGGCTGACGCCGGCGTAATCGACGTGCTCCATTCTTGATTGACACCGACAACCGATTGTTGTTCAATTTGAGAATAAATGCAATTCCAATTGCAGAATAACAAAAAACACGTGCAGCTATTTCACACTACTGCGCAATCAATGTTGGCTTGGACCTCAGTATGACCTGACTACAAAAATAAACAGAGGTATTTTATTATCACAAAATATACTAGCTGTATTGTTTACGTTCACTACGGTTGTAGCAAACAGCTTTTGAAGGTGATTTAACCACATAAAACAAAAAACAAATCTATATTATGAAATAAAATGTACAATAATGCACTCGCTGCAATTATTTTCTTCCAAATCACGTTATCTATTCGATAAAATAAAAATAGAAAAATTGGTTCGATAAAATCAAAAATAAGCGAAATTATACAATTGTTTTTATCGATGTTTGACATACTGAAAATCGATAAAAAAAATAATTCATCGGGCTCCACTACTATTATAATATCACACCACCTCTAATTGCTGACTTTGTGCGGAATCGACGAAATTCGGAAATTTTTAAGAAACGCAAGATGGAAGTTGACGAGGAAGAATTCGAGGTTCCCTCCAGCAGCAGTAAGGGCGAAAAGAAACGATTTGAAGTGAAAAAGGTAAATTGCCGCATTCGGCATCAAAAAACAGTAAAGATTTTATGCAATTTCTGCATCGTCACGGCGGCGCGGCGTGTCACTAATTTTTGTAAATTCTTCCTTTTGTTTCCAAACAAATTTCAGTGGAATGCAGTGGCACTATGGGCTTGGGGTAAGTTGTGCAGTACACAAACAAAATAAAGAATAATACTCGGCGCCATCTTGAATGGCATGAAAGGTGTCGTAAAGTGATTAATAAGGCGGCAAGCAAGCATTACCAACAGTGTTGACTTTTTAGCGATTTTCGCATTTCTTACGAAGTCAACAGCCTAAATCTAGCCATTTTTGTAGCCATCTCCTCAAGTTTTCGCTCTGAGTTGTCAACACTGCTGCAGATTGATGTTGAATTTGAAATGTATTTAATGAAAATGTATTCCACAGATATCGTTGTTGACAATTGCGCCATTTGCCGCAATCACATCATGGACCTATGCATCGAGTGCCAAGCGAATCAAGCATCGGCAACTAGCGAGGAGTGTACGGTGGCCTGGGGCGTTTGCAATCATGCCTTCCACTTCCATTGCATTTCCCGTTGGCTGAAGACGCGTCAAGTGTGCCCGCTCGACAATCGTGAATGGGATTTCCAGAAGTATGGACATTAATAAGAACTGGATGATGACGAAAACGCACAGCCATCCCACAAAATACTGATGCGCTGATCACTCTCCTCTAGCATTGCATTGCATTGTTATGGGAGTTATTTATTCGCTGTCTCCACTCATTGTACTTCACACACACACACACTCACCAAAACACATACACCCACACAAAACATATTTTTAAGGTTGAATGCGAAACTTACTATTCAGTAAAGTAGAAATCTAAATGAAAAACTAAATAAAAAAAAATGCTTTGCATTTAACCGGCCTTTCTTTATGTTATTCGATTATTAGCAACCTCAAGTGCAGCCATTTATTTCCCCAGAATTTTTTTTATTGAATTTAAGCACAAGTCAATTTCGCAATAATGCTCGCTTTATTGCAAAGCAGCGTTCATTCAAACTGTGCATGTATTGGTGTGTGTGGCTCGCACACATTTCCTTTGCTGACCGGCAAAGAAAGAAAGAAGAACAAGAGTGAAGAACATGATGATGATCAATACGCTGGTAATGTATGTATATATATTTAATATAATTGTTGTATTGTAAATATATATTGTATGTATATATAGATGTCTGTATGTTTAATCGCATGTGTTGTGTATAACTAATTCCATATGCTAGTTTAACATAAAACTTAGGCTTAAACAAAAAAAATTCAAATACATTTTATCTGTATGGGTGTAACTATGATCTATGCATGTGTGTGTGTGTGTGGTGGTGTATGTTAAATTAAATTATTAAAAATAAACTAAAATTAACGAAGTGAACACTACAAAAAAAGTGTGACCATGAATTTGCTTATTTTTTTCGTTTTTTTTTTTTTGCAAGTTAACACAATTTTCTGCTCGTCTTCGCAACATGCTTGCACACATACACATGCAGCCGCCATATGCGTGTGTGTGTGTGTGTAGGTGAACGCAACAACAAAACATTAGAAATACAAATACAAAAAGTGCAATAAATATTTGATTGGATTTCCTCGCTTATTTCACACCAATCATAACATATTGTGTTTTTTTCCTTTTTGTTCAATATGCAGCGTTTATTTTTGTTTGCTTTAAATATATGTATGTGTATCCTTTTAGTTATAATTTAAATAGGTTTAATATTTTGTTTTTTTGTTAAGATTTTGCTTTTGTTTTATGTACAGTTAATTTGTAGTGTGAATCTAATTTGGTTTGCTATGCTTGCAATATATATTATTTATATATATGCTGTTTAGGCTGTGTAAATTGATTTCTTTTTGTTTTAATTTCATTTTTTATATATATTGCTTTCTTGCTATTGATTTTGTTATTTGTTTCTTACTATTTGTTTTTGTTGCTCTTTCATTTGTAATTGTAATTTCCTCGCTCACTAATTTGTTTGTTTTTCTATTTTATCGCATCTTCATATACACATATCCATATATATATTTATATTCTTTTATTTGTTTGTTTATAAATTTAACTTTAGTTGTAAGGCGTCTAAAACCGCTGCTAATTGCGTTTGTGTCTGTCTGTCTGTGTGTGTGTGTGAGTAAGTGGCTGTATGTGTGTGTGCATTGCATTTAGAATATTTATTTTTTGTGTTATTTTATTTTTGTTTGTGATTAACGTTTATCGTTTTAATTTTTGTTTTTAACGTTTTTACAAGAGAGAGACAAAGAGAGAGTTAGTTGTTGTCGTCCTGTTCTCCCGTTCGCTCAATTAATGGCAATTCTAATGTTCCTTGCTGTGTTGTTGTTGTTATCTGCTGCTGCTCTGCTTGTAATCAGGGCTGCGCAAGTGCGACAGCCATTTTGTTTTGTTTTGTTGCTGTTACTGCTGCTGCTGCTGTAGTTGTTCTTGTTGTTGTTGTTGTCTCACTTAAACGTTACGATCATTTGATTTTCTTTTAACTGTACATGATTTGTATGCGTTTTAATTCTATTCTTAACTTTTTAACTATAAACTTGTGGTTGTTACTGTTACTGCTGCTGCTGCTGGTATTATTATTAGTATTATAATTGGCATTGTTGTTGTTTTTGTTGCTGCTGCTGCTGTTGTTGTTATTCATATTAATCTCAACTTCATTCTCATCATAATCTTTATCCTCATCATCATCATCATCATCATGACCACCACCTGCAACATCATAATGTATAATATTCGCTTTTTTGCTACTTTTATGCTTTAAATATCCATCTGAAATGGCAAAAAGAAAGAAAAGGAGAGAGAGCGGGAAAGAGAGAGAAAAATAGAAAGAAAAGCAAAAAAAAAAAAGAAATTTGTAATCAAAGTTTGCATTTACAAAAGACGTTGTTGGTAGTTATTGTTCTTTTTCTGCTTCTTTCTCCCCCACCCACCCGATTGAATGGCATTTGGACAGGACAAAGAAAGAACACGAGAGTGACGGTGTTGCCAGACTGCGTCAATGTAATGTAAGATTTATAGACAGACAGAGAAAGAGTGTATGTGTGTGTGTGTCGCACACTAGCAAACTTAAGTGGGCGGAACAGGGAGAGGGGGGCGTACTGTAGCTAGCAGCAAGCAAGGGCAGGCGGCAGACTTGTTGTTGTTGTTGTTGCTGTCGTTTGTTGTTGTTGTTCTTGTTGTTGCTGTTGTTGGCAATGGCAGCAGCGCAGTCAATACGCGTAGAGATCAGTCGTTGGTTATTTGTTGCTATGTTGCTGCTGTTGTTGTTGTTGCTGCTGCTGCTGCTTGTGATGATGGTGATGATGATGATGGTGGTGGTGGAGATGATGTTGCTGCTGCTGTGGCGATGAAGACGATGGTTGCTGCTGCTGTTGTTGTTGCTGCTGCTGTTGCTCTGCAACAATAGGCGAAGAGGAGGAGGATGATGACGATGAGGAGGAGGAAGCGGCAGCTACCAGCTTTATTTGATGTTGCTGCTGCTGCTGCTGTGGTTGCTGCTGCTGGTGTTGCAGATTGGCAAAGCTGGTTGGCGCCAGAAGCGCGCAAGTGCCAAAAGTATGCTTCGGCATCATGGTTAACGCTTGTGGCAAAAATGTGTGCGAACTGGAAACACTGCTCGGTGCTCCTGTGGCGCCATTGCTGCTGCTGCTGCTTGTAATGTTGCTGTTGCAGTTGTTGTTGTTGCTGTTGTTGCTGATGTGACTGCTGTTGCTGTTGCCATTGCCACTGCTGCTGCTGACAACAGCTGCTTGAGCTTGATCTGCGCTGCGTTTGCCAAACTTGTTGAGCTGTTGCTGTTGATGTTGCTGTTGATGTTGCTGCTGCTGTTGTTGGTAGTAGGCCATGTAGTTGTTGCTGTTGCTGCGACTTCCGTTCAGCGGTGACTTGGAACGAGTAAAGAAATTGGTGGTGGAAGTGCAAGCCGATTGAAATGAGCCAACACTCGAAGATGTTGTTGATGTGGGTGAATCTGCTGCTGCTGCTGTTGTGGCTGTTGCTGGCAATCGAGTTGCAGTTGCTGTCGACGTCGATGTGGATGATGTTGCCGTTGTCGTGGCTGCTGCTGTTGCTGCAGCTGCTGGCGACTCAGCTGTCGTGCTGCTGTTAAGCGATGATGTGTTGATGCTGCTGCTGCTCGCATACGATGCATTAAAGGATTCGTTGTCGGCGTTGCTGCTGCTGTTGAGCTCATCGATGCCGCTGCTGCTGCCAGCTGCAGCTGTGGCTGATGCTGTGCTTCCCACTGCTGATGTGGCTGTCATCGCTGTTGCTGCTGTTGTTGTGGTTGTCGTCGTGTTGGTTGGTGGAATGTCTATCGTGTGCGACTCGTTGCCAAAGATCAAGCGCAGTCGCTTCTTTTGTGGCGTGCCATAGATGCTGTTGCAGTTGTTGTTGCTGCTGCTGCTGCTGCTAGTTGCTGCTGTTGTTGCTGCTGCTGCCGAACGCCGAGTGCGACGCGTTTTCTCCTTGTATCGCCACTCGGAGGCTTCGATTGCTGGCTCTGCTTCAGCTTCAACTTCCGCTTCCGCATCTTCCTCCTCTACATCAAGCTCTTCCTCCTCTTCATCCTCTTCGTCGTCGTCATCTTCCTCCTCCTCATCTCCCTCTCCCTCTTCATCATCGTCCTCGTCGTCGTCTTCCTCCTCCTCTTCATCATCATCGTTGCCATGCTCTGAGATGCCTTCCATGCGCAGTATTTCATACTCAACTCCAGTTGTGCTGCTGCTTGTTGCATTGTTGTTGTTGTGGTTGCCACCGCTGCAACTGTTGCGTGCCACATTGTGGCTGCTGCCGCTGTGGCTGCTGCCACTGTGGCCGCTGCTGGCCACCGCATTGCCCGCTCGACTGTTGTGGCTGCCGCCGTTGTGCAGCGCATGTTGTCCCCGCTCCTCGCTGTGGCTGCTGTGGAGACTCGTCCCCAGTTCAAAGACTTCGTCGAGGATGGGCGAACGTTTCATCCGCAACGTTAGCTTCAATCGTCGCTCCGGTGTCTTGAGCAGCGGCTCCACAGCGCTGCTGCTGATTGCTGTCGTTGCTGTGGTCGCTGCTGCTGCTGTTGCGTGTTGTTGCTGCTGCTGCTGTTGTGGTTGCTGCTGCTGCTGTTGTCGCTTGCGTTGGGAAACGCTGCCAACGGCTTCACAGTGAATATGTTGAGCAGCTGCCAAAGCTGCAGCTCGACGGCTGCGTTTGTGTTTGCCCGGTTCGATTGGATCAACAGTTGCTGCCGCCTGTCGCTTTGTTGTTGTGGTTGCTGATGTTGTGGTTGCTGCGTCGCCAGTTGTTGCTTGCTCAAAGCTAGCCATGAGGTTCTTCTTGTAGGCGGGACTGTTGCTCCGACTGCGTGTTGCTGTTGCTGTCGTTGCCTGCTGCTGCTGCTGTTGTTGTTGTTGTTGTTGTGGTTGTTGTTCACCCAGCGTTGTTGCTGCTGCTGCTGCTGCCGGCTCGCTTGCTGCTGGCTTCAGTTTGCGTTCACTAAATCTACTGCTAAGATTATTTCTACAGCTATTACTATTATTTAAATTATTACAATTTGTAATCGTTGTTTTAATGTTGCTGCTGTTGTTGTTATGGGCAGTTATGGTTGCTGATGTTGTTGATGCTGTTGTTGTAGTGGCTGTTGCTGCTGCTGCTGCCGCTGCAGCTCGTCCAGCGCTGTTGCGCGTCACACGCTTATCCGATGCAGTTGCTGCTGCTGCTGCTGTGGTTGCTGTTGTTGTGGTTGCTGCTGTTGTGTCGGCGCTTAGCTCGCTGCATAGAAAAACCTTGTGTTGTTGCTGCAGCTGCTGGAAATCCGTATCGCTACTTTCGCTGTCCGTTAAATATTTCCCCAACATTTGGCCGCTGTCCGATGCCTTTTGTCGCTGCGTTTGTCGCTCGCTGCGTCGCAATTGTCGCTGTTGCTGACGCTGCTGCTGCTGCTGTTGTTGTTGTTGTAGAGCGGCTGCTGCTGGTTTGTAACGCGGCATCAAGACCACAGGCGCCTTAGCATGTCCCACAACAGTTGTGGCTGCTGCTGCAATTGTGGTTGTTGCCGCTGCAGTCGTAGTTGTTGTGGTTGCTGCCACACTTCCACTGCTGTTGTAGCTGGCCAACGGCTCGTCCGTGGAGGCTGTCGATATGCTGCTGCTGGTGCTGTTCACCCGCATTGATTTGCGCACATTCATCGACGCTCCGCGTTGATTGTTGTTGTTGAGCAACTCGGCCGCAGCTTGTGGCTTCTGCATGGCTGTTGCCTGTGTGGCAGCCTCGGCATTTGTGCTCCCCCCCGTTGCTGCTGCTGCTGTGTGTGGCAGGTGATGTGCATGTGGATGTGGATGTGGATGATGTTGCTGCTGATGGTAAGCAGCATTCGCGATGATCATTTCGGCATCGTACTTTGTCATTCCTTTTTGGCGCAACTCTTTCATCGTCAGCGGCGAGACAACCACATTGGGGAGCTTCTTGTCCATCAAGGCGACAGCGCTTAGCTCTAGGCTGCTGCTCTTAGGACGTCCTCCGCCTGCGCCTCCTCCTGCTCCAGCCGCAGCAGCAGCAGGAGCAGCCACTGCTCCGATTCCTCCTCCTCCTCCCGCTGCTGTTGCTGGTTGTGTTGCCCCCGCTCCCGCTCCCGCTACTCCGCCAGTTGTTGTCCCATTGTTGCTGCTGTCATTGCTGTTGCTGTTCGAGGTGCTGTTGGTGCTGTTCGCACGACTCTTGATCCGATTGATGCGATTGTCCGTCTCCCGCAAACGATATCCGCCCCCGTTGGCGCCGCCGGCAGCGCCCATCAATCCCAATCCCAATCCGTTGCTCAGTCCCAGCATCGCTGCTTCGTTCAGATGATTGGCCGAATGTTTGCCGGCAAAGGCGCCGGTGCCGCGTCTCTCGCATGTCTCGCACTCGCAATACCGATTGCTGTCCCCGAAAAAGTCCTCGCCATAGAAGCAGGTGATCTCCTCGCCCACCTCAATGTCCCTCAACACTTTCACGCACGCCGTGTCCCGCCCGGTGGCCAGAAACTTGCAGTTGGCCCGGCAATCGTGATTGATATACGCGGCTGGGCCCAGCCACAGTTGGGCGCAATTCTTCCGGCAGCTGTACATCACAGAGAAATCATTTTTGCCCGAATGCAAGAGGGCTGCCTCCTCGGCTTCGCTTAGTTCCGCGATGCAGCCGACGAGGCATTCGATTTTCTCATTCTTGGACCAGCGTTTCGTTGAGCTAATCTTGGCGCCGCGTTGCTCTTCGAGCGAATAACGATAACACGCCTCGATGGCAAAGCCGCTGTCCTTGTCGAACACGCGCAAATACCGCACAATCTAGAGAGGGACAGAGAGAGGCAGAGAAAGAGAGAGAGAAGGATGAGTAAAGTGTTCACAAGTTATTGTTAAAGTTACACGCTTAAACTTAATTACGAATATAACTAGAATCAATTTATTGTCCAGCTAAAATGTGACTGGATCATCTTCCTATCGAACCCTAGAGGTTATCTCTCACATGTTTAAGTGTTAACTTACACATAAACCGACTGCTAACTTGGAAGTCATTCTAACTCTGCCGATTTCTTATGCTCAAGTTGAAGCTTAAGCTTATAGATAGAATACATTTATAGTCCAGTTACAATTCCTATTGAGGCTATAAATTGTTAACCAGAGGTTTATCTCTCACATAAGTAAGTGTTAACTTACAGATAAGCCTCTAATAAACCGACTGAGTAACTGACTTTTAGCTTAGAAGTTATACTAACATTGCTTAGACCTAATTATAGCTTAAACTTATTGTCTTTTCTGATGCATCTTAATATAGAGTTGACTAGAACTTTATCTCCCACATAGGTAAGTTAAAGCTTACAGATAAACCTTGAATAAACCGACTCTTAACATGGAAATCATACTAACATGATCATGCAATCGCTTGGTGGCAATTTTGTTCTTATTCTTGAGATGTCGCGGTATCCAGGGCCCATCATAGATCCGCTGTATGGCCACATCATAGTTTTGCGTCCGTATAAACTCGTCGACAATCGACTTGAGCTGCTGTGTGTCCATTTTAAGGGGCCGGAAGCGTATGTTCATCTTGTGCGTCTGGAAGCCCAAATGAGGATCCAGAATCAGCGATGTGGCCAAATCATCGTTCTCCGATAGCTCGCGAGGCGACATTCCTGTCGACTGAGACAATCGACTGACGGCGCCCCCATTGCAACTGCCATTGAGGCTGCCATGCGTTGATGATCCAGATCCCGATCCCGATCCAGCTGTTGCTGATGCTGTTGCAGATGCGGTTGTAGTTCCAGTGCTTTGATGTGACGACGCGTTCGTTGGCAGCGTCTGGTAATGATGATGATGATGATTGTTATGATGTTGCTGCTGCTGCTGCTGTTGATGTTGCTGATGTGAGCTGTTGTTGTTGTTGTTGAGTGTGCTGTGAGTTGCGTTTTGGCTTTTGTTGTTGTTGTTGTTATTATTATTATTATTGTTGTTGTTGTTGTTATGTGACATTGACGACGTCGTCGCTGCTGCTGCCGCCGCCGTCGTCGTTGAGGATGCAGTTGCAATTGAAGACGTTGCGCTGGTGGCGTTGTTGTTGCTGCTGCTGCTATTTCCGTTGCTATTGCCGCCGCTGCTGCTGTTTGTAAATCTGCCGGCAGTTTCACTGCGCCGCGTGTGATTCGAGCCGACGACCATTCTGTCTGCAGTCTGCAAAATACCAGCAAGTAATACAAATTATTACAAAACTGCTTTGTTTGACAAGAGACTCAAAAAACTCGAGACTTTCAAATCTGAATGTGACCATTTAAAATACTAGCTTGAGCTTCTCCATTGTTTTGGTATTTTTGTGTATATATTTTTTGCATGCATGCAATTGTTTTGATGATATGGCAACTTGCTTGTTTACTGCGCAAGTGAGAGTGAACAAGATAGAAAGAGTGCAAGTGAATACTGTCTGCACCTCGTATTCAAGCTTAATGTGTTTTTTCTTTTCTCTTTTGTAATTGGACACATTCATATGCAACACATAAAATAAAAGAAATTATATTGCAATGCTACATCATAACGAATACAATATTAAACTGTGTTCTATTTGCATATACAGAAGTAAACGAGATGGCAACACTAATTTTCAAGCATTCAGTAGAATATTCGCAAGCACACACAAATACAAATACAACTACGAAAAAGCTCTCCAAAAGCAAAAGTTGTTTCTGCTGACGCCGCTGATAAATGATAAGCGTATACAATTTGTGTAAGGCAGAAGTACGACGACGGCCTAATAAATGCACAAAGAAACGCGAATAACTCTTCAACAGATAGGATAGATACACATGCAGCCATTTAAATAAGTAATAAAATGCAATTGGCACATTCAACTTGATTTGAAAATTATTTTATGGCTTCGCTGCTGCTGCTGCCTTGTTGTGGGTGGGAGTGGGAAGGAAGAGAAAAAGATGCGAGGTCGACAGTCGGCACGCGTTCACTCGCTTCTCTCCCTCTCTCTGTCTCTCTCGTCCACACACTCACTCGGGTCTTTCTAACCGCTCTCTTTGCACGCATGCACGTGCGAAATAAAAATCAATTAACATGGAAGCACATGTGTAATAAAACTAGCGACTAATACATACACTTTTTGGTTTGATTGAAGAACAAAAAAAATTGACGCTAAATTAATCTCATTTTTCTTTTTGGTTAATGTCGCAAAGCAAACTCACACACACACACACATGAGTATAAACTTACAAAAGAAAAAAATTCAACAGCAGCTAGCGGCTTTGTTGTAGCAGTACATTCCCTGCTTGTCTACGGTTGCAATAATTGCAAATACAAATATACATACGTTTCTGCATGGGTGTACGGATGTGTGTGTGTGTGTGTGCGAACTGTATGCATGTTTGTATGTGTTCGCTTGCTGCCCAAAAGCTGCAGCAGTTCTCAGCTGTTTTGCTAGACGAGCGACACACAAGCACACGCACACATGCATTCACGCTTGCAAGTGCGAAAGAGAGGCATTCTACTATGCACTCATGCGCACACATTCGAAATAAAATGAGAGTGACCTGCGCAAGGTTGCCACTTTGGGCCAAAAGTACAATTCAATAAATTAGTCGAGCTTTTTGTTTTTGTTGCTTTGTATAAATCACAAATCTACAATTCACACTACTTTCGCTAGGTTTCGTTATTAATTTTTTTTTTGTTTTGTTTATTTTTTGCACACAAAACACATTGCACACTAGTGGCAGCACCGTCGTCGCTACACATACACATTCAAAGCACAGACACACACACATGTGCAAACTCACACAAACAAAAATGTCAACAAAGAAAAAGGTTGCAGGGTTGTCAAATATTATTTAGCAATAAACATTGTCCAGTTTGCGATCGCGAGTATGAGCAAATTTAAATACGTTTTATTAACGCTTTTGCGGCTTAATGTAGATGCTGCACAGCAACGAACTTGCTTGCTATTCAGCTATTATAAGCCGCAGACACGGCTCGTTTCGTTTTCGTGGACGTGCATTGCCAACCCTAGGTCCAGGTTTTTTCTTTCAGCTTGTTACATGGATCACACGGAAAATGGCGGCGCCTATCACACACAACACATAACATATACACATATACACGAATGTACGAATGTATGTACCTTTAATAATATTCACTGAGGTGCTTGCGATTGCTGCTGCTGCTGTTTCTGGCTGCTTCTTTCGACGGCCCTGGATGATGCCGCTTTGTCTGTTGCTGTTGCGCTTCTTCGATAACTCTGCTATTTTTTTTCTTTCTCTTATTTTTTGTTTCGCTTCGAGCAGAGGCAGAAAAGACAAAACCAGAAAGACGCTTCGACGGCTTGTTGGCTTTTTAAATCCAAATATCACAGTAATAGCCGTAGTAGAACATCGTACGTACTTTGGCGTTTATGGTGTAGTTGTTGTTGTGGTTGCGGTCGGCTGTGCCAGTTCATTTTTAACGTTATTCTCAAACGTTACGCTCAAACACTGCTGCCGTCGTTCTTGTCGTCCTCTCACCCCCTTCTTCTCATGGAGTCAGTCAGACGCGCTCTGCTGCTGCTCTGCCAATAGTAGCTGCTGCTGCTGCTAACGCACGCACGTACACACACACTCACACATACACACAAGCGCGACCGCACAACACCAGCACCAGCGCACACTCATACATCCATATGCATATGTAGATACATATATTCCTTCGCAAAGACGACGTGCGTGCGTATGTATGTATGTTTGTATGTGTGTATGTGCCTTCTTTTTCTTCTACTTTGCATGAGCGCGACGTCTCATTTTCTTATTCCTTCATCTAGCACTGCTTCTTACAACGCGTTTTTTGTATTTATCAACTAAAAAGCAGAGATTATTTGGCAATCAAATCTTGTGTGTTGTTGAGCGAAGCAAAAAAAAAACACGAACACGAGAAACGAATCTTTTTAATGTACTTTTCCGCGTTACAGTTCTCCGCGATTCCGTTTTTTCGCATTTTATGTAGCGATGTGTGTGTGATAGAGGTGGAAAAATATCGGTGTCACTATCGGTTCATCGATGTCTTTAAAAATTTTGAAAACATCGATTTTTTAATGGTAAAAATCGATGTTAATAATAATAATGCAAATGTACACATTATTGAAAGATTTTTCTTTAGAAAAATTCAGCCTTTTTGTTAAAAAAACGAGCTTTCTTAAAGTTATTTTATTTGCCGAGGTGACACAAGCAACATTTCTAAAATATATGCTTAAACGGTATATCTGTATATACCAAAACACCAAAACTGAAAAGAGCGCCATAACTTATAAGGGTTGTGAATTCAGAAATTTTAGAAAAACAGGACAAATTGAGAATTTATGATAAAAATTGACAGTATTTTATACCATTTAGGAATAAAGGCATGCATATCGATGTTTATTAATGATATATAATAGAAATAATAAAATGATATAGAATTATTTACTATAAAATATATTAGATGTTTTTAAACATGCAAGCCAAATTTCTTAAACCTTGTGTTACAATTTAATGATAATTATTGACTGCTGATTGCTGCTAAAAACAAAATCAAGGTGACCATATACTACAATTGCGAGATAATTATTTATTTACATTTTCTTTTAAAAATATGAACACTGCAACATAATACAATATATACATATAGGGCAAAGGTAAATTCTGTCTTTACTTATATTAAGCATTTCATTTAGTTAATTTAATGTTCGTTTACATTTTTAATATGAATTTTTACATATTTTTGGGAACAATTAAGAAAAATAAGCGATGGAAATCTAGTATATTTGAATTTGAATGTGGCATTTGGCATCATTTGCGCGGTTGAGTTACGGTCACACCACAACTGCCGTCCCTGTTTATTTACATTGCACACACGAAATTGCAGTTTGACTGTTTTCGTTTGTTTACAATAAAAATAAAGCCGTGCGATTGGGTGAACTCCAGCCAAATGCACGATGCGACGCCTGTGGTGCCAGTTTGTAGTTGCCGCCTGTTGCTGCGTCCACGTGCTCATCGCCAGCAGCAATCATTGGGTGCTTAAGGACGAGCACATTGTGCAAAAGTTGGATTCCCGGTTTTTTATGCGAGAGCCGCACAATTTGATCGCATTCCTCGAGCAGATACGCTACAACGATTACGTGGAGCGTAGCTATCTGGAGCTGCTGCGCAAGCGCGAACAGATTGCCGAGCACCTGCGCTTCTCGATGCGCTTTGGCGAAGATCTGGCGGAGCAGGCAAAATGTGCCATGGACTTTTATGTGCTGGAGAAGAGCATGTCGTATCTGAAGATAACACCCGATCAATTCCGACGCATCAATTTGCCCGAGCATCGGGTGCTGCGACAGGCGACGCCGTTAAAAGCGCCGCCAACCGATGGCGATGTTGCTTTGGAGCCAATTTGTGGCGATTATCATGAGCTGGGCGTGGGTCCCGCCACCTACGATCATCTGGAGAGCTTCCAGCCCGATGTGCTCGCCACGGCGTACGTGGACAGGGAGCACGACTCAAACATTGGCACCGCCAACGCGGAGCTAATGCGTCGCTTTGCCCTGGACGGACTTCAAAGGCAACCGGATTCGTGGAAGTTTCACACACTCAGCTCGTACTATTGGCGCATTCGTGGCAACGCCTTGCAGGCGCTGCCTTGTGCCCGGCTGGCCACTATGCTGGCGCCACCCGAGCACAAGGACATTCCACTCTTGAGCCTGGGCACAATTCTGTTTCGCATGGGCCGCCTGGCGGATGCGGATCTGATATTGAGCGCTGCGGTGGAGCATGCACCGCAGGTGGCCGAGAATCATGTGGTGTTAGCCTCGGCGCTGGCATTGAAGCATGACTTTAATCGATCGCAGCAGCATTTCGATGAGGCCGAACGTTTGGATCCCAGTACTTTGCCGCACACGCAGCAAGTGAGGAATTTCATCAGCTGCCTGGAAAATCTGACCAAGAAGAGCTCCAAGATTGACAGCTATGTGAAGTACATGAAGAACGAGCTGAAGGAGTTCAAGCAGCTCAAATATCACATCTCGCAGCATCATGAGCGCCTGGTGCAGCAACAGTTGCCACTTGGGGCACGGCGTTTTCTCGATTCACGTGCCAACAGCGAGGATCTGCATCGGCGTGGACAATACTGCAGCACACGGACGCCAAGTGGCTCCGATGAGCCGATACTCTTCTGTGACTTTTACTCCGACATGCAGATGCGGCTCGAGAGCAAGGACATTGACATCGATGTCCTCGAAAGGGATTTGATGGCGAACACGGAGAGCGTGATACGACAGGTCTCGACGGAGATACGCAAGCAGTTCAATCTGGAGCAGCTCAAGGCGGCTAAGGCCACCAAGGCCACGTAGTCGTCGACGAAGTTCATTCAATGCATTCCTCCCCTGGAAACCATTTTAGATTCGGGTCACAAATTAGATTTTAACTCTTTTGTAACATATAATTTAAGTGAGCGGCTTTTGATGCCCGGTAGCAAACGGGCTATACAGGAGATGCCAACTGCATGGGAATCGTGTCACAAATTAGCTTGTAGCTAGGAATAAACATGTAGTGTAAGTTGTCTTTTGTACCCTGTAATTAAGATATCTATTTCCGTCTGTCCGTCGTTGTGTGTATTAACATTTAGTGTAAGCTGTGTTTAATACCCTGCAATTAGAGAATCTAAAATATGTTTTCGAAATTCAATTGTAAACTACAAATAAGCTACCGGGTAGCTACGAGTCGAGCACACTCGACTGTCTTTCGTGTTGCTAATGTGTTAAATTTGTGTACAATAAGTTCTATTTGTTTAGCCTACTTGTAATTTATGCATTAACATTAACTATAAGCTTCTTTTTATACCCTGTAATCCTCATCTCGAGCATGTTTGTCTCCGACTAGAGCAGCTGGAGCTATAAGATTTATACTCCAAGTTCTCTCTTGGCTACCGGGTAGCTGCGAGTCGGATGCTCACGCTAATTCTGAATACAGTATGAAATAAGTTTTTTTTATTTAGTCGTTTACTATTACTCTGTGAGAATCCTCTAGAGAATTCATCATCCAATAAAATACAACAGCGTATAAATAACAAATGTCCGTGGTCACCAGCGTATCTCCTGCGTTTCCAGCGCCTCCAGCATCTCCGCCAGACTTCCAAATGTGTGATGCGCCGTTGCTTCGATCTGAGCATCGAGATGGGGCTGCACCAGCAAACTGCTCCAGCCACTTTGACGTGCGCCCGCATAGTCCATGTCGTACTTGTTGCCAATATGCAGCGCCTGATTGGCCGTCGAGATCTTCGCCTGCCGCAGAGCCAGTTGAAAGATACCCGGATCTGGCTTCATGACGCCCGCTTCGTAGGAGCTCAAGATGAAATCGAACTGCTGGCCAAAGCCCATCGCATCCAGCACCTGTGCCACCGAGGGATCAAAGTTGGAGATAACCCCGACGCACTTGCCTGCCAAGCGCATGCGATGCACCAGCTCCTGGGCACCGGGAACTGGCGTCCAACAGGCGCTAGTGCGGAATAGCGTCAGCAGCTCCTCGGCTATTATGGCCACTTTCTCGCCGGGTATTTGGTTGTCGACACAGGCAAATGTTCGAGTGACCAATTGCCGCCACCAGTCTTGCCACTTTATGGAGGGACTGGATGATGAGCTGCAGCCGAAATTCGGATAAGTTTTGCTCATCCATTTGAATTGCTGTCCAAAGCAGGCGGCCATTTTGGATTTGTCCAAGCCCACGACGCCGCAGGCAGCAGCTGTTGCCACATATTGTCCAATAGGGTCGTTTAACTTAACCAGCGTATCCGTTACATCGAACGTAACCAGGCGAAACGATCGCAAATTGCGCACAAATTGTGCGGTCAACGACATTATGGCACACGAAGCGGTGTGGCCAGCTGCTGTGCGGCTGTGCTTCAGGCTTCTAAATATGCCATTGGGCTCAAAAGTCAATTTCCTTACTCCAATTATAGCATTACGATTTCGTGCTGAACAAAAGAATATTCTCACAAAGAACACAAATATATAATATATAGCATAGATAACTGTCTGACAAATGCTGGCATGCTAATATACCAAAAGCCACAAAACAATATGCATCAATAACGGTCACACATGACTGCGGCTATTTGAATTGTTATCGATAGACTCGCTACTCGACTAAACATTTAACTGTGCTTAATTTTGTATTTTTAATATTAATATAAATGAATAAAAACCATTGTCGAAAAATCTATGTTTTGCTGCCCCTCCATCTCCCACAAACGTAACAAACGTAATTGTCACTCCCTTTGGTGAGTACTGCTGTATAACAGAATCGATCCGTTATATCGATAAAAAGGTCGCTTTAAATTTGACTGTTATATTTAAATTGCTTATGAAATGCGCGCATTTAATATTCGTCTCTATAATAATTAGTATTTAACAATCCACTCTTTAGCATCGTCCGGACTTCAAGCATGGATCACTTTCTTTCTTCTGTTGTTGTTGTAGATCCCTTCGAGAGCTGTTGGCCATTTGACGACGACGACTTTGTGTTTTGCACTGCAGCGACTTGCTTATTGAATACAAAACTGTGATACTGACTCGCCAACTGGGCGCACTTCAACGGCTCGCTGCCGTACTCCCGATAACAGGCTATCAATTGTCGCTCCATTCCCTCAATATCGTCGGAGCACTCATTGGCCTTAGCCCATTTGACGGGTTGCCCAAATAAATGATGCACTCGGTCCAACGTCTTGCTAAACTGTAATTCCTCAATTTCCGTTGAGCGTCGTGTCCACGATGAAGCGGCAGCGGTCATTGGTTGTGGAACCTGCGCTGTTTTTTCCGCCGTTGCTGTGCGGGCACACTTCTCACAGATAAGCTGACTTGCTGCAGTTGGCATCTCCGTCGGCTTATGGGTGATTGCGTTTGAAGAGGAGGGTGGGGCGGAGGCCTTCTCAACGCGCTCCAAGACATCGCGGCTAATTTGAAATGGCGATGCATTGGACATTTGCACTGTTTGAGGCTTGCTGTTGCTGGCACCCATATTCAAACCTATATAAGACACGTAGTAAATGTCGATCAGAATCGTGGGATTCGTATTTGTATATAATTTTTTGTTGGTTCATAAAAATGGAATATAGCCTGATAACTCAAATTTAATTCTGTGTGCCATACATCAATCAAACATCATTGTATGTATTGTATGTAGAATTTGGTAACTGGGCACACTATGTGGCACTTTAAAAAAATACTGTCAATTTATATATATATATTTTTTTTTTGGTATTTTCATGTGGCTTTCCATTTGAATTGCGTATTGCGGTCACGCTAATTATCATTTGTTTTAATTTATAACGCGGATCGTTTATAATTTTGTTATTTTCTCGAAGTTTTACAATGCAATGCAAAAATAGTGTTGAGCTATCAAGTAACTAAAATCGAACAAAAGTAAAACGTATAATTATATATATATACTTTTTAATTTGCAGAGACGCCAGCGGAGATACTGCATCAATACATAGAATGCATCAACGATGGCGATGTGAAAAGAACTGTGACCGAGGACTGCATACTCAATTTATTTGCGCGCAGCGTGCAGGGCGGCGATGCTGTCGCCCGATTTCTGCGCATCCAGCTCTCTGGACGTTACAATCACACAGATTTCGGCATCCCCAGTTGTTGTGCAATATCGCAGCAAGAGCTGCTCACAGAACGCTACTCGCGTCGTTTTGAGCGACATTGGCGGCGGAAGCGAGCAGCGGAGGAACCTCGAGTTGACAGCGATGATGATGTAGAGGATGTGAATGATGATCAGAGCCCAAACAAACGGCAAGTGACGCCACCGCGGTCCTCCAAAGTCACAACAAAATTGCAATATATCGAAGCCAATGGTGTTCTTAAGACACTGCGGGACAACGCTGACGACAGCGATGGCGGCCTAGATTTTGGTGACTGTCGTCAGGTGCGATTGGTGCTAGGATTTCGACACACTTCGGCACCTCAAGTCTGCCTAATTGTTTACGAGAAGCTGCAAGCGCGGTCATCTCGTCTACCTATTGAACTGCAGCGTTCGCGGAACTATCGCAACGTTCATACCGATGACGAGGGAGAAACGCCTGCTCCGTTAAACGTTCGGCGGACTCTTTTTGGTCCAGGCAATGACGATGACGACGAAGATCCGGTTATATTGGCAGTTGAGGTATCGCCCAAGCCTCGTCCTTTGAGCCGGAAGCGTCCACATGCTAGGGACGAGCAGCAACAGAAGGCAACCAAAAACCCCACTACTGTGTTCAACAGTATGCGTTTCTAGGATTATTTTGGTTACCTAAACTGTTCATGTTAGCACAATTTTCATTCATCAAACTAATATAATAGTTAAGATCATCATACACACACACACACACACACATAAATACAAAAGACGTATTTATGTGTTGGTGAGAAGACTGATTGATGTATTATTTAATCCCAGTTAAAATTTTATATTTGTACGAATCACAATTTGTATGGAACATATGTAATATTTGTACATAAGTGTTATAATAAAAAATTCTAAAACTTGAAATATGAGCATAATTCAAATAATCTATTAACTACTGTTTGCAGTAACCAGGCTATCGATGACTTATCGATTGCATTTCAAATAATTGGTATATCGACTCAAAACTTTAAACACATGAATAAATTAATTAAATTGAAAATATAAAGCTAAATATTTCTAGCAGCATATTATAACTATGTCAATTTTATGTACATTTCCCACTGATTGACAATCGAGCTGCTGATCTGAATAATAATCGATATATATTGCAAGCAACCCTGTGTAAACTGGAAGCGTGTGGCTTTGTTTTCCCGTTTGAAATTTACAGCAGACGCGACATTAAAAACCAATTGAAAAGGATCATGGATGCATTTATAAATGATAGTAATCTAATTAAATTCGATATGGACTGCGACGATTTAAAAAGTGCCGCAGATGATTGTGGTGAGTATTTTCACAAGTATTTGAGCTGTGCGAAAGAAACAAATTGCGCCATTTTAGCGTCAACAGCAACAATAACATCAGCAAACGACGCAGACAAGGAGAACACAATAAGAACTCACATCCCATTGGATTGGAATAACTGCTCATCGCCAGTTGCTACAAACATTAAAGTGGATGAAGCTGCACAGGAGGAAGAATCTGTCCAAGACGTAAAGCCAAAACTTAAACTTAATTGGTCAACAGATTTTAAGGACCACAATCGGTTCAATGACGGAGGCAACAATTTGGCGCCACCCCGCGCCTATGAGTTCTTCGAGGTCTACCAGGACAGAAAGGAAAAGGCCATTAAACAGCGGGAGGAAGAAGAGCGCAGAGCACGACAGTTTCACAGTCGACCAGTGCCAAATTTTAAGGCATTACATAGAAAACTGGATGACATAAGGGTGATACACCGGATTACGGTGCCCATTACGCCGGAGACAATGAAACATTCGCTAGCTTATAAAGAACAGCACAAGGATCAGGTTTGCCATAAAGATAAATGAAATCAATATCAAAACGTTTCTAAATCCTCACTTTGTGCAGAACGGCGGGAAAAATGACAATATCGATTCACACCCAGATGTTAAAGAGGAGCGCAAACATCGTTTGGAGACGAAGCCCTTTAAATTGCATACAAATCAACGGGTACGTGAAAGGCAGGAGTTCGATGCTGTTGTTAAGATAAATATGGCCCAAAGAAAGAATAAGGTAAATTGAAAGTTTGCCACAAAAATCAAATATTACTCGTCCCCCTGTGTTGAGCCGCCCTGTGCTAGAGGCGTTGCATTGAGAGCTATCGATAGAGCGACTTACAGTTGCGTTGGCTATCGCTCGTATTTGCGTTTGTTATCGACTCGCATTTGCGTTAGCAGCTGCAATTTAGCAGATGGTTGAAATTACAAGTTGCGAGTGTTTAGACGGTTTGATTTTGTAATTGAAGCGGCACATTTCATTGTATAGCTGCGAATCAAATTCATCAATCAATTAATCAATCAAAAGCTGGCGTAGTAGGCTTGGCTCAGTGAGTGAGCAGCAGCAGCAGCAGTTTGCAAGCAAATACACACGTAATAAATAAACACTACACATATCACATGCATATGCATATGTAGCGCTGTATGTGTTTTGTGTGCGTACATGTGTGTGTGTATGCATACTTGTTGTTTGTGTGTGGTGTGAGTCATGACGTTTCGGTAAACGGGACGGCGTAGAAAAAAAACATATATTGCGTGTGTGCGGCGGTGTGTTGTACTGAAACGAACGCGTGACTCGCCAAAAAAAAAATACACAGCAATTCGATAAATAAATTCGCAAAGAATCGCAGAACGCAGAAATTATCTCGGCAAGTACAAAGGATCTGTGTGTGTGTGTTGTGTGTCGAGGCAGCTGCTGCGCCCCTAACATACATTCATACAGGGGAACAAGCACGCACACAAGCGAATAAGCGCAGTAACAGAGTATTAACAGCGCTAGTGTGTGGGAGCACAACAGACAGTAGTGAGAAGCAGAAGCAAAGGAAGAGGAAGAGCAGTCACAAGCACAAGCGAGTACCGAGTGGGAGCAGCACAGCAACAGCAACAACAATAACAGTGCCAGTGGGAGCAGCAGTAGAAACAACAACAACAACAGTTGTGAGAAGAGGAAGCAGAAGCAGAGAAGCAGCGCTGCCGCCGTCACAGTTGAAGTACGCTGCGCTGTTTAGTGAAGCAACAGTCTCGCTGTCTATTTGAAACTTCTTCAACTGCGGCCGCAACTTTCGCTGCAGCCAAACAGCAGCAGCAACAACAACAACAACAACTGCGACAACGACAACAGTAAACAAAATGGTCGATCGTCTTGTCAACTCGGAACTAAACACACGACGCATTGCGTCCGTGGAGAGCTGCTTTGGCAGTTCCGGCGTCCCCCTCGCCGTCCCCGGCCGCGTCCTCGTCGGCGAGGGCGTGCTCACGAAAATGTGCCGCAAGCGGCCAAAGTCGCGACAGTTCTTCCTGTTCAATGACATCCTTGTGTACGGGAACATTGTGATCGGGAAGAAGAAGTACAACAAGCAGCACATCATGCCGCTCGAGGAGGTCTCCCTGGAGTCGATTGACGACAATCAGCAGTATCACAATGGCTGGTACATTCGGACCACGACAAAGTCGTTTGTGGTGTACGCGGCGACGAGCACCGAGAAGCAGGAATGGATGGCGCACATCAACAAGTGTGTGGAGGATTTGCTGCGCAAGAGCGGCAAGAAGCCGGTGGAGAATCATGCCGCTGTCTGGGTACCGGATGCGGAGGCCAGCATTTGCATGCACTGCAAGAAGACGCAGTTCACGTTCGTGCAGCGTCGCCACCATTGTCGCAACTGTGGCGCCGTCGTCTGTGCCGGCTGCTCCGCCAAGAAGTTCCTCTTGCCCAAGCAGAGCACAAAGGCGCAACGTGTCTGCGACGCTTGCTACGATCGCTTGCGGCACACGCCGCCACACGCAGCCACCTCGAGTGCTGGTGGTCTTGGTCTTGGCGGCAGCAGCGCTCACGATCCGGATGCCAGCGATCGCAGCGGCTCCAAATTGGCCAACGACAGCTCGAACGATGATGACACCGATGAGGAGACCAATTCACCGCCAGCCGAGGCCCACGACGAGCCACGTTTCTATGGCGACAACAGCGTGTTGTCCGCCCAGGACGAGTCCATTGCATCCACAACATCGACGGGGATAGCTGCGATGTCGACACCTCTAGCTGCCAATCCGAATCCGAATGCGAATACGAATCCCAATCCGAATGCGACGCAGTCGCCGGTGGCCAACAACTGCTGAGCAAGGACCATCAGAGGTAGCTAACAGAGCGAGAGAGGGAGATCTTCTACATATATGTAAAGCCAGAGATTATATATATATAGTTAGTAATTAGATTGTCACGACGACGAATTCTGTGCGAATTCTTTATGCTAATCTTATCAGCGTTTGCGCTCTTTTTGTTCTTTTTTTTGTTGTTTTTTGTTTTTGATTAGCGTCAGTGTTTCCGCGCTTACGCATAGCATATAAAATATATATATATATGTAGATATCTGGCTCGATTTGTAGCGCAGCTGGCGTTAAGAAGAAAATTCGTAGAAAACAGATTGCGGCGACGACGCTATCAAAAATGATTGTTACAAATTGAATTATTGTTGTAATATAATATATAGTTGTGTTTAAAGTCCAATGTCAAATCCACGCTTAATCACAACTATATTATATATAAGCAGTTATATATGCGATGACTCAGATGCTCAACTGAAGATTAGCCGAGAGAAGTGGCAGCTAAATTGCTTTTTGCTTTATGACTCCTTGATATTATTGTATATTCCATATATTCCATAAAATTGTTTGCTCTCTCGCTGAGTCATGCCAAATACTATATCTTCATACTGCATATATTATATATATACTATACTCTATCTGTGTATATACAATTTAAATAGTTGGCATACAGCTGCTTAATTAATAGACAGCTGTCGGCGAAAGCAAATAAATTCTTGACTCAAGTTAAGCGCTTAGACTAGGCTAAACCGGGTATACAACAGTCGAGCATACTCCTCTTTATATTATGATCCTTTAATCTATTATGGTCTGGACTAATTTCTCCTTCTTTTGCAGGAAGACGAACAACGCAAGCAACAAGAGCTGGAACAAAAAAAGGAATTACGCAAATTAACGGAATTTAAAGCGCGTCCAAACCCTTTTAAATAACATAATCAAATCTAATAATAATAATAATAATATAAAATACTTCACACACTCTCACAGTAAGGAAAAAATAAGAACAACAACAACAACATTGTACTGTCGTCCTTCCCAAAATATTTAATTTATCGAAAGTAGCTAAACTCTTTTTGTATTTATGTAAATCATGTAAATTCGCATTTCAAATTCGATTTGCCAGATTTGTATAGATCAAATTCTCTATGTACACATATATATCTAGTTGAAGGAGAAGTCCACAGCAAAACAATTTTTGGGATCAATTGGTGATCGTGATCGTCGTGTATTTATTTTTTGTATTTTTTTTTTTCTTTGGCAATTTCGACGCGTGCGTTGGATCAATTAAAAAAATGGAGAGAGCGAGTCGTTTAACAAAATATTTTTGTAATTGTAAATGTTATTAATAAATTAAGCAGAAGCAGCGAAAGGCGTAAAAAGGATGAAACGAGAAGGAGATACAACATTATATAAAGCGATATTTTTTACATTCATTCAATACGGGGTTACGGATCAGATCAGATATCAGATGTCATATGTACTGTTAATTAGACAAGCATACATACTCTTATCTATATCATCATTATCAACTATTATTTTTCTACTATTTTTTTCCTTTTGTTCTCTGTCTCTCAATAACATTGTGTCGAAAACTAACATATTATTTTTGTTCATTATATACGGTTATATTTTTTTTTGTCTTTCGATTGAATGAAAGGTTTTAAGTATCTTTAAATCTAAGCAATAATTAACTGTTTTCTATTTGTATAAAGCGAAAATAAAAATAAATTTATTAATAATTAACTATTCAACTTTGACCTTAATTTTAAATGCAAGTTACGATACCACAAAAACCACTTTTAATAAATGTCGCGGAAATATTTAATAAGTCATAGAAACGAAGTTATTCGATGTGGGTTTAATCAGCACTAAATATGAACCGACATTTGCATTTCAGAATTTCTCCTTCAAATGTTACTTGGAGCAGGTAAAATACCAGGCGAACATAATGCAATAGCAAGAGGATCCACAAAAGAGAAGACAAAATGATCCTCTCAGAGCTTTTGCTTGTGGATCTGAAGAGCGGCAGAAAAAGCTCCTTGTGTACTTCAGTCCAAAGCTTGCTTCTCACTTATGTTCGCCTGGTATTTGGCACTGCTGATTTAGCATTTTTTAGGCCATCGCGAAGGCTTCGCGTGGCCAACACCAACAACAACAACTATTATGACACACAAAATAGAAGAGAGCGAGAGAATGCTCTCTGTTTACTTTTCTAACTCGCCTTTGAGTATTTGCGAGTCTGTGTTTATGTTGATACAAGTTGCAGATTTCAAATTCGCTATGTTTGAAAAAGAACGAGACAGCTGCTCATATAGCTGTCTCTATCGTTTTCATTACAAAATCGCAGTACTCAATTGGTAGCAATTCCTGATCAAGCGTACTGCAGCTAGCTGCACTGCTCTAACGCATGTTAACAGAGCTGCATGTCTGTCCCACTTGCACCCACAAGTAAACCATAGAAAACACGTGCTTTTTAAGTGAACATAAATGCTGAAGATGGTGTTTATTTATGTTGTACAGTCGCTGAAGCACCTTTTGGGCTGGCGTCTTCTTCTCAATGAAGGTGAGAGAGTCCTCACTTAGAACTGACCATCGCTACCCCAGGAGGTCTTGACGGTATCCTCGTTCCAGTCCTCAACACCGCCAACGGTCTCGGCAGCAACCTCATCGGCCCAGTTGGTGGTCTCCTCGACGGGATGGTCGACAGCCTCTTCAATCTTGGGTGGTGGCAGCAGCTCCTTGGCAGCTGCGGCCTCCTCCTTCTCAGCCTCCTCGGGATCGCGGTAGAAGAAGAGATCCACAACGACGGGCCACTCGGTGGTGCGCGAGATGGTGCCACGCAGACGGAGCACTTCACGGGCCAGCAGCCACCACATAAGACCGATGGAATGGGGCGACTTGTTGTTGCATGGGATGGCAATGTCGATGTAGCGCAGTGGCGAATCCGTGTTGGTGAAGGCAATCACGGGAATGTTCACATACGAGGCCTCCATGATGGGCTGGTGATCAGTGTTGGGATCGGTGACAACCAACAGACGTGGCTCACGGAAAGCGGGCTGAATCTGATTGGTGAAGGCACCGGGAGTGAAGCGACCAGCAATGGGTGTGGTGTCGGTGTACTTGGCGAACTTCAGCACAGCACGCTGGCCAAGGGGACGCGACGAGATGACGAAGACCTTTTGTTGGAGGAAAGTTGTGGGTTAGAAGGAAAATTGAAATATCAAGGAGAAATTTAGCAATTGCATTCGCTTGTGTTGTTGTTGCGTGGCGTGTGATCAGCATTGGAATTGAAATCATTGCATTTCATACCCGAAAGATAATTTTAACTTCATCATGTGCGCGCGCTCAACGCAAAACAACAGAAAGAGATAGCAAGTGAAAGATAGAGGTAACTTACATCTGAGGCGTTCTCAATGGCAACGATGGCGCGGGCAGCGAGCACCAGCTTCTCCCAGGTCTTGCCCAGGTTGATGATGTTGACGCCGTCAGCTCGACGCTTGAACACGTACTGCTCCATCTGGAAGTTGACGTTCTCCGAGCCCAAATGGGTCGTGGCGATCAACATCTTGGTAATGTCATCCTCCTTGAGGGACAAGATATCTAAGCCTCCCGACATTTTAACGTGAAAGAGTTACGAAACCTGCACACAAAAACACAATTGTTAATTTGCTGCCACAAAAATATTTACACTCATTTCACACATAACCTCAAACTGTGCCCAAGTGTACAAGAAAAAAATGTGCACGTGGAGCACGCAAATTGAGCACGCAAAATGCAGCAAATGCCAGACAGTTAAACATTTAACACTGTTCTTTTGTAGTTAGACATTATGGCAATAATTTTAAAAAAGCATTTGCTGCATTTTATTTGTTATTTGTCGGTGAAATTAATTTCCGAAAACCACTTACGTTCTGGATGCCGCTGGGAGCGTTGACAAAATGGACGAGTGGCAGGCATCATGCGTTCGAGCTGACATATGGTAAGTGTTGGAAAGTGTACGCATGTGCGTGCGTTGCTGCTGGCCAACACTGGCAGCAGCTGTTTGTGCGCAAGAATGCTGATTGCTATGAGTGGCGCGCGCAAAGCTGCTTGCTACGAAGTGCCTCCCAGTATTTTGAATTTGAATTGCCGCCCATTCGAGGAGAGAAAGAAATCAATAGTTTTCTGTTTTTGTATACACATTTATTGCAAGTTTGTTTGTTTATATTCGTAATGTACGTGTGTATGTATGTTTCCTCGTCGTAACTACCACATCAATGCATATTCGATAATATTGATTCATTTGGCTGGTTTTCATTTTTTCTTTTTGTTTTTGTTTTAGTGGTGTGATTTGAATTGGTTTTAGGTTTGATTCACTTGTAGTTGTTTTCTTGTTTTCTTCTATGATGCCAATACATTTGATGTTGTTGTTAAAAAATTGTATTATGAATTTGAAATACGATTCGTTGACAACAATATTTCAACAAGTGTTGTGTGTGTGTGTGTGTTATTTGTTGTTACAATTTGTTGTTCATGGAGTTTCATTTCGTCACGTGCATTAGTTTAAAAGTAATTAAAGTATGTACATACTTTCGAGCGAGCTTTCACATAGTATGTATGTGTGTATGAGTGTGAGTGTGTGTATGTGTGTGTGAGTGTTTATTTAAATATTCAATTTATTTACTTGCCATGGATTAACATGATTAAATGTGGTTGACGCGTTTGCTTTATACATTTCGGTTTTTTTGTTTTTTGGTTTTTTCGTTTCGTTTCGATTCGATTCGTTTCATTTTATTTGCTTTGATTTAATTTGTATATTTAGTAAACATTCAACAAAATGCCCTCATTATTTAATTTAATATCTATGTGTGTGTGTGCAATGTATCATGTATGTGTATGTGTGTGTGTTTTCGCTCTTGGCTCTTTTACGTACTCGTTCCGTAACTTAATAACATTAATAATAATAAAAAACAACATGTTCTATACATACACATATATATGTTATATATATATGTTATATATATATATACTGGTACATAAAACACATTTTGTGTATTCCACGAGACTTAGCTTAATTTCCTTTTTAGGGGGTTTTTAGTGTTAAATTACTAACTACTTATACAATGTAATGTTAACTTGTTTTACTTGTTTTAATTTGTCCGTAAATCTTTTCCACTCATTTCCACTCTTTCTCGTTCTCGTTCTCGTACTCCTTCTTCTCTTCTCTTATCTTCTCTGATCTGCTGCTTCGGATTTTTCATTTTCGTTTCCGTTTCCGCTTTACGCTTTCAATGTGAACAATTTGTCTTAAAAAATATATACGTAATAATTAACATTTCGCTATTATTCTTTTTTTTGTGTTTTTACTTTTGCTTTTGCTTTTTCTCCGCTATTTCTCTCTTTCTTCTTCTCTTTCTGTTTCCACTTTCAACTTCACTTCGATTCTGTACTTAATTGTGTATAAAATATTTTTACTACAAAAAATCACTCTTTGCAAATAAAACTCAATGCATTTTGTTTTTATATTTCTGTTAACATTTGTTTGCTTTCATCATTTTTTTTTTGTGTTTTGCTTGTTTTTTGTTTTGATTTGTTGAGATAACAAGCTTAAAGCGATTACATTCAGTAAATATAGATCAACAATCCAATTATAGTATGCAAGTGTGTGTGTGTGTGTATGTGTGTGTCGCACACACACACACACATATATATATTTAGAGTACACATGGATAGTCGCAGTGTGCAAATTGCTTGAATAAGTAGCTTTAGCTTTCTTTTTTTTTCTTTTGCTTTATCCTTTACATGGACAGACATCGTGTATGTATGTGTGAGTGTGTGTGTGTGTGTGTGTGTTCATTTTCGTTCACTTCTTCCCGTATTTGTCTATCGATAAATGTATCGTCTTACCTCCATGTTTTTTTGTGCGTACATGTGACTGTCAGATCATTGTATATCGATAAATGTATCGTCCTACCTCCATGTTTGTGTGTGCGTGCATGTGAGTGTGACTGTCAGATCATTTTCGATCACTTCTTCTCATATTTGTATATCGATAAATGTATCGCCTTACTTTACGTGAGCCAATCGTTCAATTTGTTTAAAATATTATTATGTTTATTTTCCATTCGACACTCTAAACATTTAGAAGACACACAAACGAATACCAACACAAACATTTAATTATCAAATTCTTTTCGTTTTTTCTTTTTTCTTTTTTTGCTTAGTTAAATTTAAATTTTTGTTTTTTTTTCTTGTTTAGCTTTGATTTTGTTTAATTTAAAATAGTTTTTTTTTAGGTTTTCGTTTTTATCATTTAAGCAAATTTCAGTTTTAGTTAGTTAGTTTTTATTTAGCTTTCTAAGGGTTTAATTTTATTCATTTTTTAGCTTCTGCTTTTGCTTTTGTTTTGTGTTCTATCCTGAACCCAGAGAGCGGGAGAGTTGTGAGAAGCGTGTTCATAGCTAATGCCAAATTATACAGATATAACGGGTATATTCTAGTCGACTATTATATATGGTAGAATCGAAATGCGGATAAACTCAATTTACTGGGTGGCGTATACGTGATATGCTAAATTATATAAGTATATATTCAAGAGTCGAGTATAATAATTGGAAATACAACTTCTACTTATTAACAGATAACAGCATACGAGTATATTTTTTGGTTTTTACTACTTTTGTGTCATTGTGAGCTGCGGAGGACAAAAGAGAACTTAATGCGTAATCGAGGGCGTATACTTGATATTCATAATGAAGAGGAAAGCATTAGCATTAGATTGTTGAGATTGGAGTAGTTATAGCTTTGGATTGAATTGTGAATTGAATTGAATCGATTAAGAATTTCTAGTTTATATTCTCATTGCACTTTTGTTGTTGGCTTGTTGGCTTGTTTGTTTGTTTGTTGCTTGTTGTTGTTGTTGTTGTTTGAGTGGCACATAAGCACTTTGTTCCTCAAAATCAGGAGAAAAACGTATATATGTATATATGTTTGTATGTATATGTATATGTATATATAAATATCAATAAATGTATATGTACGTGTATATGCAATAACATTCATATCGTAATCGTAATCGTAATCATAATAATTAAGTAAATACATACAATATAAATATGTTAATGTGTATATCTTTAGCAATTATTCATTTAGTTTCAATTATCATCATCATTTCGCATTTCGCATTTTCATTTCTCGTTCATTTTGCGGGAAACTCTAGTTCCAGTTCCACTTTCAGATCATTTTCGTTCATTTCTTCTCGTGTTTGTATATCGATAACTTTATCGTCTTACCTCCATGGTTTGTGTGTGCGTGCGTGCGTGTGAGTGTGACTGTCAGATCATTTCATTTCGATCATTCTCTCATATATCGATAAATTTATCGTTCCACCTCCATGTTTTGTGTGTTTGCGTGCATGTGAGTGTCTCTGTGTTTGCGTTGGTGTAAATTCAACAGTAAAATAAATTTGACTATATCATTGTGCTTCGTGTTGCGCACCTCAATCGCGTTAAATGCACAATTGATTTGCTTTGTTAACATTTTCAACTTAATTGCATAAATATTTATTTTGCGTTTCTTCCATCTCCATCTCCATTTTCACTTTCTGTGACTATTTTGCATAATTACGAGCTTGTATAAATGTTGTTTTGCTTCATTAAATCCTGAAATCTGAACTCCTAGTTTTTCTCTCTCTTTCTATCCCTATCTCTTTCTCTTTCTCTGTGTCTGCCTGCGTGTGTGTTTGTTTTTGTGTGAGGCGCTTTGGGCTTTGGTTTAATATTTTTTTTTTTCGATTTCGTTTTTATTTTAGGTTTAGTTTTAGTTTTTAAATTGTTCTTTAACTTTTAAAAAGCTTTCAGTTTACATTTATTTGAAACATTTCTTTATCTGCCATTTTGTGGGCATCATTTTGATTAAATATACACCTATATTTTGTATATATACGAAGAGTTTGGAGACGTTTTTTTTTTGGTTTTTCTTTTTTACATTTTTCTTAATGTTTGTGTTTGTTTTTTGTTTTTGTTTTTGTTAATATTTTCTTTTTTATTGGTGTAAATTTGCAATTGCAGTCCGTTTAGTTTTTCTGCTTCGTCAATTTGTAATTGTAGCCTTAATCAAAAAAAAAAACAGACAAGTTATCGATAACAGAACAACCGATAAAAACATTGCTCATTTGCTTGCTGATTAAAATGCATAATACTTGTTGTTGTTGTTGTTGTTAATTTGCTGTTGATTGGGGCTTCAACTATTGGTAAGACTTAGATATTTAAGATTAGGATTAGTGGCAATGCCAACCATATGTGATTCACTCCAATCGCTTCAGAGCACTGTCTCCATCTCGGCGATTTCCGTTTTGTAGGACCTTTTATTTAATATGCAAAGATATGGGAACAACTCCAAAATGTTAGTTCAATCGCAGTGCAGAGCAAAGTCTGCGTTTAATCATTGATTCAAAATCATGCACATTCACTATCAACATCAATATCAAGAGTAAAGGGATACAGATAGGGATAGGGTAGTTCTCTCTTCCTCTCTTCCTTTCTTCCCCTGGCCCACATTCCTCCCTACACTTGAACGCATCTTGAGTTGCTCTGCAAATAATTTTAGTAAATATCCTCAGCGCAAATCGAGGGCATTAGTCATTACAAGGAAGCATCCTTGCTGTGCAAGGATTCGGCTCGAGTTCCGATTCCGATTTCGATTCGCAGTCGCCTTTCGAGTAAGTAATTCGAGTAGCGGTCACTCGATGGACCACAGCATCATCCATCAATCAATCGTCTCTACTTCCCACTCTCCACTTTCCCTCTCTCCTTTACTCTACCCACAAAGATTCTTTCGCATTGTGCGCGAAAAAAAACCTCAAAAAAAAACTTTATACCGAAACTATTGTTGCATGACGTCATGTGTGTAGACGTGTGTGTGTGTGTGTCTGCGAGTGGCTGTGTGTGTGTGTGTAAGTCCACAAGTTTAAGAAATTGGAAAATAAATCATTGCTTATGTATTTATGATATGCCGGGATTACAACAAGTCCGCAACCTCTGTAAACCCAAACACATGTTCATAAACCAAAGTGCTTTGCAGAGCGTCAAGTGTCGTCGCGTCTGCTCGACTAAGCAATACCTCGCATTGCGAAATTCACAAATCAAATTTGGTATTTAAGATGGAAGCTTGAAATTTTAGTAGCGTTGTTTGATATAAATAAATAAATAATAAGTGAACAAAAATTACAAAACAAAAGGCACTAAAATCATTAACAACATTACGCATACGTTAAATGGGAAAGAAAACTATGTTGATAATATATCGCCTAGGAATATACTTTAAAATACTAGAAATATGAATAATTAATATACCAATTAAAAATACTAAATTAGCCTGAAGGCCTTAGTTGTATTATTTCAATAAAATAATAATGCAACTATAAAATATGTAGACATTAAGTAAGCTGTTGCGTAAGCAGAGAAATGTTGTATTAAAAATGAGTGTTAATAACGAATTAAAAATATCATAAAACGATATGTCCACTTTTTAATGTGAACTAGAAAATATAAATTTAATTTTGTGCCGCTTTTCGATTTAAGTTGAGCATGACCGTTTTTCTCTTTTCAGCGATTTGCTAATTTCCAGGGTATGCGGAAAGTGATGTTAACAAGAGCATATCCTACTTTTTATTATTTTTGGTGTCTAACCCTTTGGAGCACCTGTGTGGCTTTCTTTCCCTCTCCACCCTTCCTCGCTTTCCCGTTCCCCCGTTCCCCCGTTCCCTTGCTCCTTAACTCTTCCCGCGTCGAAGTTCTAAAGTGTTTTTATTGTTTCACGTGGGATGAATGCAAATACGAGAGCTCAACATGAGTGTGTGTGTGTGGACACGAGTATACTCATACGAGTTTATTCATATTCATTCATATCTCTGGGTATTTTTTTTTTGGGTATTTTGTTTTGTGTTGTACTTTGCTTCTCGGTTTTTTGCATATTTTGTTGTATCGAAAACTTTTTGGCGGTTTTATTCATGCGCTTAATTTGTACAATTTGTTGAAAAGTTTTGCACGGCTTTGGAGCGTGGCGCGTGTGGCATGCTACGAGTACGTGTTGTGCGCTGTGGCGTGTTGTGTGGCAAGCACTTAGTTGCCTTGCCGCACACGTGAAACGAATGCGAGCGACCGAGTTTCAAATGCTAATCCGCAGTGTGTGATAGCCATGCAAACAGCATTTCAGCAGCCAAAAAGTGCCACAAAGAAATCATCAGACAGACGAAGAGAGAGAAAGGGAGAAAGCGGGAAGAGAGAGATCAAAGACCTGCTCTCAAGGGGCTTTGAATAGAGCTTTGTTGGTCAAGTCGGTTTGCTTGTCATTTGCAGTCAGCGCGATGATGATGACGATTCTCTCGTATGCCTCTTCCTCAATAGTCATTAACTGCGTTAGTCAGTCAATCCTTTCTGCAGCTGTCTGTCAATCAAAGCAACATAGAGGGTTTAATCAGGTTCAGTGATTGACTGTTGAGGCAAACGAAAGTCCGAATGCTGAAGCTGAAGTTGAAGCTGATGCATGCTCAAATGGATTTGATTTGATTTCTTAATCGCAGAGTTGCTTACGCAATTCAGAGATGCGAGCAAGCAAGTAATTGTATGCAAATGTTCACCCACACAGACATTCCCATTCCCATTCCCACTCCCATTCCAATCTCCAAAACCGAGTCCGAGTCGAACCCAGCTCGGATGCAGAACAAACGCAAATGAATGACAACAGGAACTTGGTCGGAAATTGCGCTGCTGGGACTATGACAGGACTTTGACGTCGAGACTGAAGTCTGGCTGCCTGCTGCTGGCTGCTGGCTGTCATCAAATCAGGAACCGATATAAGCTAATTTAATAAAGTAATTTCCATATATTTTTATTAGAGCCAGCGCAACAGGAGTTGCGAACAAAGCCCTGCGGACTGCACATGGACAGAACCTGGCACCGAAATGTTATCCTAATCAATTGCCTAATTGAATTGAGAGGTGGAAGCTGGGAACTGGGACACATGCTGAACGACATGCGAGACACTATCAGGAAAGAATGAAGGAAGGAAGGGAGGGAGGAATTGCGAGGTGGATGCTGGGAACTGGGACACAAGCTTAACGTCATGCGAGGCAAGGGAAGAAAGGGAGGAAGGAAGGGAGGAAGGGAGGGAGGGAGAGAGCGAGGGTGTTAGGAAGAAGAGAGGGAGGAGCACACATTAGTAGTAGCAAACTTACCACCTGTATAGATCTTGGGCGCTTGCTGCCAAACTGAGATTGCCCAGCAACGGCGGACGTTCCTTGAGATGATGATGGTTCAGCAGATCGGACGATGAGGCCAGCCTGCAAGTAGTCGAGTCTGTGTTATCAACCTGTTGCTTCCAAGAGGGATCCGAGGACTCGTACTCACCTCAACTGCGGCGCCTTGATGCCGTGCTTGTCCATGACCTTCTCCAGCTGACGCACACGCAGTCGGGACATGTCCAGCTCGTGCTTCACCTTCCACAGATGCGTGTCGCAGATGGGATCGTTGCAGCGATGCTTCTTCAGGATCTCGGTGGCCTCGTAGACGGCTCCGCGAAACGTCAGCGATTTGCCCATGGAGAGCGAGATGAGAGCACAGCAATGTCCGCCATCCTTTTTGGCCAATCGCTTGCGTATGTACTTGAAGTAGACGTGCTCCAGCAGCAGCAGCAGCGCGGCGAGCAGAATGCCAGCCATCAGGAGTAGAAAGGCGGACAAGAACTGCTCGAGGGCCAACGGATCCGAGGACTTGTGCTCCTGCTTCCCGGGCCGACAAGTGCCGGTCATCCAATAGCGACGCAATCGCTCCAAGTCCCCATTGGCGCGAAACTCGAGCAGACGCTTGTTGAACATCTGCACGTACTTGGAGTTGCGGCTAAAAGCGAGTCCATAGCCTGCAGAGAAGGGAATTAATGAGTTGACGAAGGAGGAGGAGGAGAACTTTGCTAGAGCTGCTCACCTGTCATCGCGTACCAGCTGCCGACGGTCATGAGGCGACAGTCCTCGTCCTGGGCCACCAAATAGTCCAGCACGGTGCCGTCGTAGATGAAGGAGTCGAGGTTGCCATTCAGCACAGCGGCGACGCCGTCAGCGACACTTGTCTTATTGTATCTGCGGAGGAATGCGACATTAGACAGAGAAGGGGTAAAGAGAGGGATTTCTTTGCAGATGGAAGTCAAACATGGGATTACTTACTGCTTCATGTAGTAGTGCATGTCCTTAAAGTACTTGTGAATAGTCGAGTCCGTGTGGCTGTAGGGAATGGTGCCGAACTTGAACGATGGCTTGTGCGAATACGGATGGACTAAGCGGCTGTCATTCAGGCCGCTGAACTCGTGGAATTCCTCTCTGCGAACGAAGGTGCGATGAGTTGCGTTAGGATGGCCAGGATATTGGGAAGGCAGGGGATTTGGGAGCGAGGACGATACTAACCTGGTTATCATGAAGGCCGCCAGGTTGGCAGTGTAGATGGCAAGGAAGACGACGGCGAACAGAGCCCAGACATTGGTCATGAAGCGCGAGGTGAAGCCGCGTGGCGAATCGACGTGGACGGCGGCTTGAAAGAGCACCGCCCAGACGAGCCAATAGGTGCGGAACAGGGAGAAGCGATAGGGGGTGACATTGGTGTTCTGCAGATAGAGCTTCATGTCGTAGCCGCTGGGCGAGAGCCACTCGAACAGGAAGATCATGAAGGTGGCCGCTTGTATGGCGACGATACCCACCTTATTGTTGTTGAAGGAGGAAGCAAACGAGCGAAGAGAGTGTGGAAAAGAGGAGAAGAGAAAGCGTAAAGTAAGGAGAAGCGCACACTTACCGGAGGGAGGAAAGTGGAGTGGAGTAGCGCAATTTACTTACCAGCATCCAGGAGGCCGTGTCAAAGGGCTCTAAGAACGCAGTGGGCGAGATGATGCCAGTCCGTTTGGCCACCACAATCGCAATGCCCGTCTCCATGAAGGGCTCACTGAAATCGACGACCGCCTCGCGCTCGGTGTTGATCATGAGAGACGTGAGTACCATGTCCGTCTTGCGGTTAACCAAGTCGGCAATTAAACCATTCCATTTACCATTCTCAAGTGTACCCCATTTACCATCTTCAACCCGAACCAGCTCGTAGGTGAAGCCCAGCTCCTCGGCAAATTTCTCGAGCAAATCAATGCAGAATCCGCTGCAGCATTGATAGAAGGACTCGTTGCGGTGTGCCTGGCCGACATCGATGTCGGCGGCCATTTCGTGATCGGCCGCAACGCGACACAGCACACCGCGGTCCATCAGGCATTTGCCACTCACTGGATCGGCGGGTGACAGATTGATATAGGGTGCCTCCTCGAGGAATGTGATCTTTAAATGGAATTTCTCGGGCACACCTTGCGGCGGAGCGTGCGAGTTACCTGGCCACGCGATGTCGCGTATGTCCAGCCTCTGAGTCTCCCACGACTTCCAGACCCCAATCTGATGCCCGATCCCGATCGAATAACGTATATATATATATAATGTTTGCATGTATATATTGCGATTGTACAGAAGCGAGTGTTTTGCAGCGTTCAAAATGAATAATACAAAGTGAGAGTGAGATTGTGTTCATGTTTGTGTTTGTTTGTGAACAGTGTGCCAGAGAAAGATACAATACAATAGAATAAGTAAGTGAGAGTAAGTAAGTGATTTATAGTAAATAAGTGAGAGAGACGGCATGCAAAAGAGTCCAGCACACTTACCTCCTCCCAGACGAGATTCTTATTGTTGGCGCTGGGTCGCAGGTTCATGATCTTGAGCTCCGCCGACTTGAGGTCACCGTCCGCAGTGAACTCAATGTTCGGCTTGTTGAGGTCCCCCTCTATGGACACGTTGCGCAAGTACTTGAAGAAGCTTTCAATTACAATTGAGAACATATATAAATAGCGGGAATACACAGGCGATGTCTAGGAAGGGTCACAAAGTCTACCCATTTATGTCTTTAACTAACTTCAGTTTTGAGAGGAATATTAAAACACCACACGTTGAAATAATACCATAAAAAATACTATAGCATAACGAAAACTATATTTGGTGTGTTCTTCTTTAGCTTTGAGAGCCGTACAAATATAAAAATAGAATCGATAAACAAAATACAAAATACTACAATATACCAAAGACTATATTTGGTATATTTTATGTATAAGTGTGGATTATGTACTTATGTTTTGACAGTCGAACACAAATCAATATAAAGAAGTAAAACAAAAATACCACACGTTGAAATAATACTATAATTAAAACTATAATATACCAACGACAATATTTGGTATATTCTGGTGTGGAGTATGAAAAATTGTGTACTCACATTTCGCCATTGTCCCAGCGACCGCGTCCTTCGTCCTCGCAGGACAACGACTGCGTGGTGAGCCTTCGATCCCGATTGGCGGGGTCCGTGAGGTAAGCTTCCACACCATAGCTGTAGATCTTGATGGCATTGGAGATCTCGTTCATCAGGGCAGCGCTCGATGTGTCGAAGTGGACGCCCAGCATGCCGACGGGGAACTGCGAGTGCGCGTCCTTCTTCTCGATGACCGACTGACTGACGACCCAGACATAGTTCTCACCGGTGAGCTTCATCTCGTCGGCGGCACGCAGAATTGTGATGGCTTCCGTTTGGGTGGCATAGAGCAGCATGACGCGCGCCTCGCTGTTCACCAGCTCCATGAGGTCGCTGGTCCGCGTGACGACAATCGAGTTGAGTATGGTGAACTTGAAGTGCTCCTGCATCTCGGCCACACGCTCTCGCACCGCCTGCACGAAGTCATCGTGGCCGGCGATCTGTGAGGTGACCACCGAGAACTGATGCCACTTGTAGCGCTCCAGGATGCTCAGCATCGCGGCACTCTGATGCTCAATGCTCGGCGCCAGCTGCAGTTGCAGCGTCGATTGCGATGCCCGACGCTCCAGACCCGAGTTGTCAGCATTCCACGAGATCACCGGGATGCCCAGGTAACCGGCTAGCTGAAGAAAGTACTGGGCTGAGGCTGTGCTGTGGCCGAACTGCTCGTTGTTCATCATGTAGAGGATGGCGGAGACGTTGACGCGCAGGAACTCCTTGCAGAGCGTGCTCAGAATGGCTGAGGAACGAAGAAAAAGAAGGGAGAAGTTATATTAACGTCATGAAGAGTCTTTAGATTTACTTAGTCAAACAGTGTAAAGAAAGTTACAATAAAGTACTGACTGCCAAAGGCCCTTTCACTATTTCCCTAAGTATATGAGTTCATATTGTATTTTATTTTTGGGAAAATTCACAAATAAATTGTAGGATTCACTTTCACCTTATAGGTTAGAACAACTAACAAAAGGAGTGTTATTTACTGACTCTTAGAGACCCGTTCACTGTAGTTTTAGATTCTCAAAATATTGTTGAAGAACGGCGAGAGTTCAGGCTTTCTTAGGCTTCAGGCTTTTGCAGTGTAAAGAAAGCTACAGTAAAGTACTGACCAAAGACCCTTTCATTATTGTTTTTCACTCTCTAAGTATATGAATTCATATTGAAATTTATTTTAAGGAAAGAGTTTGTAACTTTCACTTCTACCTTCTAGTTGAATAGGTTGGAATAAGTAACAAAACAAGTGTATCAAATACTGACTCTCATAGACCCGCTCACTGTAGCTTTGTATTCTCAAAGTATTGTTGACTGAGTTTAGGCGAAACGACTTATTTAGGCAAATTCATACTCCTAGTTATTAATTTAGTCATGCAGTGCGAACAATTAATAAATCTAGTGTCAAGTGTTGACTGTCAGATACCCGTTCACTTTTGATTCAATGAAATATGCAATATGGATGGCAGATGCTTTGCAAAATCATTTCACGAACTAAACCGAACCTTGGTTGGAAACGCTCGAGGTTTCGCAGCTATGATTAGCATACGGGTAATCAAGAGGCGCCACTCCACGCTCGACTGTTGCCACAAGCCGCAATTTATCTGTGCGACGTGCTCTCATTTAGCATAAGCGCGAACAGCGCCCTCTGGCGGCGGTGGACAGTGAACAGTGAACATTGTGTGGACATTGTGTGCGGACTGTGACCGCTTTTGGTTACCCAATTGACCGGAACGCCCTCAGCAATGGCGTCTGCAGTCCCTAAATTCGGATTGTGTGTGTGTATGTGTGTGTGTGCGTGCTTTGTATACAGATGTGTGGCAATTAATTACAGATTAGCCACCGTCTGAGCGTGTTAATGACGCTGCACCGAGTGCGGAGGCATTTTGTTTTATTAGGTTATCAAGTATCGCGCCCGGAGTCGTATTTGGAATTAACAGAGAGCGAGATTTTGGGGGTGTGAACGGGACTCAATTGGTGGTAAGCCAGTTGGCTCACAACCTCTTTTAAATACTTGATTTAGCCGAGCCAGCTTTACAGCTCTTACACATGCGACGAGGGGTGGAGAAGTGGGTAAAGTGCGCCGGAAGCAGCCGCAACTCCCAACTCCCAACTCCCTAACTGCCGACTTCCATTCCGTTCGCATAGGCTCGCTAATTGACCTATTTAAAGGTGACGACACACGAGCAGCAGGTGCTTCAAAACAGAGAGACGGGGGGAAAGAGAGAGAGAGAGTAGGAGAGAGAATGTGTGTGAACCGTCGAACCGAAAGGCATTTTTCATGATGAAGTGCAGCCACATTGTAATTAATTCATATGTATTCTCAATGGGGGTATCCTCTCCTCCTCCTCCTCCTCCTCCTCCTCACCCTACATCTCCTCGTACACGTCCGCTCCTCGGATTGTTGGCTTACCCTATTACCCAGCATTAGCAACAGCATCGACAACAGCGTCAATCTTATCGATTTGCAAAACGCTTGTGGGTCTCATTTTCAATCATGGCAGCTGGATGCTGTCACTGTTCCCTGTCCTCGGATGGGGGGCACCGCAAAGGATGCGGCTGTCGGGGCATTCACATTTTCATTACGTGCCGAGGACAACTATGGCTGCTTTGCTTTGGTTTGCTTTTGCTTTTGCTGCTGTTTTACATGGCGTGCTTAATTTTTGAAAACAATGACCGGCGATAATTTAGAAAGTTTCGTTCGGTTCAAGAGCGGACCGCTTTAGGCATCGATGTCGATGTGGATGTGGATGTGGATGACATGTCAAAGTTGAGACTTGAAAGTCGAGAGTGTCGCCAACACTTGAACAAACATAACTTGGCCTCAGCCAAACAACGATGACAACGTCGACAGAGGACAGACGACAGAGAACAGACGACTGAGGACATGTCGAAGTTTTTGTCGAACGTGAAACCTGAATGCGGACTACAAAGCACCCTTGCTCCTCTAGCGTTCAACTTTGGGAATCGGGATTGGGGGTTGGAGGTTGCTCTCTCTGGCAACTTGTCCAACTTGTGAGGGGGTGAGAGCAGCAAATGACAAAATCTGAGATCTAAAATCTCATCAAAAAGTTTAATTAACTTTTTCATCACTTTATTTCTGGTATTTGCATTTGGTTCGCTGGAGGAGCTGCTAATTTTCCCCAAACAGTTCTTATATGCACTGGCAACAGCCATGCATTCAATTACCATCACCTCTAGTCGTCAGTGAGTCAGTGAGTTAGAGAGTTAGAGAGTGAGTCAGTCAGTCAGTCAGTCGCTTAGTCAGTCACACAGAGGGACTCGAGTTGATAGATAGATAGATGGCAACATAGATAGATAGATGCAGGCGACAGCCGGAACAAAAGATAGATGGATAACGGCTTCGATTGATGGATGGATAGACCGTTAAAGGGAGCAACCCGAATGCGACCACTTAGTACACAAGAAAAGTACAACAATAGAGTTGCCGCAGCAGAAGGAAAGAGAGTGAGAAAAGTGTGTGGTTGTGTTGCCTAAATCGACTATAGAAAATCACTCAAGACTGCTTAGCAAACAAGCGCGCCAAAAAATGAGTGTATGATAGATGTAGAATACCCGGTATTATCTTTATATTTGGCATTTTTTCTTAGAACAATAGCTCAATAGGTAAGAGCGAGAAGGTCGCTATTTTAACAAAATATTCAATTTTAAATACGACAAGGCTTTAAAAGCACATCTTTTAAGTAAGTAAGTATCGTAAGTATGGAAAGGATGACAAGTATGGTAAGTAAGTAGGTATGTATGGTAGTCATGGCAAGTAAGTATGATAAGGATGGTAAGTATGATAAGGATGGTTGCATTGCAAGGATATACACAAACCGTAGCCCTATAACTTAAACGACAAGACCTGGAAAATATCTCAAGTTATAAGGTTTTAGAATTTGTTGAGTATTTAGAAGTTCACTTCTATTTAACAGCATTGCATTAGTCACAAAGAATAAATAGCTCACTCGGTAAGAGCTGGAAGGCTGAAATTTATTTCTAGAGTATCCGATAATATTCAATTGTTAATCGATTAACGTATAATATCTATTGTTGACTATTTACATAAGTATGTATTGCTCAACGACATTTCCATGGGCACAAATCACAACGCAATAAGTCAAAAAGTAAGTGCTGGAAGGTAGCACCATATTTTAAGGGTAAAGTTTCTTAAATTTGGTATGATGAATACTGTTGAGTATATTTAAATTGACTTTTGAAGAAACTCTTTTGCAATATCAATGCGGTAGTTCAATAGCTCGCATGGTAAGACCTAGAAGGCTACAACATATTAGTTTCCCACAATAATCAATTCTGAACCGCTTAAGGTATAACATCAATTGTTGAATATTTACATATGTCCTTCTATTGTCATGGGCACAAATCACACCACAATAGCTCAAACGGTAAGAGGTAGAAGGTGGGACCCCATTTCTGGTGTTTCCCAAAATATTTGCAAATAAAGCTTTCATGCCAAATATTGTTGAATATTTATATGTGAGCTTCTATTCAACAGCGTTGCAAGGTATAATCAAATTATGCCAGCACCAAAAAATGCTGGCCCCATTGCGGAGCGGAGGTAGCAAAGCATATTAAAGGCTTACAGAGAGTGAGAGAGAGAGAGCGAGAGAGAGAGGAAGGAGGAAAAGGGAAGGGGAAAGGGAAAGGGCAGTGCCTGAATGTTAGACATAGTCTAATGAAATTAGAGCACGCCCGCTTGCTCTTCTCCAACTCCATCTCCATCTCCATCTGCATCTTTCTTTCTCTTTCTCACACTTTGCCACCTTTTTGGCTGGGCATATTTCGAGCATCCTTTTAGCCTATGGAATTTACAGTTGGCGAATTTAATTTTGGGCGGCTGAACGAAATTTGATTTAATTACCAAGCGAAAAATGTTTGATTTTTGGCAGCTTGTGCGTGTCTGTGTCTCTGTCTCTGTCTCTGTCCATGCCGCATGCCACATGCCACATGCCGCATGCTGCATGCCCCACCCATGTTGCGCCCCCTCTTTGGCACTCGGCACTCGGCTGTCCATTAAAACTTTAATTGTATGTATTAAACATTTTTAATTGCTTTTCAAATGCGCTCGTTGGCGCTCCTGTCTCGGTTTCCTTTTCCTTTTTCCTTTTCCCTTTTGCCGTTTCCGTTTCTGTTTCAGTTTCTGTTTCCGTTTCCGCTTCCGTTTCAACTGCTTGTGCGGCTCGTAAAAACACACACACACACACACACATTCTATAGTCTATAGCATTGCCGCCTAGTTATCGGGTATGAAATTATTTTTACAACATTTCACAATGTCCATAAAGCGCGACGATGTCTGTAATCAAAGTAATTAAGTTTTCCCACTCTCCCTCCCTCTCCCTCTCACTTTTGCTTTTCCCCTGTTTTGTCACGGTTTTTGCTGTTTATACCCTGTAATTCTATTGTTCAGCAATGGGGTGTAATGGCAATTGTAGAAACGTGCTTACCCAGCTGTTAAATGCATCTGTTGCTAGTGATTTTACTTTCCAACATTGAAGGGAATTGGAAGATAACAACTAACATATATCTCGCTTTACTGCCTGTGATTTTACTTTCAAAATTCTAGGGTATTTAATGACCTAATAAGCCTGTTCAACCGGCTACAAAGTAGACTAAATTGTTATTTGTCTCATTACTTTTTGCTTGATTTAACTATGCAATTTCTAGGATATTATAATGCGCTACATTGATAACAACTATATCTCGCTTAACTGCCTCTGCTTCGTCTGTAGAAATATGTTGTTGAGAATTAAACAACAGAATTTATTTGAATGTTTTTTATGCTATTTATGTATTTAGTTCATTGGATATAATGCTTCCTGCTTCAATTCACTATGGTTTTTATACAAAATTATATCTCGCTTAAGGGCCTCAGTTACTATAGTAAAAGTGGCGAGCTAAGCTAAGAAGTAAAATGTTTTCTTTGTTTTGAATTTTATTTGCGCATGGTTTTATGTTTGTTCTTTATGAAATTTGTCATAAAGTAAACTGTGGCCGTTAAGTGACATCGATATAATTTGACAGTGGCCCTTAAGAGAGTTTTAGTTTTAGAATATTTATTGTACCCAGGATTACATTTTGCTTGAGTTAAAATTGCATAGTTAAAATTTCTGAAATATTATAATGTTAAAATAAAGTGTTGTCGCTTCATGACATTAATCGACAGTGGCCCTTAAGCGAGTTTCGGTTTGTTTGGGAAGCTAAGAAGTAAAATCATTTTTTTTTCGGTTTTCAGTTTGTTATATATATGAAATTTGGCATACAATAAAGTGTGGCTGTTAAGCGACATTGACATCAATCAACAGTGGCCGTTAAGTGAGTTTTAGCTTTAGAATATTTACTGCAACAATTGCTGGAAACACTTTATACTTTAGCCCGAGCCTGTCATTTGGAGGATTGTTTCAGAAGACATTTCAAGCTAAATCTTTAACTAGTTCCGATCGGGGTAACATATTTGAATAGCATCTTCAGCTGTTGTCTGGATTTGTGTTGCATATTAGTGACAGCTTAAATGAAGATTGAAATGTAAATTCACGCTCAAATTAAATGCTATGTCAGCCTGTCAAAGGGTCTGCTACAGCAGCTTTTCTCTCTCTCTCTCTCTCTCTCTCTATGTCTGTTTCATTCTCTTGCGGTGGCGCCACAGATTAACCAAGAGGCAAAGTGCGTTAGTTGAACGTTTTGCGGAACGCGCGCCAATAATTCATTAGCGGATCCGCGAATGCCGCAACCTACGACAAGTTGCAAGTTCCAAGTTGCAAGTTCCAAGCATTAAGCTACTGTCTCACAATCTCTTGCTCTGGTGACTACTGTCGCAAGTCTGAGGGAGGCAAAGAGGAACACAGGGAATACGACGAGGAGAAGCGGAAGTGCGCAACTGCATGCCACGCTCGGGAGTGGCGCCATCGGGTGTGGCAAGTAGCAAGTGGCAAGTGGCAAGTGGCAACTGCCAAGTCGCCAAGTGTCAGAAGAAGTTGAAGCAAAGCACAGAGTAAGCGACTGCGTAAAAGGAAGGAAGGAAGGCACACAGGCAGGATGGCAGGTAGAGGGTGGAGGGTGGAGAATGGAGGGAGGAGGGTAGAGGGAAGAGGGTTGAGGGAGGCAGTCGTCTCATTTATGTGCGCATAATAATGCGAAAATTGAATTTTGACACCGCTTTAGCGGCTGCTGTTGCCGATGTCCTTGTTGTTCATGGCATTGTCCTTGTCGTTGTCGCTGTTGCTGCTGTAACAATTTGGGCAACACTGTCAACGAGGGAGTCACTCATTCTCAGTGCGACAGTCGGGGAGTTAGGCAGACAGTCAGTCAGTCAGTCAATCACTCATTCAGTCAGTCATTAACTAAGCTCAGTTATTTCGGTAGCTGCTGCTGTCAACTACTTGGGTAGATTGTCGAAGCAGTAAGACAGTCAGTTAGCCTGTCTAGCAGGCAGTTCTATCTGTCAGTCATTCCATCAGTCAATCAATCAATCAATCAGCCAATCACTTATGCAGTCAGACAGTCATTTGTCTGCCAATCAATCGTATAGTTAAAGGAAAACGTAGGTGAAGGGAACTTAGGTAGTCATTCAGTCATTCAGTCACTCAGTGAGTGTTTGCCAAGCTGGCAGTCAGGCATTTAGTCAGTCATTCAATCAGTCATTCAAACAGTCTATCAATCAGTCAGGTATTGCCTTACCTATAAAGTTCGACATTTATTTAATCAGCTTTCTGTGGAACAGTCTGTTCGAAAGTATGATATTCGTTGCTGCAATGAATCTAGTGACAGAGAGTTATTCTGTCATTGCTTCAATCAGTCAGTCAGTAACTCAATCAGGCAGTCAGACAGTCATTTAATTAGTTGTCTGTCAAGCAGTCGTATAGTTAGTTAGATATTCGTAGATGAAAAGAAGTCAGTCAGCTAGTCACTCAGTCAGCCTCTCAGTGAGTCACTCCTTCAGTCAGTCAGTCAATCAGTCAGTCAGTCAGTCAGTCAGTCAGTCAGTGGATGACTTCTACTACCCTAGTCACGCAGTGAGGCAGTCATGAAGTGACTATTATGATGCCTGTCAGCTCGTTGTTGTCAGCAACAACGTGAAGACGTCGTCTCAACTTGGCTGCCTTCCAACTGGCGCTTGACAGCGACACAGCTGAGAGAAGAGACGTGAGAAGAGAAAGCAAAAGAGTGAGGGGTAGAAAGGAGGGACAGAGACAAAGACAGAGGCAGGTGGAAGCTAAAAGGCGGCTGACTGTGATCTGATTTAACTGGCAAGTCTGTCAACTTATTATAACATCCATTAATTTCATTTAAGCATCATTCAATTGCTTTCATTTTGATGGCAAGTTATCAAGAGTTGTGCGTGTGTGCAACTGTGTGTGTGTGTGTGCCACAAAGCCACAGGCAACACAAAGAGGAAGAAGAGAGAAGCTGCGTTTCAACTTTGGAGTTTCAAAGTGTTTGCCCCCGGCCGCGTTGTTGTCTTGCTGCGAAAAACTTTTTACATTATGCTTCACGTAGAAACCGAAACCAAAAACAGAAGCAGCAGCAGCAGCAGCAGTAGAAAGTAGAGAGTAGAGAGAAAAGCAGCGAAATGGCAACAGAAACATGCCACATGCCACATGCCACATGCCACACGCCACATGCTAAGGGCTCTCTGGACTGGGCTCAACACACACAATTTTATATTCATCTTTGGCTCGCCACGAACATTTCGATTTGTGCCCAGCCCGCGTAGATCAAACACAGTAACAACTGTCTGTATATGTGTGTGTGTGTGTGTGTGTGACTGTGTGTGTGTGTGTTTACAACACAATTCGATGCTATTTGAAGTGCTAAAATGGCCGAAAAAGCCTGCAGCGACATAAAAGCACAATAATATTTTTATACACGCATTATGCCAGAACGTGGCCGACATCGAGAGCGAGGACGAGGACGACGGCGAGGACATCGACTAGGACGAGGACGCGCACAAGGACGTGCCGAATTGTGTGCGAATAGAGCAGAGCAGGACAACAGCAGGACAACAGCAGGACAACAGCAGGACAACAGGACGCAGGACGATAGTGTCAAGTGCCATAAAACACAATTAGTCAAGAGTCATTCATTGCTTATCGCGCCTCGCTGTGTGTTTGTGTATGTGTGTGTGTGTGTGTGTGTGTGTGTGTGTGTGTGTGACGCATGCGATTGCAGTGTTAAATTCGAAGTTACGCATACGCCGCGTATACCGAAAAGAGCTCAGCTTGCAATACTTTTGTTTTGGTTTTCGCTTTTGCATAGTGTCACACACAATTAATCAATATGATGATAATTCCAGGCCATTACACACACATACACACACACACACAGACACACACAGTGTAACCACTAATCCGTCGAAAAGAGCTGCCAACTGCGCCGCTGACGGCGCTGCCAACTTGGAAGACGAGTTGAGTTGCGTCGTTTTCAATATGCTTTCGTGACATACGAATATCGAGAGTGTGCAGCTTATAAATATAATCTAAGCACTCACCCACACTCATTCACTCTCATGTGTGTGTGTGTGTGTGTGTGCGACAGGGCGTGGCATGTAAAAGGAACAAGTGAAAATAAAGAAAGAAAACTAACGTTAACTTTGCTTGGCGTCAAACTTGGCGCATATTTTAGAGCTTGATGTTGACGTCACACGGTCAGCTGTCTCACACACACTCACACACACACACACATTCGCATACACAGACAGAGAGAGATATGCTCGCGTAGTGACAATGCCAACGACAGCAGCTATGCGATATGCGAGCCACGAAGGCGATGACGACGCCCCATTCGACGTTGTCGCTGTCGCTGTCGTTGTTGCTTTCACTTTCGTTTTCCCCCTTCCCCTTTCCCTTCTCTTTCGACGTTCGCTGGCTTTTCCTTCAGCTTCAGCTTCTGCTTAGCTTTAGGTTTTGCTTCAGCTCAGCTTTGGCTCAGCTTTGCCACCCGCCATCGCCTTATCGAATATCAAAGTGTTGTTAAGATGATTTTTCGGTTTTGCTCGTCTTTTCTTCTTCTCTTCTTCATTTTTCATGCTCGACGAGTTTTACACGTGAAATGTTTTCGGGTGACAACATCAAATACACACACACACACATACTTCAGCTGAGACAAATGCAGTTTGAATGTCGTTAGCTACACAGAGCGATAAAAGCGAGTGAAATGCAATTCAACATTCGAAATGTGCGAATCGAACTATATTTTAGTAAATATATACTAAATATATTAAAAATACTAAATACTAAACAATATATACTTAATACTAACTAACATATACGAAATATATACTATAATTAATATATGTTAATTACTGTATACTAAATATATACCAAATACTATATACTAAATATATTTTGCACAGTATTTTCGTCATTTCCACTGATATACGCAGAAAATATATACTAAATATATACAAAATACTATATTTTCTAAATATTATATATTAAATACTATATACTACATATGTTTTGCACAGTATTTACTTCATTTCCACTGATATACTCAGTTAATATTGTATAAACTAAATATATACTTAATACTATATACCAAATACATATATACTAACTGCTATATACCTTATAATATATACTGAATGTATACTAAATACTATTCACTTTATTTCCAGTGATTTTGTTGCAGTGTTTATCAAATATACATAGCATATCGAGTGTATTGTATTATGGCAAAAGTTTCCACGTGAAAGGAAACGCTCAAGTCAACTTTTTACTGAAATTTCAACTATCTTCCCTTTGCCAATCTCTCTCTCTCTCTCTCTGCCTCGCTGTCACTTTATATTTGTCTCTTTGTTGACTCGAACTTGGACCCATTAATGTGTCCTTGCACAGAGCATATTTGTGGAATTTACGCTGAAAAGTAGGCAACACTTTTAGCTTCAATTCTGTTGCCGAAAAGTAGGCAACACTTTTAGCTTCAATTCTGTTGGCCACTTTTCAGCTGTGCAGCACTTTGCCTGACCATCTAAATCATGTTTTCGTCCTGACCGCAGCAACTTGCCGGCCTTAACTGCAACAGACACTAGGCCTAGTCCTCTCTCCCCCTTGGCCATTAGCAACGGTTACCCGAGCAGAGAGCAGAGAGCAGGGGAGAGGCAGATGGAGAGGGAGAGGGAGATGGAGGTGAGAGGCGACCACAGCTTGAACATCCTGTTTGGACTGTTTAGACTCTCTGTGAACCGCAGCAGAGTCGAGGTCGAGGCTCTAAGGGTCGAGGGTCGAGGGTCGAGGGTCGAGAGTCGAATTGTCTGGCTAAGTGCAGAAGCATCAACAGCAGCAGCATCATTAGCAGCGCTTGGCCGATGTGTATTATTAAACCCCAGAATGTTCCCTTTGCGTTTTTGTTGGATCCGATGGCTGAAACAAAGAACGAGCGCGTTCTCGACTCTCAACTCTCAACTCAACTCAACTCAGTTCAAGTGCGGGAGTGTGTCAACAAACCAAAACCCAAAACCGAGAAACCAAACGCAAACGCAAACTCGAACTCAAGCGCCAAGCCGAAGCCGAAGCCGAAACCCAAGCCAGACACTCAAGCCCAAGCCATAACCCGTAACCTAAAACCGACAAGCGACAAGCGACAGGAGACAGGACAGACAAGCGACAGCTTTGCAGCTCAGTTGGGCGCAAAATGGGCGTGGCTCAGCGCGCAACGCGGGATGAGGCCGAAGTAACCGCAATCCGAGGCAGCTCAACGCCTTCTTCGCTGCTCCTCTTTCTCGAATTGCAAGTGCCTCAGTCCCATTTCCATTCTAAGAAGAACTCAACATAAATTCTGCAAATAACCAGATGAATATACGCAAAGCGAGGACTAGCAGATGCCCTCTAATTGACTCACAATTTACAATCTTTCATAATATAGAAGAATTTATAATACTCATGAATTGTAGAGTATAATAGTGAAAGAAAAGCACAACTAGCAGATACTCTGTAGTTAGGAAGATATCAGAAAGAATACTAAGATTATTCTTTAAGCTTTGGCAGTGTCTATTTGATACATTTCGTATTTCTAATTTATCATTATAACAATTGCAATTATACATAAAATAAGTTTGAAAGCTACCCGATATACCCGGAATTTTTCTCAATACCAAATATATACCAAAAGCTATATTTGATATATTATATAAATATATCCGCTACTTATTTTTTAATGACAGCAAAACAGTGCGGTATTTTTTTTAAATATACGAAACTAATATACTGCAAAAATACTCAAATATATGAAAGATAATATTTAATTAACTGATATAGTACTACATTCAGAATATACAATAGAGTACTAAATGATACCAGATTATTATTTTTTAAATATACTTAATTAATATACCGAAAAATACTGAAAGTATATCAAAAACCATATTTGGCACTCAAAATATTCCACTAAAATACTAATATATACCAAAGGTTATCCACAATATACCAAAGAGTTCCAAAATATTCCAGATTGCCAACCAAAGCAATTAAGACACGTGTTTTTTTCTATTTGCGGATATATTTTAGAGTTCCTTCAGCTGTTGTTTCTATCGCGCATACCCCAGGCAAGAGTTTTGCAGAGTATGAAAAGCCAACGCAATGTGTAAAGCAGTCCAAGTTCAAAAGTCTTGATGCGATGCCTGTTTTTGAGAGTGGGTAGATGAGGAGTGGGGAGAGGGGAAGACGGGGAGCGAATGGACAGGGAGCAACATCAGTTGACCTGAAACTGACTGCGAGGCGTCCTTGTGGCCCAATTAGGTGGGTGGGAAGCTGCTTGCTCACTCAACGAGTATTTATGTGAGGCGCACCGAAAGAAATCAACTTTGTTGCTCTCTCTATCTTGCCATCTATTGGCATCTCTCTCTCCTCTCCACCCTCCTCACTCTTCTCTATATCTCTCTCTCTCTCTCTCTCTCTCTCTGGCTGTCTCTTTCTGTTTGCTGTCTTATTTAAGTGAATTGTGTGTAAGGTATTTCTGCGTTTTCTTGCTTCGCTTGGCTGCTGTGGATCCCTTGGCCATCCGTTTTCATTTGACTGGCTCTCTTTGGACTCCTTACACTTGCCTCCTCGACTTGTTTGCTGTTCTGGCCATTTGTTTTAGCCTCGTTGTAGTCTATTTCGGTGTGTCCTGAGGCCACCCGCTGACTGAGGCACCGCAAAACAAGGCGTAAGTTGAATGGATTCCATTGTCTGTCGACAGTCTGCAGTTGCAGGCTAACAATAAGCAGCAAGAGCACTAACACGAACACGAACACGAACATGAACAAGGGCAAGGACTAAGGACTAACGGGACTAACGGGACTAACGACTGCGGGTCTATGGCAGATACACGTATTTGTAGTCGCTTTCAGCATTCAGCATTCAACATTCGGCATTCACTTTCACTCGAATGAGTTTTGCTTCTTTATGTTAACTTGGATCAGCCTTGGGAACTTGTGGATTCGCAATCATAAAAATTGATGAGCAGGAAAATACACATGTACGATATGCATATAGAATATCTAACACTACTGAATACACCACTCTCGATTCACTCCCATTTTCTTTAGCTAATGTGACGTGAACACGTCAATATTCCATTTCTGTCACAAGAATTTCGTTGTTTTCCTTATGACAAATTCGTGTTGTACTCATATGCTTGAAATGGTTTTGCTTATTCAAAAATTTAATAAAATCCTCCAATTAAATTATCTATACATAATAATTAAGTAAGTTCCATTTGTTTCAAATATTCAAATAAGTATTTGAACTAATTTTCCCTCGCAATCGATCATTTGCCTAAAGTAATTCACTTTTCAAATATTCAAATAAGTCCTCGCAGTAATTTCCCCTTTCAATCGAATTGCCGATCAATTCCCCTCAAAAAAAGTCCCGCCGTCTTGTAGGCGTGAGAGTGGGAGCGAGAGCGGGAGTGAGCTGCACTCGCCAGTTGCCAATTGACTTTTAAATCGAACGCAGTGCAAAGGACGCGGCACTTAAAAACTCCGATTTATGCGCAAATTCGGTCGTAAAGTGTTAAATTTGTGTGTCTGCATGCGACAAATTATGTTTTATCGCCATTTGCATCGTTAAAATGCCGCGTAACTAATTATTTTCATATTTTTTTTTCGAGTGTTCTATGCAATGCAGCGATGTTTGCATATATGCATGTGTGTGTGTGTTTGTGTTTGTGCAATGTTTGCTCTGCTTTGCAATCGCTGAAGGCGAGCTTGTAGATAATTCGAATTATTAAAGTTTTGTAAAATGTGCGCTTTAATTAAATAAACTCGTGATGATGTGCATTCAAATTGTGGCTTTTATTAAGTGCAGCGCGTACAAATGCAATTAGTGGGGTTAGGGTGAATCGAAAATCAAATCGCGTGTTTTTGCATTACTCCCTTTTCTCTCGCATTCGCACTCGCTCTCGGTCTCTGTCTGTCTCTCTCTCTCTCTTCGTGTGCCGCGTTTATCTTTTCGCGAAGTGAAAACAAATAAAAACAATGCATGCAATTTGCATGCTCGTGAATTAAGCATTTAAATGTGTTAAATAATAAATTGAAATCAAATCTTGTGTGCAACAATGCGCAGCAAAAACAATATTCTAAATGACACATGCATAGTTAATGCGAAAATTCTACAGCTGAGGGATTACACTGCCTGCTGCCTGTTTGTCGCCAGCTGCCTGCTGCCTGCTACCCGTCGTTGCCTCTGCCGTAAGCGACAACACTTTGCATATTATTTTTGCATGACCTTGTTTCTTTTTGGTTTTTTGACGTGCGAGCGAGCGCATAGTTTTAGTCAGCACTGTACATTGCATATTCAGCAACCATGTTGGTTATTTTTTTTTCCTATTTTGCTTTCTTTTTTGCTTGCTGTTGCTGCTGTTCGGTACGTTGATGATCATTAAGAGCGACGCTGACCGCAACGCATGCTTCACGATAATGACGATTTAATACATGATTATGATTTTTTCTGTGTGTGTTCTCTTCCCCTTTCGTTTTTTTTTGTTTCTAGCTGCTGCTGTTCGGTACGTTGATGATCATTAACCGCAACGCATGCTTCACGATAATGACGATTTAATACATGATTATGATAGTTTCGGATATTGTAATTTGTTGCGTCCCTTTCGCTCTTTCCCTTGTTTGCATATAAACTCGTTTCGTTTAATGACCGCTATTAAGTTTGCCTATGTTAACCCAATGCGCACATTAGTGACGTATTTAACACATGTGCAGTTCCACTTATGTATATTTGCTATGTATTTGCGATTTCACTTAAAATGGAATTTCTTTTAGTTTTAAATGAGTATTATGAATATTTCCTATGTTACATACGCACTTAACCCTTAGACGACACCGTTGTATTTGCTACTTAGTTAACCCGTAGAAGACGAATCAATCATTCATTTGCAGCCGAAACTCAAATTCGCACTCGCTGGGGTCGAGGTCGTCGCTGGGTGCTAAACATGCTCTCAAGTGGATGCTGGATGGACCCACATCGCATCCTCGTAAGTCTCACAAGTGCTCTTCAGAGGGTGTGAGAGAGAGATAGAGAGAGAGGAGCAGGGGAGACTCAATCGGAAGCCTTAGCATCGATAAGAGGAATTGACACTCAGGTGCTGAAAGTGCTTGCCGCTTAACGACAGCAACATGCTTCGAACAGCATATTAATGTGCACCTTGTTGTTGTCGTTGTTGTTGTTGTTGTGGTCAAACGATGGGGCGTGTGTATGTGTGTGTGTGTGTGAGTGAGTGAGAGAGGGGATCACTTTGTGTATTTGTAATACGGCTTGTAGACAATGTGTAAACAAGGCTAACATCGTTTCAGCTGTGTGATGTGATGAAAAGTAATTGGTATCTTGATAGCAGAGCGAAAGAGAGAGCAGAGAAAGAAGGAGAGCGAGAGATGGGGCATGCAACGTCAACGTGTTGTCACACTGTGGGATAATCGCCGCAAATGATAACGAGGCGACTAATTATGTCGACACTGCAGCATGCAGCATGTGGCATGCAGTATGGGTGTGGCATGCAACATCATGTGGCAGGTACAGGTGTGCGGCACGTTGCTGTTTGCAGCCTCAGGCCACAGAGAAGTCGACGCTGGCTGGCTGACAAGAAAAATGACTTTTCGATGCCTGTTGGCAACATCAGCGCAGCGCAGTGAATGAATAAATGAATGAATGAATGTATCGGCCGCACTCGCAACATGGATAATGAAAAATGGAGCATAGAGAATAGGGCAATAGGGGAGTGGGGAGAGGGAAGAGGGCACATAAAAAAGAAATGAAAAATCATTTCGCAAAGCGAATGCGAAGCGAAGGCAGCAAAAGTTTGAAGGGAGCGAAAGCGATTTGCGGTTCAGTCATTCAATCATTTATTGACAGCACCAATGAGGCAGTCATCAAATGCACACACACACACACACACACACACAGACACACACATAGATTTTTAGAGAGTCGCCATTGAGGCGCCGCATTTGCATAGTGCACAGTGAGGCAAACACAATTGAACGCTGACAAGAATTATGATTATTATTACGATTATTGTTTTTAGCTGCAAGCTGGGAATTGCAATTGTTATATTTCACTCGACATAATTGGCAAATATCGAGAGTGCATATATTACGCATACGCCATGCAGACAATGTTTACAAAGAGCAAATAAGTTGGCCAGCCCTAGAGCCAGAGAGAGAGAGAGAGTTAAAGAGAAACAGAGATAACGAGAGCAAGAGGTTATGCAATTACGAGTATGTACAACAAATGGAAATAGTTATAACCAGGTCAGCATGTTGATGCCTCTGGCCTCTGGCAAAACTTGTTGTCTGTCTCGTTTGTAGGCCACAAATGAACCTAACTCGATAATCAGGCCATTAAAGTTGATGGCGGCGAGCTGAGCTGAGCTGAGCGCCACAACAAGAGACATGAAAATGAACGAGCGTTAGAAAACTGAATGGCAAACAATAAACGTTTGCTTGAGCCTCCCCGAAAATAAGTTTGCGAGGTGAAAGTAATATAATTTTCTATTCAATTATATTGACACACAATTTAAGGTCGGGTTAACTCGACCCGCATCGCATCGCATCGCATCGCATTTTGTTTTCGAACTCACAGTTCGCAGTTTCACAAGTGGATGGCCATCTGGCAAATTGCAAGCCAATCCTCGCTACGATGATGAAGCCAGATCGAAGCGAGTCAATTGTTTGACTAGGCCACAGTCTGCGCTTCTGTTTATAACCGCTACCCATAGGGTAGAAGGGTATTATAACTTTGTGCCTGCAGGAAATTTATTTAACAGGCAGAATAAAGCTTCCATAAAGTACAAAAATGCATGTTTGTGTTCTTGATCAACATGGTATAATTCGAATGCAGTACTGTATCAATAGCCTTTGGTATATTTTTAGTTTATTCTGGTATATTAACCTGTCATATTTTAAAATTAATTACGCACTATTAATTGCTTTGGTTGACAATCTGGTATGTTTTGACCTCTATTTCGAACCAATATACCAAATATACATTTTGGTATATTTTAGTATGTGGTATATTTTGCACACTATGGCATGTTTTAAGTGTAGAACTATATCAATATTACCAAATATATAATTAGGTATACATATATTCATTATTTTTGCGGTATATTTGTAGTGAACTTTAAAAATAATACCGCACTATAAGTTGATTTGCCTGGCAATCTGGTATATACCAATCCAGTATACCAAATATACCATTCGGTATATTTTTAAAGTATTTTTGGTATATTTGAAGAATAACGTCGCATTCTTTTTCTTTTTTCAAAATGGGTAGCGGGTACCTCACAGTCGAGCACACTTGACTGTGGCTTTCTTACTTATTCTGTTTCTGTTTCTGCCTTCGGCTGTTGCCTATTGATGATGCCTATTGACAGAGCCCAGACAGACAGTCGCAGACAGCGACAGCAGTAACAGGGCGTTGGCTGCTGCGAAATTGAATTCAATTTCCATACAATTATTTCACAATTTCTTTTCAAATGAACCAAATGAAAATCGGCAAACTTTTGCCGCAAGCTCACTGAAAAATCTCTGGCCGAGTGCGAGATGAGAGCAGAGCGAAGAGGAGGAGGAGAAGGAGGAGGAGGAATAGATTTCATTTGGGGTTCGAAAATGCGCATCTCTCAATTGGGATATGCGTGAGGGGGGATTGGCATTAGAATAGGCATTGATATGGAGGAAGTAGAATGGAGATGGAGGATGGAGATGGGAAAAGAGAGAAGGGGAGAATGGAGAATGAAGATTGGAGGAGCTGCTGCCTTGAACAACAAACAAACACATGATATAAGCAATCAATGGGGAACCTAAACTAAGTGCCAGAGACTAAACAACAACAATGAGAGCGGCACTAGGAAGAGGATGGGGAAAGGGCAAGGGAGAAGGGAGAAGGGAGAAGGGAGAAGGGAGAAGAGAAAGAGAGCGAGGACAACAACAAGGAGAAGGACTCGAAATACAAATCAAGCCAACACATATGCGTCTATTGTTAGAAATACAAATTGTGTGTGTGAGTATAGAAAACCATTATAAATTCCCAACTGGCATATATAGGCAGAGACAGTGACAGAGACAGAGAAAGCGACAGCGAAAGCTGCAGAAAGAGAGAGAGAGAGAGAGCGAGAGAGAGAAAGCAGATATGTTTGGCAATCAGTCGTCAGACATTTGTTATGTGTTGTAATTTGCGTACCCACATTCCAGTCAAGTTTTCGCAAAGAGAGCGAGGAAGAGAGAGAGAGAGAGAGAGTGGAAGAGAGAGAGAGAGGGGAGAACTGCGAGTAGGCCCAAGAACCGACAAACATTAAACATCATGTAAATTTGGTTTTGTTTGAATTTCTGCTTTTTGTGTTCTTCTCTGCTCGAAACAGGCGAATGAGTTTTTCTTCTATTTTTTTTATGCCATATTTATCAATTTATTCAGGAACATTTTCTTTTTTAAGTAATCATTGGCCCTGGTCCTTTTGCTCTCGGCCAAAACTTGGCCTTAGATTGAGCGAAATTGCATAATGTGGTATAAAGTACAGAGCCAAACAGAAAAGATTGACTCAAAGAGACGGAGATACAGATAAAGAGTCGGCGACGGAGAGGGAGAGGCCGAGGGGCCGAGGGGCGGAGGGCAGCCAATCAGTCTTTATGCCTGTCAACGAACATAACAGGATTCATTTTTCAGAGAAATGAATACAACACACACACACACAAGAAGAATAAATGCATGTGTAGTGGATTAAAAATGAATATGAATGCAAGATAGTTTCCTAATCGTTAATTAAAGTTTTCAGTTCAGTTGAACTTTTAAATATGAATTAAAGTTGAAATCAGCTTTAGAATTGATGCGACTTGTTTTGGTTTATACACAGAGAGAAAAAATCTAGTATGATTTTTTCGATATTAAAAATAAAATCTTAAGATACTAGTTTTAGGTTGAAGCAATCTTAAATCAAGATTTTTAGGCTAAATTTGTATTTCAAGATTAAAATCTTGATTTAAGAATGTTTTATTCTTGATTGAAAAGTAGATTTCAAATCTAGACTTAAGATTTTTCCTTTTTGGTTAAATTTTACGATTTTTCTATTCTTGAAACAAGATTATAATCTTGAATTTAAATCTAGATTTTTGGTCGATTTTCAGTCTTCATTTAAGAATAAACCTTCTTGATTCAATTTTGATATATAAACAATCTTCATCCAAGTTTTTTTTTTGCTGTGTAGTTTTGGTTATATTTATCTCCCTTAATACTGCACATATATGACATATATATGTTGTGTGATTGTTAATACATTCGCACTAGACACGCCTCCTTCGTCAGGGAAGCAAGTTACTTAGTTAGCAATTAAACACAAGTTGCATAATACTCTGCTAAGAGCATTGCGAGCAGAAGGCACGCCTCTTTATCCTCTATTCTTTATCCTCTATTCTATATTCTGTATTCTGTGTTCTCTATCCTGTAAGTTGGTCTTCGTCTTAGCAGATAAAGTGATGGCAAGGACCTCGCTGTATTCCTGCCCCTATCCGTTTTTCTTAACATATTTATAGGAGTATAAAAGTACTATTTCTTGCTGCTCGGTTTTATGTGACGGGCTTAAGAGCTCAACCTGCGAGTAACTCACTTAAACCTCGCCTCGCTGCCCAACTAGTTCAGGACGAGCGTTCATTAGAGTCCTGGCTGAGCTAACTACTTGTCAAGCAAGATAAATTTCCATACACTCTTGGCCATCTCATACAGAGTACTGCACTAGCTTTTGCCCGCCATTGTCCGCCCTTTTCAGGGTCATAACATTTGTGCATTAACCAGAAAGCAGCGAATTAATGAACGAATTGGATTTGATGGGCAAAATGACGCTTGGCAACAGCATTAAAGTAATGCCGCATTACAAAGGATTCTTTCGAAATATGTTGATGAACTATTTGTTGAAGTCCATTCTTATTACTTAGCATATATTTAACTTAATTTGATTGCCTAGCATACAGTTAATAACTACATAAGGCCGTCATTCAAATAAATTGATTTGATTTCAATCATTCCATCCAATCTATTTCAGTTTATCTTGATAGTTTTCATTTAAATAATGCATTCCTTAAACATATCAATGTAATAGAATAGTGAACAAAATGTAGGTATGCTTTTTTCCAATCAATCATTCCATCAATTAACCAACCAGTAAATAATTCATTAAACATTCGTTCGTTAGCAACAAATTAGTGTAAATTATTAAGTGCGCCATTTAGTATGTGAATGAAATAACTATTATCTAACTTTCGAATATTATATCAATGATGTCAATAATTAAATCAAGTAACCAATCAATAAATAAGTTCACTAAATACTCGTTTATTACAAATTATGAAGTCAGTTCATTTAACTTGTCCATTAGACACAATATGGCCTATATTTATGTGCCAATTTTAAAGTTGATGTCATAGTGTCAATCATTCAATCAAGTAACCAATCGATAAATAAGTTAACTAAGAACTGCTTCGATATATAGCTATCAATCAATCCAAACAACATTGAGGTAATGTCAATCAATCAATCAAGGCATCAATCAGGAACTAGCTCATAAACTTGTGTGTTCATTCTGAATTATTAAGTGATTATTTTCAAATATTGCATTACTCAATCATTCAATCACGTCATCAATCAATTAATAAGATAACTACAAACTCCTTCGTTGTATAAGTAAGTTATTTAGCTAGTCAGCCAAGACGAGTATTAGGCCTTGTTTAAAATTACCAAGTCAGTCACCTAGCAGCTCAATCAATTACACAAGAATCAATCAATCAATCAAGGCTCCAATCAGTAAATATCTCCAAAACTGATCTATTCATTCTGAATTATTAAGTGAGTCATTTAATATTTCAATTTAAAACCATTTCGTTGATCAATCAAGTCGTCAATCAATAAATAAGATAACTAAGAGCTGCTACGTTAGCTATTAAGTCATTTACTTAAAACCAAGTCAATCATCTATCATGTCAATCAAAGCACCAATCAGTAAATATCTCCAAAACTGATCTATTCATTCTGAATTATTAAGTGAGTCATTTAATATTTCAATTTGAAACCATTTCGTTGATCAATCATTAAATTAGATAACTACAAACTTCTTCGTTATATAAGTAAATGAAGTAAGCTTGTCAGACAAGTCGAGTATTAGACAATGAACAATTCTTATCACTTACCGGTCGGACTGGGTGTCAGCGACATCATGTCGAAGTGGATGTTCTTCTGCTCGAAGGAGTAGTCCTTGAGGAAGGTGAGCTTGTTGCCGCGTGCCTTGGACAAGGCGGCGACGGCATTGTTGATGCTCCGCAGATATTCGCGCTTGCCAAAGTTCGTGTGTGGTGCGATGAGGCCGATGTTGAGTTGCTCCTTGTTGGCGCCGACGCCTTTGCTGAGGCTGTTGCCGCCGTTGGTTAGACGCAATGCGGCGCCCGAGTCAGCGATGGACAGCAGCAGCAGCAGCCACATCATTGGCAACAGCAGCAGCGACGACGACGACGATGATGATGATGATTTCCTTTTGTTGTCGTTGATTGCTGTTGATGTTGCTGTACATGTTGCCGCTGCTATTCTTCTGGTTGTTGTTGCTGTTCTTATATTGCTATTGTGATTCTTGTTGCTGTTGGCAGTGTTGCAGTTGCTGTCGATGTTGCTGTTGTTGTTGCTGTTGTTGTTGTTGCTGTTGTTGGTGGCTGCAATATCTACAGCGCAACTGTCATCGACAACAGTGCAAGTTGTCGCAGTTGTTGTCGCAGTTGCTGTTGCTGTTGTGCTCGTTGACATGGAATTGAAGAATATCAAATGCTTTTTGCTTCTGTCACTCGGTTTGGCAGCAACAGTTGCTGATGTTGTCGCTGATGTTGCTTCTGCTGTCGCGTGTTGTGTGCCACATTTCAGTTTCACTTTCTTTGTTTTGCTGCTTCCCCTCGTCAGCTTTCGCTTTGTCCAAATGCTTTGCGGTGTTTGTGCGTTGTTCTTGTTGTTGTTCTTGTTGTTTTTGCTGTTGCTTTCATGTTGCTGTGGATGTTGCTGTTGCACAGCATGGGCCATTAATTCGACCATTACCTATACACGCCTGTGTGTGTGTGTGTGTTTCGCTGTCCTTTTTCTCTCGCTGCCACACAATAATTATATTTGATTTAATTAAATTGAATATAATTTAATTATTTTCGCTGTCGTTGCTGTGTTGCCAATTGGATTGCTGTTGCTGTTGCTGTTGTTGCTGGTGCTGCTGATGTTGCTCTCACACGTTCTCTTGGCGAATTCAATTGCTGCGCGGCAACTCGACTGCTCTCTGTCTCATCGCAGCTCTGGCATTCATTTCGCATTCACTTGATTCATTATTCATTTAAGTACCTGATTATCTTGTTGTTGTTCTTGTTCTTCTTCTTCTTCTGGTTGCTGTTACTGGTGTTGTTGTTGTTGTTGTCTCTTCTCTGCTCAGTTTGTTGTGCGATTTATGCGTTTAACTATTTGTATTTAAATATTTCTCTTTAGCTTTATATTTATTCCTTAGATTTCTGTTGGTGGATGGATTGGGTTCAAAAGCAGTTTCATTTCCTGCTCGATTTCTTCTTCTTCTGCTTCTTCTTCTTCTGCAGCAGTTGCTCTAGTATTTAGTACTCTAGTGTGTATTGTATTTCACTCCCTCGTCGTAGTCGCTGCTGAATTATTGAAATGGCTGCCATGAAACATGAAACGAGTGTAAGTTACTTCGCACACACACAGAGACGTTCGCTAGAGCTCATAATTTGTTGCATGCTACACAATGGGGCACTTGCTGCACTTCTTGTTGTTGTGCGTTAACTGATGCGAGCCAAAGGCCAAAAGCGACAACAATTCAATGCAATATACGGTATTCGATTTACAAAGGGGGCACTTTTAGCATGTTAGACGATGCGAGCCAAAGGCAAAGTGATAGGAATTTAATGCAAAATACGATATTCAAGTTACGATATTCGAGCACTTTATCTCAACGCATATTGGAGTATGGTGATTGAGTAGCTGCAGTTGAAATGTGGCAGCATCAAAGGAAGATGGGGCACACACTCACCCCCACACATACACACACACACACACACACTCACAGTCATATGGTCACTTGGGCTTACAATTTATTGCATGCTACACAATGGGGCAGCACTTGCTGCACTTGTTGTGTGTTAACTGATGCGAGTCAAAGACAAAGCGACAGGGATTCAATGCTATGTACGATATTCGTTTTACGATATTCCATTTACGATAATCGGTTTACGATATTTGATTTACGGTATTTGAGCACACTCTATCATCATCGCATATTGCAGTCTGGTAATCGATACTTAATTTACGATATTCAATTTTCGATATTCGAGCAATCTCTATCTCAACGCATATTGGAGTTTGACCATCGAGTGGCTGCAGTTGAAATGTGGCTGCAGCAAAGGGAAAAGAGGCAGACACCCACACCCACACCCATACACATACACATACACACACACACACACAAACAGAGAGAGCTGCAACAGCTGCTGTTGCTGCAGTCAAATTGGCAACGGGCAATTGTTGGTCAAGCGATGACAGTTAATATGCCGTCATGATTATTGCCATTGATTGCTATTATTATGAGCTGCTATTATTATGTACTATTATTATTATTAGTACAATTATTGTTAATATCGCAGCGCAGACAAATCATGTTTATTATCGATAATACTCCGAGTTGTTTGTCTCGCTTTCAGTTTCGAGTTTTGTGAGTTGGGCGTCGCCTGTCAACGGCAGCAACAGCAACAGCAGCAGCAGCAACACATCGAGTGTCGACTCTTGGCCTGGGGGCGTGGCAGATGGGAGGTGGGAGGTGGAAGGCAGGCAAAGCGAAGTGAAGAGAAGCGTAGCGAGAATGCCTTGGCAAAGCTTCTACGTCAGCACTTTTGCGCTCGACTCTCGGCTCGTTTTTGGCTTCGTCGAGTTCGTGCTGCTCGTGTTGCACGTTGAGATGGAGACTGAGACTGAGATGGAGACCGAGATGGAGACCGAGACTGAGCTTAGGGCGTAGCTGGCAACCAGATCTGGTCGAGGGATTCAAGCTGCTTTTGGCTTACAAGTTGTGCTTGGTTTTTTTTGAAGGCGTCTGCTGCTGCTGTTGCTTTTGCTGTCTCTTCAACTCAATATTTTGTCAATAAGCAGGCAAATTTAAACTCTCTGTAAGTGTGTTGCTGTGTGTGTGTGTGTGTTGTATAGTGTAGTGTGCTTGTTGTTGACCCAAAGCCAAGGGGACAAAGCAGTGATTACTTTTGCGAGCTGACTTGCTTCGTTGCTTGTTGTTTGTTGTTTGTTGGCTTGAGCCGCAACAACGAGAACAACAACAACAACAACAACAACAGCTGCATTACTTGCGGCAGCCAAAGCCAAAGACATGGAAGGTCACACACACACACACACATACACTAGTACACGCATACGAACAGAGTAAAAGCCATAAAATGTCTTGTGTTTTACTCTTCTGTGGTTGTTGTTGTTGCTGCTGTTGGCTATGTCTATGACCGTGTCTGAGCCTACACACACACACACCCATACACATACACGCACTCACACACACACACAGAAGCAGAGAGACAACAGGCGAAGCATTTATGCTTCACTCGTTTTCATACGCAGCGTATGCCAGCCTCTGAGAGTGTGCTATGCGTGTGTATGTGTGTGTGGCTACATTTGTATGTAGATGTACACACACACGGACACACACAGACACACGGACATGTACATGGCAAGACAGCAATAAATTTTATCTTATGAAAACCAAATAAAAGCCGGCACTAGTCCATGGCTGCTGTGTTGTGTGCTCTCCTCCCTTCCCCTCTTCTCATCCTTCTCCTCCTCCCCCTCCCCTTCCCCCTCACCCTCTCCTCTGACTCTGCACTGCTCGACAGCTGCCTGGCGTATTGCGTATACGCAGCGTTGTCTGCACACAAAGTTAACAGCCAGGCGGGCAGGTGTCTCCCCCTATCCCTCTCCCTCTCTTCTCCCCCCTCTATGCTGGACTCTCCACTCTGCACCCTCCAACCTCTGCCTGATTGTTGCCTTGTTTGCCTAGTTTACCGCGAGCTCTGCAAACGCTTTGCCACAACGTGAATTCCCTGTAAACAAAGCACAACACTTGATTGCGATCGATATTCGAAACTTGCTGATCGAAAAGCGAAATCAAACTCAACTACAAATTCGCAATTTTCGACAAATTTACTTCGATACGAAATTAGAGAAATTGAGGAAATAAATAAGTATAATAAAGCATGAAATACTGAATAAAATAAAGTAAATAAAATGATTTTTATCATATGTAAAGCCAAGGAATATCGTTGTATTTTTAGTTTAATCAAAATGCAGCTGAACTCAGTTGAAATTCTAATTTCATTTTCTTTTACTGATTAATTGAAAAGTTAAATTAAAAGTTCTTTAATTATCGCATATTTAAAGAAATGCAAAATTTTGTTTTTATAATAAAATATCGGAAAAGAAAAATCATTAATTAGTCAATATTGAAAGCATAAAAATTGTTTTGTTTTGTATTTTTTATGTACTTTCAAATTCAGCTGAACTCAAATGGAAATAGATGAACAAATCTTAAAAGTATGTTTTCAGGTAAAAACTAAATTCTTTAAAAGAAAATAAAATACGAATTGTAAAAACTAAAATATTTTATTATGTTTTAGTTCAAATAAAATGCAGTTTGGATTCAAATGAAAGTCTATGAAAATATGTGTAAAGTTATCAATTACAAAACTAAATTATTATCATATAATGCGGAGTTGAAAGAATAATTTTTATTTAATATTTAAAGCAAGTGCATATGTTTTTTTCTGTTAATTTAAAGTTGAGCTAAATTTGCTAAACTGTTGCTCTAGTTCCTTCTAAAGAGTATCGCCTAGTTGCTTAAGCTGACCACATACCAGTATATTCTTTATCTTTATTTTGTTGTTGCCCTAATAGTGAGAGTTGTTGTTGTTGTTGTAGGGATTGTTGTTGGGATTGTTGCAATGGCATTATCATCAACTGTCCTTTGGCGTAGCTTTCGTTGCCACTTTTATGACTTTTAGTGCGGTCCCAGCATTAGTGCTTCCTCGCCCCCGGCCCCCCGCTCCCCTCTTGCCTTCCTCTACATGAAGAGTTTGTTACTTCACACACACATGAATAGTATGTATGTGTGTGTGTGTGTGTGTGTGTGATATTGGAAAAGGGGTTAGCAACATTTCCTTTTTTTTCGGAAGGGATTTTTAGGCAACGTTTGGACGTGTGACAGTTTTTTCGTATTTGCCTGCCACGCCCACATACACACTAGGCACGCCCTTCTGCTCCTTCATTCACGCACACACACACACACACACACACACAACAAGGTCGCTGCAATGTTGTTCTCGATGTGTTTTTGTGTTGTTGCCGCGTGTCGTGGCTTCAACTTTTGCTTTCAATTTCAGCACCTAAACATCCTGCTGGCATTCCCCACCATCCCCCTCCCCGAAACCTCTGCCTCCCCCTCTTAATTCAGTCGTAAATCGACAGTGCGTCGACCGCTGTCAGCGTTGCGTTTTGTTACGATTATTCGCCTTTTGTTACTGTTGCCTTTCTATTATTCTGATTGTTGCCCCGAAAAGAGCCAAAAGCAGGAGGCAGCTGCTTATTAGTTTTTTCTGTTTCTTTCTTTTTTTTTTGGCCACTTTTGCTGTCGCCAGCTCAGCCTCCGCCTTCTGCATGAGACGTGTTAGCAGCCAGCAACGAGCAACCAGCAACCAGCAACCAGCAACCAGCAACAAGGACGACAACAAGGAAAAAAGCAAAACAAAAACAAGAGCAAAAAAAAAAGTGGCAGCTGAGAAAAATGGGGCGTGTTATCTTTTTGACGTTGATGATGCGCGATTCGTTAGTGGCACAAGAACAACAACAACAACAACAACAACAATAACAAGCGCAATCACAATAACAATATCAACAGCAGCAACACACACACACACACACACACACACATCATCATCATATATACACACACATACAAAGAAGGGAAACTGCCAAGATTCATCAACTGATTTAATGGAGCTTCATTTGATGCTCTTTTTTCATCTTGATCGCCTGCGACGAACTGTCTGAGTGTGTGTGTGTGTGTGTGAAAGTGTATATGTGAGTGTGAGAGAGAGTCTTTTTACTGTTTCAATGTATAGATCATTCAAGGAATGCGCTCTTAGCAGTTAATGAATGCAGACAAGTTTGCACTTTGATCTTGTGTTTTCTCGCTTTCATTTTTTTCCCTTTTTTGCATTTGTCATTTTGCATTATTTCATTTATCATTTGTCACATTGTTTGTCTCACTTTTGTTTCGCGTGCACTTTAAAAAAAATGTTGACAAAAAAAGAACGAAGCACACACAACTCTGTTTTGCCCGTCAGCACAGTTGATAACCCTGGCATTGGCCTCCAAACGAACGCAAAAAAAAATGTGTTGCCTACTTCAAGGCGCGCTCAATTAAAGTTGGGTGCGGACAAACAACAACAACAACAAGAACAACAGCAGCAAATAGGAAAAGAAGAGGAAGAAACGATGCCAAGCGAATGGGGAATTGCACTTTTGATCGCATTGCAGCTGCTGTTGTTGTTTTTAAATAATTTGCTTGGTTTTTTCGCGTGTTATTTTTTCCCTCTTTTTCGTATTTTGTTATTGCTTGCGAGAGAGGATGAGGATGAGTGGGAGGGGGGGGGCAGCCCAGGAGCCTGGTAGCAAAGCGGAAAAGGGGAGGAGAGAGAGAAGCGAAGAAGAAGAAGAAGAAGAGAAAACACAGCAGCAGAAAATGAAACAAGAAACAAGTCCACACCCAAAAATTCAAAGACACGCACAACAGCGACGCTAACGATGCTGCCGACGCTGTCGTTGACGTCGGCGCACACACATACACACACTCGCACACACTCGCAGACACACAGACACAGTCACGCACGCACACAAACACGTTAATATGTATTTTTGCGAGCTGAATTTGTGGCCTGGATTTGCGCAAACTGTTTTTGGCCTTTGTCAACTGTTTTTTTCCTCTGCTTCTTTTGCTGTTGTACTTTCTATTTTTTAGCCTGACGTAGGGGAGGTAAAGGGAAAGCGGAAGGGGGAAGGGGGAGGGAAAGGGCTATTGTATGTGCTTGCTTACGTTTCACTTATTTATGCTTTTGTGCTCTTAAAGCTACACTGCACGGCACGCTGTCATCGCAAGTTCGCTGTTCGCTGTTCGCGGTCCGCGGTCGAAAGCGTTTTCTTTTTGGTTTTTTTTTTGTTTTTGGGGTCAGTTGGTCACTTGACCAGAAGCTGGCCACGAGCTGTCTTTCAAGTCCGCTGCTAGGTTCTAAGTCACGGTCCAAGTCAGAGTCAGAGTCGAAAGTCTGGTCTACGTTTTTAGCCGCTGTTCGCTGCTGTCGTTGTCGTCGTCGCGCGTTGTGTTTTTAGCCCCGCTGACGAGTTGCGACGAGATGCGAGTTGCGAGTTGCGAGATGCCGTTGCCGATGCCGATGCGGAGTGAATGCGACGAGCAACGATGTGGCACTGCCAACCCGGGACAGAAGCACAATCGTTACTACCAGCAGCAGCAGCAGCAGCAACGATGGCAACGACAGCAGCAGCAGCAGAGCAGCAGAGGCAGCGACAAGTTCAAAGCAGAGAATGCTGGATGCTGATTACGAAATTTACAAAAAGCTTCACACACATACACACACACACACACGCGTAGGGACACGCGCAGTTATTACAGTTATGTATATTTGTAGCTTTCGTTGTAGTTGTGCACTCCCCAACTCAACTCTGGCATTCCCCTCCGCTTCCCACCCCTCGGCAACTCAGCTTCTTCGCTTCTGTCAATGTCAAAGGAGAACAGCAGCAGCAGGGCTTTTTTTTTTTTTGTTTTTGGTCTGCGCGCCAAAGTGTCGTAATATTAATATGCCAGGGCTCGTGCGCCACTCTCTTTGTCTCTCTCTCTCGCTCACTCTCTCACTCTCTCTTTCATCTCGTGCCAAACCCATTTTTCTAACGCTCAGCAACTGACCCCACCCGTTGGTTTACAACAGTTGTCAGGGTTGCCAGGTGGCTGAATTAAAACGATATTACAAGTTTTGTAAATGCTGACAAAGAATGCTTAAAGAAGAGTCTAGCAACTGTTTTTCACATGCAAATTTCAATGCAGCAAATTGTGATCATTACAATTCAATGAGCATCTGACAACTCTGCTTTGGTTGCCAACCGATTGAGAGAGAGCCGACGTCAGAGAGCGCGAGAGAGTGTGAGAGAGAGACTGCGCCAGCACCCGAACGAAAGGAAACGAACGAAACGAAACGAAACGAAGCAAACAAATCGAATCGAAACGAAGCTAACGAATCCAGCTGAGTTCAGCGTTCGGCTGATGCTGCATTCAAAAACGAGCTGCTTCGGCTTCCTCGGCTGCCTTGACTTCGACTTCGGCTCTGTTCGATTTTTCGAGACGAGACACAAAAACCACGTGTTGATTTGTTTTGATTATGCGCATTTTGCCTTTGAAACTTTTTTAATTGAATCGCACGCTCTCTCCCAGTCTCAGTCTCAGTCTCAGATGCTGCTGCCACTGTTCGACAGCTAAGCAAAGAAAGAAAGAGAGAGAGAGAGAGCGAGAGCGTGAATGCCTGGTGGTTTGCTCTTGTCTTTGTTGCCTTTGCCTTTGCCCATGGGCAACATCGTCGTCATTGTCGAGGCTGTTTGGATTGTTGCTTTTGACTTCGGTTTTGCCAGTAGTCTTGTCTCCATCCCATTTTCCCCCATTCCCCCCTGTTTCCCATTTGCGTTTACGTTCCCCTCTCGCTCTGGTTTGAGTTCCATGCGTTCTCGGCGTGTAAACGTTTTGCGGCTTTGCCGTTGTCTCTAGCTCAGATGATGTTGCGAACTGAGAACTGAGAACAGGGAACTGAGAACTGGGAGCTGGGAGCTGGCTGCCAAGTTGGTAAATTAATAAATTGCCTGTATAAACGTGGCCCCGAGTGCGTCCTTTGACGAAATTTGATCGAGCAGCGGCAGGGACAAGCGATTAGGCATGACTGTTGACATGTCTATGATAGATATGCTGCCGCCTTGCGACAACCGCACCGCACCGCACCTTACCGCAGCCGAGAGCAAGACTCATCTCCACTCTACACGGCCTGACAAGGTCACCAGTCACCAGTCACCATTCACCCCTTACCCCTTTCTGTGCTTTCTGTACTTTGTAGTTCGCTGTTGGAGCATTATTATAAATTTGAACATACGTATTTACATATGGAGCATAATATTAAACAGCATGCTCATAATTACCATTTCGCTCTCTCTTTCGTTCGTTCGTTCGCTCATTCCTCTCACTTTTTACCCGGATCCCTGACACTTTCCTTTCGCCGTTCGCTTGGCTTTTCTGTACCTCCTATGGCAACTATGACTACCTACTATGAATGTGAGTGTGTGTGAGTGTTTTAGATTCTCTTTGTGCCTGTCGCATATTGGTTACAAGTGAAAAGGGGCAGCTTCTCGTACTCGCATCATCGCCAACGAAATATGCCCATATCTTCAAAGCGCACACACGCAGAAGGGCGACAACAGAGAGGAGCACAATCATCATCATCATCATCATCATCAATATCATCAGGAGCTTCATCCGCATAGTTCGAGGGCAAATTTGGAAGCGCTTTAAACACATTTTAGGGGCGTTGTACCAGCCAAAGCAGACCGACCATTTATTGTGGGCTTTTTTGAGAAATTTACTTCAGCTTCAGCTTTAGCTTTCGAGCGAGCGAACGAGCGAACGAGATAGACAGAGGCTCCGCAAATCTCTAGCCACAAGTTTCCAATGGATGCGAACCTACTGCTAAGGTTTTTTTTTTGTGGTTTTTTAGAGCGACCGAGCGGCGATTAAAGCAATTTTCCACATCATTGAATTGTGCTCAAGTCACAGGACGTGCGTCAATTAGGCCACTCTCTTTGTCTGCTTAGTGTAGACCTCTTCTAGACACCCACTTGACTCCTTGCCTCCCTGCTGCTCCCCACGAGGAGTTGTGCTCGATTGCCACTGGCAATTTGCATAATTATCTCTTGCATGGCAAAAGTTTCACCGCAATTGCCAATCAGCAATTGTCGCTATCGCCTGCAATGAGAAGATACCGCATACAAAACACTCGAATTATTCGAATAAATATCAAAACGGACTCTCAGATTGCCACTTGCGCTACAATACATATTCAAAGTTCGACTTTTAAATACAAAATTTGAATTTAAGCTTGTAAAAAAGCTGCGTTCAAATACACCGGGATGTATATTTGGTATTATATATGTATATACTACTACATTTAAAATATACCATAAAGTACAAAATATACCAAAGAGTCAACGCAATATTACAAGTAATAAATGCCAAAATATATATTTGGTATATTAAAGTACAAAATATACCAAATAGTCAACACAATAATACAGGTAGTTAATATCAAAATGTATATTTGCTATATTAATATACCGCTACATTCCAAATAAAGTACAAAATATACCAAATAGTCGACACAATAATACAGGCATTTACTACCGAAATGGATATTTGGTATATTAATATACCACTACAGCTCAAAATATACCGTAGAGTACAAAATATACCAAATTTCAACCCAATAATACAAGTAGTAAATACCGAAATGTATATTTGGTATATTAATATACTAATTTATTCAAAATATACCATAGAGTGCAAAATATACCAGATAGTCAACACAATATTACAATTAATAAATACCAAAATGTATATTCGGTATATTAATATACTACTTCATTAAAAAAATACCATAGAGTAAAAAATATACCAGAGAGGCAACATGTAATAAATACAGAAATGTATATTTGATAAACGATATACTACCACATTTGAAATATACCAGATAGTCAACACAATATTACAATTAATAATTACGTTATAGTACATTTTATTCACAAATCAAATATAAGAGTTCAGGTTCATGTTTTAAATACAAATTCGGGTTCAAAATCATATCTATTCAATGACCTAATTAAATTTAATTGTTTGCGATTACAAAATAAAAAGCAATTGGCACAAATTAGCGAACAAATTCAAGACTTTCTTTATTACTATTTGAAATGGTGCTGCAATCTTTTGCCTGGCAACTGGAAACAGGCAACTGACAGATGGCAGCTGGAGGCTCCAGGCTGGAGGCTCGAGGCTGGCAGCCTTGATTCCTAAGTTAATTATTTCAATTAATTAGAGATGCCGAGGCACAACTAGCGCGTGTGCCAAGGTGAATGCAGCATCAGCATCAGCAGCAGCCTTTATTTGGCTTTGAAGCCACTTAAAGGGCGAGAAAAAGAGAAGGAAGAGAGACAGAGCGAGACGGGAAGAGTAAGAGAAGGAGGCGAGATTTTTTGTGCAACCACATCACTCATACGCCTCGTTGTCGAGCGACGGTCGAGCGAAGACTCATTTGACTGCGCTGATAACAATTATTGCGCTGCGCCTTTTTCGTACTTTTTGTATTGCAATTGCATAGCAGAGAGGAGAGTAGAGGGGGAGAGAGAGAATTAAAAGACTGGAAAAGCGATTTAATAAAATAGACGTAATGATAAAAGCACTTTACACACATGACACGTCACAACGCGATGCGCTGTGACTTGAAGTTGTGGCTCGGCAATCGATTGAAATTCAAGAACGTGGCGAGGGAGCAGAGCATAAATCATAATATGATACAGAGGCGCAGAGCACACACAAAATAATAAAGCAGGCGTGGCAAGGGGAGGGAAGGGAGAGAGACAAGAAAAAGTACAGAGGGTGAATAAGAAGAAGAAGAAGAGCTGGCGTGACAAGTCCAGAAATCCATTAATTTGCTTAGCTTTTACACCAGTTTCAATCTTAGCATCAGGGCTGCAGTAAAACGAGCCGCCACCCCTCGCGCGTCCTCTGACTGATGGGCACACTCAGATATCGCTTGTGGTTGCCCTGGGGGGTGGAAGTAACGAAAGAGAAAGAGGCTGGAGTCTGGAGAAACGTGCAAATGCATAATGCGCAGATCAAACATGCATCCAACTTTGTCCTCTTGCCCGATTCCCTCACAACAAACATGGAGTTGGGTTCAACCAACCAACCAACTTTGACCCCAATCTGTTATATCCTTTCTCAAAAGCGCAAATTATAGATTTATTCGAATACTTGCAGTAATAAATTATACTATATTAGAGTACCCACATTGAAGAGTTTGAGACCATTCTAATTTGCAAAGGTTCAAAGTGTTACTTATAGTATTAAAATATACTGTATTACAGTATTAAAATATACTATATTATAGAAGCCGCTTTCACCTCATTCTGTTATTTCCTTTTTCTGAAAAATTAGAGATCATTTACAACATTTCTCAAAGTTTGAAGTATGGATTGTTTAATATGATATACTTTTGGTATTAAAATATACTATATTATAGTATTATAGTTACTTCTTTGCTTGACATAATTCTGCTTTGCAATATTTCTCAGAGCAAAGTTTGAAGAATAGATTTTAGATTGTTTAATATACTGTACTTACGGTATTATACTGTAATATAGTATACTTATGGTAGTACGAGGGTTGCTATTTATATTTCTGGCCTAATAATGAAAATGCGAATATTTATAAAAAAAAAAAAATGGATTTATTGTTTGTCACAGTATTCTCCAGCAAGTTTTATATACTTTTGAATGCCGTCAAATCAATTGTCGAAGCACTTTTTCCACTCTGATTGAGGCACCTCCAAAACATGGTTTTTGACGCTTTAACAGCATCTTCTGACATCGAAAATCGATGACCACGCCTTTTTTCGATGATGTGCGGGTATAAAAAGAAGTCATTGGGTGCCAAATCAGGGCTGTACGGCGGATGACCCATGAATTCCACGTTTTGACCACAAAAAAAAGGCGCGGGTTTGAGCTGGTGTGTGAGAGTTCGCGTTGTCATGGTGCGGAATGATCCATCTTTTCTTGTTCGTTTTTCGAAATTCTACAAGGACTTCAGGCTTACAAATTTTGGTGTACCACTCAGAATTGACCGTCCTACATTGCTCAAGCGAAACAGTCGCCACATGACCAGTTTTACCGAAGAAACAGGAGACCATTTGCTGAATAGTGCTTCCTCCACGAACAAGGTTCGTTGGATTTGGCTCGTCTTCAAAGATCCACACGGTCGATTGCTGTTTTGTTTTGGGCTCATAACCATAGATCCATGATTCATCACCTGTGACTATCTTATAAATGTCTTTTGAAGCACAGGGAATGTATTTTTCCAAAATTTCTTTGAACCAATCCACACAAGCCTTTTTTTGAGCAATTGTCAAATTGTGCGGGATCCAACGAGAACAATCCTTTTTTACGACCAGGTGTTTATGCAATATCGAATGTATTCTGGTGGAAGAAATGTCAAAGGATGCCTCTATCTCACGATATGTCACATGACGATCTAGCATTATCAGTTCACGCACGGCATCAATGTTTTCTGGCACAACGTCTGTTTTTTGACGACCTTCACAACCTTCGTCTTCCAGCGAGCATCGGCCACGATAGAATCCATTAAACCAGTATTTCACAGGGCTATAGGATGGCACTTCATCGCCTTATAAAGATTTAAGTTCATCGGTGCACTCTTGTCGTAATAATCCAAGTCGAAAGTTGTGAAAAATTATTGCTCGAAAGTGTTCAGGAGTTAATTCGATTTATCTGCCGAGGTAAGTTTTTGATTAATCGTTTATCGATATCAAACGTGGTCGCACATGAAAAAGTTGTATGGAGCTTTTATCGATAAAAGTCCAAACTTTTTTTGGGAAATAGCCAATTGGTCCTAATATGGCTAAAAGTGACCTAGGCCAGAAACTTAAATAGCAACCCTCGTATAGTAAATTAAACAATCTGAAATCAATTATTCAAACTTTTGCTTTACATTATTCTATTTCTGAAAAGAGCAAATATATTTGATTTATTTCTGATAAAAATCATTACTGAATGTTTAATTGAAATTTGTTGCACTTCCTATGTTAAATGAATTTTCCACTTGTGGAAGCACTCGATTTGAGTGCTTGGCTTGCTTTTGGCTATGCTCACAAAGAGATTTATTTATAGCCCTGAATTCTCGAGTTGCAAATGTGAAAAGTCCTGAAATGGCATTAGCCCAGTAAATGAAATAAAAAAATCCAAATGCGATGAGAAATGAGGGTATTGATCTGTAGAGATGATGGAAGAGATGGAGAATCCAATTACAACATAATTACACTTGGTTACACTTGGCACACACACACAGAGACACAGAGACTCAGAGTCAGACTCAGACTCAAGCTCAGAGAGTGTACAAAATGTGTGAGGGATTTCGAATTTCAATTAAATACGTGCCTGCCTCGAGTTCCATCTCGAAGTTGAAAGCAGCCAAAGAGCGAGAGGGGGAGAGGGAGATGGAGATGGAGAGTGAGAGGAATGTATGTAAATCGAATTTATAGCAAATAGTTTGACTTTATGATGCACTCAAGACTCTTGCTGCCTAATCAACTGAGGGCAAAAGGGCAGCGGGGAAAGCCGAAGGGGGAAGTTGCAACAGTTGCCCAAGTTTAGCCATAACATCGAAGCAACTATTTAAATATTCGTTGCATACTTTTGGCGTGTGCGTGCGAGTGTGTGTGTGTGAAAGGATGTGATGTGTCTAAGATTTGCCTGAGGGGAAGAGAAGAACAATGAAGGAAGCCAAAGGAAGGCAAAGGCAACTTATGCGTGACAACGACATTGACAGCTCACCGATTTCAGTGCAACCAAGAAACTGAAATAGAGACAGAGACTAAAGAGACTACAGAGCGAGAGAGAGAGAGAGCGAGAGACAGCGAGAGAGTGAGAAAGTGAAAGCTGGAGAGGACTTTAGAAAATGCAAAAACTTGCAAACAGAAATTGAAACGCAGCAAACTAGCAAAAGTTGAGCGAGAGCATCGACTGTCTGAGACCCTGTAAACAGAGCGATGCTTGATTTAGAGTTTCAACAATGCAAAACGAGAAAAAAAGAAATACTCTGAGATACACGCTACAATTCAATAAGCGCACATAAGTTTGGTATTATCTTTTAAATATACTACTACTATATTTGAAATATATCATACAAAATATACCATATAGTCAATATAATATTACAATTCATAAATACATTATAATACACATCGAGCCAAACACAAACACAAACACAGCAAACAAAACTTATCTTAAATAATTGATTAATTATATTTTATACATAAATAATAAAGCGTGTTTTTATATCTGCTACCCTTAGGGTAGAAGCTATATAATATTCGGTATATTTTCAGTATTTTAGTTGTATATTAATATAGTATAATTTAAAATTAATACCGCACTATTAGTTGCTTTGGCTGGCAATCTGGTTTATTTTGCACTCTATGGTATATTTAACTCGTTGTACTATACCAATATACCGAATACAATATTTGGTATATTTTCGGTATGTTTATGGTATATTAATTTGGTAAATTTTAAAATGAATACCGCATTATTAGTTGCTTTGGCTGGCAATCTGGTATATTTTATATTTTGAATGTGGCACTATATCAATATGTGAAATGTAGCCTTTGGTATATTTTTAGTATTCTTGAGGTATATAATTGGTATATTATTTATACCGCACTTTAATTGTTAATAGGTTTTCTTAATTACAGTATATATACAAGCAATTTAGACATTTTTAACAGTATTATTCAAATTAATATACTGAATTTATTCAAATTGTTTTGAATTATTTTTTTTTACTTATCAATTATGATAACAAAATGTAAGCAACAAATCAATATTTTTATTGCATGCGTTGATATATTTCTTTAACAATTAAATTGTCTTACAGACACAACTATAAAAATGTATTCAGTATTGAGTTTGCCTATCCGGCGGATTGTATATACCCTAAGTGCTGCAGCTACATAGGGTATGCAGGCTGCACAGCTGACAACTCTCGAGTGTCCAGACTTGACAACAAGGTGTAACATAGGCTAACGCCTTCGTTTCGTCTCTCAGGCAAAGAGGACGACATCAAGGTGTCCCTCTCTCTCTCCCTCTCTCTCTGCATCTCTCTCTCTGTATGTGCTTTAACATCTTGTTTGGCTGACAAGGACTTCAGGGCTTTCAATTGAAATGCCCATACGCGTGTCAGACTAATGTTTGCCTAGCACGCACTTGCCAACTTGACAGCTTGATAACTTGCTAGCTTGATTATTTGCCAACTTGCCAGCTTGCTGACTTTCTGGCTAGCTGCGGCGATGAGCTCGAGCTTTGAGTGGATGAAGTGAAGAGTGGTCGATTTGTATTGGTATTTATTTTCGATTTCGATCTATCTGGCAACGCTGCGTAATGCGATGCCCTTGTTAAGTTGGCTGCACTTGAGCACTTGAATTTGCCTTTGATCAGATTTCGCATTTCTCGCTTCTCGATGAAGCTCTACATCAAATCAATCCACTTTTCGCTGTCGTGTGGAGAATGTGTTAATGGATTTAATGGATTTATCGATGGGAACAACGCGTTGCCTCCCAAGTGTCTTAATGATAACTGCCTGTTTATTTATTTACGAGCGTGCTCTCTCTCTCTATCTCATTCTCTTCATCTTGTCTTTCGACTATAGTATATAGAAATACACACATCGTAACAAGCTAACAATATCAATAATAAGAACAAGAACAATGACAACGACGACGACGTCGACGTCGACAACAATGGCAACATACAATGTTGAGCCTGACGTGACGTTGTTCATTTTTTATGAACGTCATTTGTCGTCCTTTCGCTTTTCATTCATACTCGTACTTAACTTAACTTGTTTATGAAATTCCCTCGCCTTTTGTCCCAAAACATCTTTCTCACTTTGTTGCCCCATTTCTCTTTCGGCCATCGCTGCTGCTGCTATTATTATTACTTTTATTATTATTATGCTTGCTGCTATTGTTGCTGTGGTTGTCTTGTCTTTCCTGTCATTTCTCTTCTTTTTCCTGATGCCCTGCAACCGCCTGCAGACGTCGGGCATTATTGACTGATTCGATATTTGTTTGCGCTTCCCATGAAACACTTAATTCGTCTAACGATTTGTATAATAATTATTATTGGTAAATATTCATTTAACTGACACCAAGTTAAGCAAATAAAATACAAATCGAGAAAGCTAGTAAGAAGTGTGCTCGACTGTGAGATACCCGCCACCCCTTTCGAATAAAGGCAAAACAGTGTAGTATTATTCTTAAAATATACCAAATTAATATACCACAAAAATATTACAAAAATATACCAAATGCTATGTTTGGTATATGAATAGAGTACTACATTCAAAATATACCAGAATATCAACCAAAACACATACCGATATACCAAATTAATATACCACGAAAATACTAAAAATATCCCAAATGCTATCTTTGATTTATGGATAGAGTACTACATTTAATATATACCAGATTATCAACCAAAGCACATCCGAATATACCAAATTAATATGCCACAAAATACTAAAAATATACTACATATGTTTGGTTTATGGATAGAGTAATATATTGAAAATATACCATAAAGTGCAAAATATACCACATGGTAAACCAAAGCACATTTTCGTATGTGCACAAAAATACTAAAATATACCAAAGGCTGTATTTAGTATATTTATATAGTGCCACATTTCTTGCTTTTTATAGGGTATCTGCAGGTCGAGCTTGTTGTGCTACGTTGCAGCATTCTCACTTGTTTTCGTTTGATTTAATCATAATTCTGTCGGAGCACATCAAAATGCCTTGCAACCAAACCACATTGTTCCTAACCTAAGCTGTCCCCTTCCCCCGTCTCCCTTCCCCTTCCCCTTCCCCTTTCTCCCTTCGTCTCTCTTCCCATGCCGCATTTCATCCTGGACACGGAACATGACAATCGAAATCGAGTCAACATTGAACAAGTGTTTTCCGGCACACACACACACACACACACACACGCATACGCTTGTTGTCTAAACACACACATGTGTATAATTGTGTGCGTGTGTGTGTGTTTTGTTTTAAATTGCATTGGATGACAGTTTGATTCGATTGAATTGTGGCCAACATGCTTTTCGTTTTTTTCGCTTTTTCGTTGTTTTCGTTTTACGTTTTTCGGCTCGCACAGGAAATATAATCTGCAACGGGGGCAAGGAGGCGTGGCAGCAATTCCAATGACCATTATCGATCTTCGAGTATTCGCTTAACTCATTTCAATTTCCCCCCGCACCTCTCCCCCTTCCTTTTGTCCCCCCCCCGTTGGCCACACACCTCACGTTCCTCGTGTCTCGTGTGGCAGCTGGCAGATGATGGAATCAATAACAGTTAACAGCTAACAGCCAACGGGGCCACCCACGCTGCAATCTTTCGTCAGTTGCCAGATGACGATTGCCAGTCGGTATACCCGGTAGCCAAGTGGCAACAGGGTAGCTACGATAATTGTTACACGAACTGTAATCAAAATAAGTAACAAAAGCTAAAGTTGATCTGTAAAACAGTGTTGTATAATTCTTTAAATATACCTAATTAATATATGTACCACAAAAATACTAAAATATACCAACATCTATATTTGGTATATTGATAGAGTATTCCATTCAGTCGAGTGTGCTCGATCCCATTTTGAATGGTGCGGTATAATTTTTAAGATATACCAAATTAATATACCACAAAAATACCGAAATATATCGAAATCTATATTTGGTATATTGATGTAGTGCCACATTTAAAATATACCATAGAGTACTAATTATATCAGATTATTAATATTTAAATATACCGAATTAATATACCATAAAAATACCGAAATATACCAAAATCTATATTTGATATTACATTCAGTCGAGTGTGTTTGACTGTGTATTATTTGCAAAATATACCAAATTAATTTATCATAAATATACCAAAATATACCAAATGATATTTTAGGTATATTAATACAGTTCTACATTCAAATTAGATTTACATAGTACTTATTTATATAGTGGCATTCGAAATATACCACAGAGTGTAAAAAATACCAGCGACTATACAAAGCGACTTTATTGTATACTAATAATTATATTATATAATGTTAATTTTATTTTAATAATAATAAAAATGAAAAAAAGTTTACATCAAATATTCAAGCAATAATTTTGTTTCATCTTTTCAGATCAAAAATAGTAAAGTCGGGTGAGTACTAAACTATGTTAATAATGTGTTAAACTTCTTTGCATTTCTTTATTTATTTTCAATTTTAATTGAACTAAAAAAATAAAAGCATAAAATGAACATTCTAAGAAGAAATGCGTTAGCGCAATTCAGTTGCTATAGGAATCGGGTATCTGAGAGTCGAGCATACCCGACTGCGTGGCTGGCTTGTTAGTTCGCTGTTTGGAGTTGGCAATTGTCAATTGCCAATTAGGCAAAAGCAAGTTAAAAAGGCCTTCGTTGGAAGTCTTTCGACTCGACTTGTTTCGCCTTGACTTGTTTTTAGTTTCGTTTTCTTTTTATTAGTTTGATTCAGACTGTGTTTGTTGTTGTTGTTGTTGTTATTGTTGTTGTTGCAATGATATCATAGTCTCAACCAACACGAACGCCAACGCGCAAAGTGTTTCAGTCTGCTCTGGCGTCTGGTTCCACTTCCAGTTCCAGTTCCAGTACCAATTCCAGTTCCAGCTGCACTAAACAGCCTTGACTTTGGCCGCCTGCTGTTGCGATTTGACTGCAAGTGCAATGAGAAAGAGAGATAGATATATATAGAGAGAGAGAAAGACAAAGAGAGATAGGAAAAGATAGAAAGAAAAAGATAGAAAGAAAAAGAATGAGTAAGAGATAGATATAGAGAGAGAGTGAGAGAGAGAGAGAGAGAGACAGAAAGAGAGAGAGAGAGAGTGATTTAAAAAGAAAGAGAAGGAGAAACAGCAAAAGAGAAAGAGCGAGAGAGAAAGAGTAAGAGAGAGCGAGAAAGGGAGAGAAAGACAGAAAAAAAGAATTAGAGAGAATGAGAGAAAAATATAGATAGAGTGAACGAGAGGCACAGTATGAGAAAGCGAAAGAGAGACAGAGAAGGAGAAAGAGTGTAAGCGAGAGAGAGAGAGTGTGAGAGATAGAGAGACAGAAAGAGGAGGTGGAATCAGGGAGAGATAGAAAGAGAAATAAATTGAGAGAGAGAGAGAGAGAGAGAGAAAGAGAATGTGAGTTTGACATACACACTTGTTGTGGGCAGCTGAATTTACCTGTGATCAAGGTGTCTGCATCGCTTGGCGCTGGCAGCAACTCTGAGACTTCGCCAGTGGCTAAAACGGACGCAGAGTTCGCTTCCTTTTGCTGGACCTGCTTTCGCAGCTTGCGGAGATAGGCAGCCTTGTATTCATCGCTTGGCTTGCCGCCCAGTCCGTAGCTCACCTCGAGCACAGTCAACGGAATAACTGTCGACGAGACAGGCACCAGATCTATGTGTGTGTGAGAGAGAGAGAGAGATAGATAGATAGTGTCAGTCACTACAATAGGTAAATCCAAAAACAACTTACCAGCTTCGAATTTGTCTGCAGGATTGCGTTTATACAACATGGGCGAGGGCAAGGCGCTGACGCAATCCAAAGTCAAGGCAATGACCACCAGGGTTACCACCAACTGCAGACTTAGCGAAGTTACTTTCCTCTTGCTCTGCATAATTCGATTCGGTTCGATTCTCATTCACGTCCACACCGGCGAAGACTTGTGCTGCGACTAACTGCGGCTGCTTAAGCGAATTTCGAATATCGAATTTTGCGCAGACGTAACTTTACTGATAATTCCAGCAGATTGCTCGCTTAACGCGTACAAGCGAAAATTTCTAATTTCGCTTAACTTTCATTTATTATTTCTATTCGTTTATTATGCTATGTATTTTATGAAACAAATTATTTCTATCGTTAATCAATTTTACTTTAAATTGTCATTTAAATTTCAAAATAATGGGTTTTATAGCATACAGCCTTGGCTGCATTACATTGGTGTCACATTTTCATGCCAGTCAGCCTCGCAACACAAACAGCTGTTGCCGCCGTGCTCACGTAAATATCGATTGCTTTTTATAGTTGGACTCATCATAACATATGATAAGTATCGACCAACCACCACAACATATTAAATTTGCTACTTCATTACTGGCCATTGCTATATACCAAAATATAATTTTTACCTATGCAATTAGAAGTGCCAAATTTATAATATATTGATTTAAAAAAAAACCAATGAAAGTAAAAAACGTCCGCTTGTTGATTGATAGTTTTTAATAAAATATAAAATATTTAAAATACCAATAGAGCTTTTTTGATATTTTTAAAGCTTCTACTGATATCGCTGCCATTTGAGCTTCATCTCCTCTTTTGGTTGTAAAAGTGGTGTACAATTTTTTTAATTTAATTTAATTTAATTTATTTTCAAAAATACTAATTTTGCCAAGTCTTCTAAGGGAAAGTATAAATGTTGTGGAAATTTGATTCATATTCTACTGAAATGTGACCAGCTGGTCAATCTTAGTTGTCTTTTGGTACATTCCATCAGTATTTAGGGGTTTGTTTTGGAAACGTTGCCTACGGTCACACCGCGACAAATAAAACAGCTTTAAGAAAGCTTTTTTTTTAAGAAACAAAAGTCTGAAAGAATAATTGTTCTTCAAAAATAAATGAATTTATTATAATTATTTGTTTGGCCGCAAAAAACATCGATGTTTGCCATATAAAATCGATGCTTTAAGAAATTGTACAAAAAAAAAACATCGATGCATCGATTTTGCCATCGATGTTTCTCCACCTCGTCGACAGTGTTTTGTTTTTTAATGCTCAATGAAAAAACTAATTTGGCATCATCCAATGCAAATGGAACGGTGACATAAATACGAAATAATAAAAACGTGGCCAAGTGACGAACGCATAGAGTAGAATAGTGGCAGGCGATTGCAACAATAATCAAGTACAAAGAAGAAGGTGCAACACAAAGAAGGAGCAAGAAGCATGAGCTGAAACTGGTCAAACAGAAACGTACAAATAAGAAAAAGATAATTTCAAGGCGAACGCAGCGCAGCGCAAGGGAAGGAAAGGGAAAGCAAGTTGAAGTAAGGTGACAAATAAGGCAACGCGACGCGACGAATCGAATTGAAATTGTATTGCTGCTCTCCTCTGGCTCTAGCTGGTCCGCGTGCTGATTGCTGCCAGCCAAAGAACACAAGAACATACATACACCTGACCACGTGTGTGTGTGTGTAAGTTTGCATGTTGGTGCGTTTGCGTATGCGTGTGTGTGTGCGTTGTATGCTAACTGGAACTTGCAGGCGGCCATCAATGCAACAACAATAACAGCAGCTGAAGAAGAAGAAGAAGCAGCAGCAGCGCAGCAGTAGCAGCAGAAGTAAAAACAGAAGCAAAAGTGGAAGTGGAAGAAGAAGAGACGCGCGCACCACACGAATGCGAATGCGAATGTGAATGTGAATGCAATAGAGGAGCATTGAAATCAACATAACAGGAATAACAACGGCAAACAGCAGCAGAAGCAGCAGCAGAGCATTGTCATCTCCTTATCCATAATCTCTGCATCGACGCCAACAACTACAACAACAATCCCAATATGAGCACAGTGTTTATCAATTCGAGGAAAAGCCCGAATGTGCTGAAGAAACAAGGCACAGACCAATGGGTCAAGCTCAATGTGGGTGGCACCTACTTTCTAACCACGAAAACAACGCTTTCCCGTGACCCCAATTCGTTTCTCTCGCGTCTCATACAAGAAGACTGTGATTTGATATCAGATCGGGTGAGTAACAAAACAGCATTACTATAAACATACATAAATAAATAAATAAATACATGTATTAGTATACGTGCATTTGTTTGTTTTTTTTGCATGCTGACATGCAAGTATTTATGGCGGCCATTGTGCTCATAGCTGGCAGCTTTAATAATTACAGCGGCCATTGCGCTCATAGCTGCTAGCTATATAATTATAGTCATAAACTCGAACACCCAAAATTGTAAGTCAATGTGTGCACACCCACACACTAACACAAACACACCAACACACGCATGTAAATAAACACACGCGGATACAGATGTAAGCAAGCAATGCAGGTCATTCCGCAAACAATTACCATAGCAGAAGTAGAAGAAGAAGAAGCAGCAGCAGCAGTAGCAGCAGCAGAGACTGCCAGGGTCGTCCCAAAGTGCATTTAGTGCCAACGTCGACGTCGACGTCGACAGCGACATCGACAGCGAATTGCATTGTTAGTGGGGGGTGGTTTATAGTATAGGCAACAAGGCGCATTTGTATATTTGTGCATAAGCAAGACTGAATATACTAGACATACACACACACACACACACACACACTCACGTGTATTCGTAACCAAAACTAGTTTAGTGTCACATCGGGATGGGCTTTGCTTTGCTTTTGTTTTGTTTTGTTTCGTTTCATTCGTTTTGCTGCTGCTGCTGTCATTGTTGTTGTTGTTTTTCTTGTTGTCGTTGCTGAGTCCTTGACGCTCTGTTGTTGTTCTGTGGCAGCGGGTGGCGATTAACGTGGGTGAGGGGGAGGGTGGAGGGGAGAAGCTAACACAGCGCCTAGCGTCAACAAACATTAAACATTTTTGTATAACGCAATAAATTTATCCACAAATTCCACTAATAAATATCGCATGTGCCACACGTATGCCACACACACATACACACATACATATATGTATATAGAAATAAGCGTGTGTTTATTTGCCGTTTTCCATTGGCCGCTTTTATAAACACAAAAATTCGAGAGCGCGCAATTGAACAATCGAGTTCTTCCCTTTATTTTTGTTCCCATTGTTGTTTTCGTTCTTCTTCTTCTTTTTTGATAGTGTTTTGGGATTTCGCTGCGATGCACAAATAGTTTCATTAAAAAGATTGCATGTATGTATGTTGCTTGGTGTCCACCCGCTTTTGTTATTGATTAAATTTTTCGTGCTGCCACCCACACAAATACTCTCACACACACACACACACACACACGAACACAGATAGACAAACACCTCTGTTCGCCTCCGCTGCAAAGACAAAAGCAGCCCCCGAAATTTTAGTGGCCGCCAATTAAGGCGCACACAAATTCACACACACACACACACACATACAGAGACGACACACACACACACACACACACACAGAGACGTAGAGAGAGCGACACACGCACACACTCACAGGTGGCTAGATGAGCAATGGGAGTGTGAGGCGATGTGGATCGTGCGCTGCTTAAATTGTTTAAAAACCAAAAAAACAACAACGAGAAAATACTTGCGACCAGCTAGACAAATAGTCAGATAGCTAAATAGTCAAGAAGACAGCCATCAGGGTGGTCAGTACCAACTGCCAGATACCCTGTAAATGATTAAATCGAATATTCTTTTATGATTTCTATCGTGATAAAAATGATAACTACATTTGAGTTTGCTAAACAAAGAGCTAAAAAGCCAGCTTTCAGGGTGGTCAGCATCTCTGACAATCATCAGTACCAACTGCCAGATACCCTGTAAGTGATTGAATTGAATATTCGCTAGCGCACTCAACTCGAATTTGCTAAACAAATCAATATTTAATGTCGCACTGACGCCTTTTTAGTTGGTGAGCAATAGTTGAATATTATTATTGATAGTTTGCTATATAAAGAATGCAAATCTATAAAGAAAATTGTTCAAAATTCCATAAATATTTCGACGATTGCAATATCAACAACATTAAATATTAAATGAAAATAGAATAACAAATAATTATATGACTAAATTGTTCAGAATTCCATAAATATTTTGACGATTAAATTAAAATAGAATAGAAATAGAAATAATGATATGGCTCACAAATATCCATCCTAGAATTGTGTTAGGATTATTATTATTATTATTTTCTGGTTGCCAAATTTTGTACGTTTATTTATGTACTAGTTGCTGTTGCTTGAATTCATCAGTTGAGCATTGTAAATTGTTAATTTTGGGTCACATTAATATAATTTAAAGTAATATACATAATGTTGTTGTATTTATAAATTGAAATTCATCAGCTGAGCATTGAAAATTGTTAATTTTGGGTCACATGCGAATTGGTTTATGTGCTGGCATCTATATTTGAACATAATACATGGGCCATCGAGCACAATACGAGTATAAACACAAACATTTGTGGTTTTTCCTATTCCTCCTCGCTCTGCGCAATACAATATTCATTCAGCGATGTGGCAGACTGACAGGCGGCAGGCGGGAGGAGTGGGAGGAGTGGGAGGAGCGAAAGGAGGGAGGCGCATGCATTGACACAATATGACAAACCAATTTACAGCAGAAGCACAGATTGTGCCGAGAGTAGAGAGAACATTACGTATACGTAATGTGACATTGTCATTGCCATTGACTAATTGGTTTCCTTCTTCTTCTTCTTCCTCTTCTGGTTGCAGGATGAGACTGGCGCATATCTAATTGACAGAGATCCCAAGTACTTTGCGCCCGTGCTCAACTATTTGCGGCATGGCAAACTCGTCTTGGACGGCGTCTCCGAAGAAGGCGTTCTCGAGGAGGCTGAATTCTACAATGTGACACAGTTGATAGCGCTGCTCAAGGAGTGCATCAGTCACAGAGATCAAGTGAGTAACTGAACAGCATATAATAAAGTGCACAGTATTAATTCATCACTTCTCTTCTCCATTTAAACAGAGACCGTATGCGGACAAGAAGCGCGTCTATCGTGTGCTCCAATGCCGCGAACAAGAGCTGACACAGGTAATGTCTATTGTGTGCATTTCAAAGTTGAAAGTATCTATAATGTGTGCTCTCTCTCTCTCTCTTTTAGATGATCTCAACTCTGTCGGATGGCTGGCGTTTCGAGCAGTTGATTACTGTGGGCATGCAATACTCCAACTACGGCCCCTTTGAGAACAATGAGTTCCTTTGTGTTGTGTCCAAAGAGTGCGGCTCGACAGCCGGACGTGAGCTGGAGCTTAATGATCGCGCCAAGGTTTTGCAGCAAAAGGGATCGCGCATGTAAGGCCAGTCAACCACAAGTTCATCGCCATCCTCAGTCTCAGTCTCATTCTCAGTCTCAGTCTGAATCATTGTCCCACTCTCTCTATAAGTTTGTCCGTCTGCCTCTCTTAATGCACTTGATGTGATGTGATTCAGTCGACGATATTGACAAACTCAATACGCAATCAGGCCATTTAGCATGACATTGCCTAATTACCAAGTCATTAGCCAGCTGATAAGCACTCACGATAACTTTCATAAATTTGCTATCTGCCCGCTATTAAGTGTTTGTGTGGCCCACAAGCCATTAGATAATCAGTAAATATTCCATAATTAGATTCAGGCACAATTGCATTGACCCTAAATCAAGTTGACTCATTTGAATAGATTCAAACAATCACATAAAGTAAATTTAAGAAAAGTGATGAATGTAAAGAGTTGAAGCTTTAGTTAATTTTGCTGTTCATTGACCAAATTTAATCTCCTTTGCTACTCGTTTGTTGAAATGCTCTTTGATGGGCAACCTAAACTGTAAATAATGTAAATCGAATGAGGCCATTAGATAATTAAGCTAACAAAATAATTCGATTCATGTTAGCCTCAATTGCATTGACCCTAAATCTAGTTGACTCATTTGAATAGATTCAAACAATCCCATAAAGTAAATTAAAGAAAAGTGATGAATGTAAAGAGTTGAAGCTTGAGTTAGTTTTATTGTTAAGCGACTCTTTGTTGAAATTCGCTTTGATTAGCAACTTAAACTGTTGTAAATAATACATTCATTGTGGTTAAAGTACTACTTATTGCTATATTCAGAAGTTTAGCCACTTTCACACTCATCATTTATTTTTATCGCTAATATGTGTAGAACCTTTGATCAAAATCATTTATTATTTCTGCACTTAATGCTTTGTATTTTCGTCTCCTTCTGTTTCATGTGTTTGCTTTTTAAAATTTGTGTTCTCTTTCGCTGTCTCACTCTTTGTTTCTTTCTTTGTCTAATTGCAGTCTTGGAATTTAAAAAGCTGTATTCTCCCCATCCATGAAAGAAAGAAAAGTAAATCCCAAGTTGTAAAACGAATAACAACACTCCACAACCACAGCAACAACAGCAACAACAACAACCGCCAAGCACCACAACAACAACAACAACAACATTAAGAACTAATTGAAAATTAACAACAACAACAACAACAACAACAACAACTAGAAAGAACAACAACAATAATTAATACAAGCCTAACGTGATCTGAGCCTTATTTTATGACTATGCAGTTTTCAACGTAAAGTGGAAATTGTGCAAGCATTAAATTAAATACATTGTCAATCGGTCAGTCTGCCATCAATCATCAATCAAATAATCATCAATCAATTATCAATTAAACATCAATAAGTCAGCAAAATAATCAACAATGATTCATCAATTCAAGCATCAATCAATCGTCAGTCAATCACCATTCAATCATCAATGAGTCAACACTCAATCATCCATCAATCAAACACCAACACAATCACACACACATCATCTTTTATCTTAGGTATGTTTGCTTTTGATTTTGATTTTTGATCATTTCGACAACAATTATTGCAATCATTCACGAATGTCCGATTGGTTTTTTATGTCTATGTGTTAGCTTACATTTGTGAATGAGTGATAGAGTGAATGGGTGTGTGTTTTTTGTTGCTCTGTCTGTCTGCATCACACTTTCAGTGGCGCCATTAAAAATTCACAAACGCACAAGTAGAACGCACTGCGCTCTTCAAACGATCCACAATCAATCAATCAATATATTATATATGAGAATAGTTATATATATTATATATATAGTTGCTTAGTTATGCGGTAGAGGTTTTTCTTTTGTTTCCGTTTGGTTTTCTGACTGTGGAGAGAGAGAGCATATAAATATATTTTTGGCTTCCCTTTTGCCTTCCGCATTTGAAGAGTGCGTTATTACGCTTAATATGAACGATGAACGATGAACGTTGAACGAGTTGTTGATGACAAAGATTGAGAAGATGTTTTCAAGAGTTTTAAGAAGGAGCACATGCAAATAGAATGCATTCAATGTGGGTCAAGCACAAACAAAAACACCGCCAACTTTGCTTAGGCTTAGGCTAAACAAAAATAGAAAACAAAAAACAAATAGAAAAAAAAACAAAACAAAAGCAAAATACAAAATACAAACAAAAAACAACAATTAACTTTAATAACGTAATATTTATGTAAATTGTACGTGTAACCGACATTATGCTAAGAAGACAGTTGTAGAAAGCACCTAGAGAAGATGCCTAGATGCTTAGACAAATACACAGACACAGAAACATGAATACAAATACAAATACAAATACAATAAACACACTCAAATGCAACTAAAGAACAGTTGATGACTTTCTTGACTCGTTTCGCGTGTTCTGCAATCGTCTGAAGAATGCTGAATATCTCCAGATATCTCTCTCGTCTAGCTGTTGTGTCATCTGGATCTTAAACGTTTGCACAGCCTACGCGAATCGAGTTGAAATCGGAGTTATCAACTGTCGAAGGATCAAACGTGAAACGTGACGCGATACGTTTATAATTGTACTTTTAGCTGTTTAGCTCTTTTTATTGTGCTTACAATAACAATAACGATAACAATAAGCAGGCGACGATGACGATGACGATAACGATAACGATGAGAAAGACGCTGATATTTAGACTCATTTAGTGCAGCGAACAAACTCTCGACTCAGCAAAGCAAATAATAATAATAACAATAAGGATAACTTGCATATAAATATTGTTCATCGCATAGAGATAGATACTTCTTTCAAATGCTTTTGTTTTTGTGCGAAAATCACTCATTAATAGGCTCAATATCAGGCAACATCGATACCGATTACCTTGGCAACAAAAATAATGAGTTGGATTTGAACAAAAGATCAAATGATCCTCTATGGAACTAACTTTAATTATCAATTCATTCTTATTATGAGAAAAGAGAAATTATGAGGGCAAATCAGTTTCTTATCGTCCGTTGTCCGCTGTTGAATTACGAATTATGATCGTAGATTTATTACTGTTTTTTTTTCTTATGTTAGACACTTGAATTTCCGGAATACGTTGCTGATTTTCTATTGGTATTATGGTTTAGTGATTTTAGGGAATTCACCTGGTAAAAGCGTCATCCGATTACACACATTCACACACAAACACACATAATATATTTAGATCGAAATGGTTAACACTCGAAATTCGATCCGATTCGAAGATTTGTCAAGCGCAATTCGGCAATTGGTGTTCAACTGTTTCATTCTTAAAAAGCAACTTAATTTCACGGCATTAAGTTTCAGTTGCATTTATGTCTGATTATCAATAATAATAATAATTAATATAATACCATAACACTTAACTAATAATTGTAATCGTAATAAGAGAAAATGCAAGAGATAATTAAATTAATATTTATGGCAAAATGCTGCCGCCTCGTTCTATTGCATTGTGCATTGTGTGTATTTAGCGCCCGGTTTGCATTACTACCTTGAGCTTTATTTAAATGAAAAATGGAAACTGAAAATGAAAAACAAAAATTGAAAAACGAAAAACGAAAAACTGATAAACTGAATGATGCGAAATTCAAAATGAAAAACAAGCAAAATGCAAATGCAAATCAAAGAAAACCAAACTGAAAACGAAAATGAAGAAATATTTTAAATCACGACTGAATTTATGTGAAAAATTGCACTAGAAAAAAAGTAAAGAAAAACAAGGCGAAGAGAAGAAGATGACGATGTGGATGGAAATTAATATGGGAACGATCTGAAGATGCGAGATTGAAAATTGAAAATTGAAAAGCAAATAAAAATAAACTAAATGAAAGTGTTGAAAATAACAAATGCGTTGCAGTTTAAGCTAGAGTTACGCATTATTAATTATATATTTATGTATGTACATATATAATTTTAAAAGTAAACTAATTTATACACCAACCAAAAACAAAGTAAGAAAAACAAAAAGCAAAAAAACGAAAAACGAAAAAAACAACAAAACAAAAGAAACAAAAGCAAATTGAATAACGAATCAAAATGTCGCCACCTAAGTACTCGTTACCCATTTTTGTATCCAATTTTGAATTATTTTATGTGCATCTAAGTGCAGGTTAGAATAATGCGCACAATTATTTCGATCGGGCAAAGATAAACCTAACTTTACATTAGCTTGTAATTATAATACACGCCCCCATCTCCCTCCCATCTCCCATCCCCCGAAAATCGGAATCAAACTAACGCGAAAATCCCCTTTCAAATGCAACACGAGCTGAATGTCCTTCAGATGTCCTGCGGATCGCCACTCAGATGAGATGAGATGAAAACAATGCGAAATACTCGTAGAGAAAGAACATGTAGAGAGAGAGAGAGAGAGAGAGAGTTGCTTCGTGATTGTTCATGTGTACATTCTCAACAATACAAAGTGCGGCTATACGCATGCAAATATACATATAGAGATATATATTACCTACCTGTAATACCCTGTAATTCTACACACACATAAACACATAAACCTGCTTGGATTAACTCGCATTGTAACCGATTCAAAACTCTCTCGGAGAAACAATACTTCAAATTATAAATAAATACATTAAAGATCCCTTTTCTAAAAAAGAGAATCCTATCGACTTTAAATGTACCTACGGCTATGTGTGTGTGTGTGTGTGTGTGTGTGTGTGTGTGTGTGTGTGTGTGTGTGTGAGTTCAACTCATTGATGTGTGTGTAATTGGAAGGATTAGCTTTTGTGAGAAATTCGTCAACCAACTTGAAACTCCGCTTAGCCTTAACATAGTTGCAGCCTTATTGGGTTGAATAAGCTTTAAAGCTTCGACAGCTTGAGCTTTGGGTTAACAACTTTTTGGGCGACATCTTTGGTAAGCTCAGGACATTCAAAACTCAATAGCTTTGGCAAAAGTTTATAAAAAGTATTCCACGAAATAAGCTCTTGTCTAAGAAATCATCGAAAGCTGCTTGAAGTGCCGTGATATTTCTATAACTTTTTGGGCGACATCTTCGGTAAGCTCAGGACATTCAAAGCTCATTAGCTTTGGCTAAAGCTCTTGAAGCTTTCCAAAGAAAAAGCACTTGTGTATACAAAATCTGCCTCGATGCTTCTAGATCTCTCAAGTTAATACGAGCTTTTACCGCTGCGCTTGATTTAGAATTGCATTTTCCGATTGGGCAGCAAATACAAATTTAATGAATCAAGACAACAAGGCAGAATCAATCCTACATGTATCAATACACCATATTTGAATGGATTAAAAAGTGGGGCATTACAGATAAGGAAAATTGTTAAAATACAAGTATAAAAAATCTGGTATATTTTGTTCTCCATGGTATATTTAAAATGTGGTAATGTATGGTATATTTTGATTGCAAACTACATTCATATACCAAATATTGCGTTTGGTATATTTTAGTACTTTGCAGTATATTTTCGGTATATTTGAAGAATATGGTTTTATTAAAAATGATATCTACCATACTCGAGTGCAGTTTTTTTTTTGCTTGCTTAAACTTTGGCGATGCAGCTATAGATTTAGTTAGCAAGAAATATGTTATTATGACTAGAAGTAAAGTTAATCAACTGAATATATCGAACCATGCTTTAGATTGCAAATGTGTAAGAAACTGACACCCTTGCTTTTAGCTACTTAATATTTCATAACGCAAATAATCAAACAACCTAGTAAAATAGGAAATAGTTAAAGCGATTGAATATATTAAATAGTAATTGCATAAAATATCAGAAAGATTGAGAAGATTCTTGTAATCATTATTTGCATTGAAGAAATTCGAAAGAAAGGCTTAATTTGATATTGTTTGTTTACTTTCCTTGAAGAGTTCCGATTACATACACAGATGAGAAGATTATGGAATAGGGAATGAGTTTTTGAACACCAAAAAGAAATCGATTGCTTTAAATAAAAAGGCGAATCGAATGTCACATCGATTGCAAAGTGTGAGTATGAATTTGAGTTTGAGTTCGATTTCGATTTCGTCCTTGAACTGAGTTCTCGTTTGCGTTTGCGTTCGTCAGGATGTGGGAAATACTCGCTATTGATTAGAATTTGCGTCATTGCGAACTTATGCAAAGCACACAGAGAGTAAAGAAAAGCCCAGTTGCGTGAGTTCCTCGGCTCATGAGATATTCATAGGCAATGCACAGGCTTCCATCTTCATCTCCAACTCCAACTCAATCTATTGCTGCTGTTCGGGTGCACAGAAAAAAAAACAGTTCTAAAATCAAGATTTGGTCTTAGAACTAAGAATTTTGGTCTAATAAGTGCGTCACAAACATGAAAATCCTTTTCTTAGAAAGCACATCTTGAACATTGAAGAACATTTAATATAAGTCCCAAGTTCTTAATAATAAGAAAAAAAATAATAAAATTTTCAGACCAAAAATCTTATTATAAGATTAACAATATATATATATATATTATATTTTTTTCTTTGCTTATAATTTTATGATTGTTTTCTTATTAATAAGAAGATAAACATCGTATAGTTTCATAATCAAACATCGTATTTATATATTTTGTATTATTTACAATCTATCTAAAGATTATAGGTAAATGGTAGAAATCGAAAATATATTGAATTATATTTTAATGTTTTTTTTTTTTGATTTACAATTCATTTATTTTACCATTTTATATTTTAATTATCAGCTATTCAGCTCTATGTTAATTCCATTTTACTTTCGAAATATTTATCATCGATTCGCGCAGTATTTGAACCCAGGACCTTTTAAGATTGATATTGAGAATGTTTCGCGACAGCTCAACTATCTAAGATATGAATGAAAATTCTCAAATTTCGATAAAAACTTTATAGGAATTTCGACGGATTACAGATTTAAGTAACCTAAAATTTTTGGTCAGATTTTTAGAATGTGGCGTTTCTTAGACTAATGTTCTTAACTTTACGAATTTGTTTTTAAAGTCGAACACAAATTTGAAGTTTCTTGATTTTAGAAGTTGGTCTTTTTTCTCAGTGTAAGAGTGTGTGTTGGCGACAATTACAGCTGGCACCCAGAACACTTTTAGATTTGCAGCACAACTAAACACAGCTCCAAGTTTATCGCAACTGCAGCGACAGAGGCTGAGGCTGAGGCTGAGGCAGCACGTAGTATGCTGCTGGAAATGTTATGCCACACATACTCGTAGCATGTGGCAAGAGGCAGGGGGGAGGCAAGAGGTGGCAGATTCATGCACGCATATCGATATGGCAGCAACATTAAAATTTAACTGCTCGCAACAACAACCCCAGCGAATCCGCGTCCACTGTCCGCAATTTGCCTCCCTCTACTTGCCACCTTCCACCTTCCACCTCCTACTTGCCACTTGCCACACTCGCGGTCCCCATGCGAATCTATTGGCGCTGCGTATGATGCGTTCGTTGGTTCTTTCGTTCGTTTACCACCACTAAAACGCAGGCCATTGCCAAAACACGTGCACATTTATATTTTTATTCTAAACAAAGGAATAAAAAGTTGTGTCGCCCGCGCACATGAGACCTCAACTGCCTCAGTCGCTGCTGCTGCTGCTGCTATTGTTGCTGCCACTGTCAGTGGCAGTGCCACTTCCACTTCCTCCTCCTCTTTCACTTCTACTTCTCTACAAAGTTTTTTCGCCATACTCTTTGCCTAAAGCATGCAGACTTTCTCAAATCATTTGTCTATTCCGGCTTCAAATACTTTCGTCAAAGTTTTGTGAATTGCTTTGCAGTTGCATCGATATGCACAGATGTCTGATTTTATATAAATAGCAAATGTAATTCAATTTGTTTTCTATGTTGATGATAAATTAATATTGAATACAGAAACGTAGATGAAATCAACTATCAACCAATTAAACTTGATGATTTTGCTAAGCCAGAACAAATTTTATTTTTATTATTTTCTAATTTTGTTTTTATATTTGTATTTTCTATATTTCAATGTTGCGAAATAATTAGCTGAATTGCCCCAAAATCTTTCACGATTTTTAATTGTGTTTTTATTCTGTGCTGAATCTTAAAATTATATAAATGATCAAAATGATCTAAGCAGCCAAAATCTCTAGAGAGCTAATCAAGCTTTACTATTTTGATATCCGCTACCCATAGAGTAGAAGGGTATTATAACTTTGTGCATCCATTAAATGTATGTAACAGGCATAAGGAGGCATCTCCGACCCAATAAAGTAGATATATTCTTGGTCAGCGTCAACAACCGAGACGATGTAGCCATGTCCGTCTGTCTGTCTGTCCGTCTGTCTTTTTGAATACCTTGATCTTAGAGATTATAAGATATAGGAAATACAAGTTTTTATGTTTGCACGCAGATCAAGATCAAATTTTGATTAGTTTGGTTCTTGTTAGTCCTAGTTACGATTTTTCTATTCAACCTTTTACATATTTCTTAATCTTTTGGTCTCAATATCTTTTGATTAATTATGATGATTATTATGATGATCTGTTATGATTTCTTTGTGCAATGTAATTAGATTAGAAGCGTTTGTCTTTTGTTGTTTAGGATCTTTGACATAATTCCTCTTTAAAAGTATTTGTATAAGGTATATTATGTGATATTGGTTCTAATTAGTTCTACCTATGATCTTTCTATTTAACACTATATGTTTCTTAATCCCTTCGTCTCAATATCTTTTGGTCAGTTGTTATGATCTATTTGATTCTTTCTCTTTTGTTGTTTTAGATCTGTGACATATATCCTTTCTTAGAGTATTTGGTCTTCAGTTTGTCAGCGTTGTTTGTCGCACTTTTTATTTGTTACTTAAACAGCATTGGCGACAGCATCGACTTTGAGTTCGACCAATTTGAAGGCAAACCGTTAAGGAAGCGAAGGACATTAGTGCGCTTTTGGCTTTTATTTCAAGGTTTTACAGTGGCGCGCCTTGTGTCGGAGTCGCAGAGTCGCAGAGTCTGAGAAACCTTGGGGACTGCTGCTGGCTCGTAAAGCGCAGCACGCAGCGAGCCTAAGCGAAATTTCATTGGTTTTTATGGTAACGATGGCTTGGCTCCACGCCATTGCCATTTCCATTTCGATTTCCATCTGCAGCTCCTTATTTTTCTCTTTCTGTGTCTCAGTCTGTGTTCCACCCACAACTTGTTTGGCAAGAGGCGCTTTCACTTTTCGCACCCACCGATGGGGTTGCAATTGGAGTGCCCCTTTTTTTCAAGTGGGCCCGAGTTGAGCTTCAGCTTGAAGTCATCTTTGCACCTTTTGATTGTGCAGCAACGTTGACATTGGCATTGGCATCATTGTCGTTGTCGTTCTCGATGTCGTGGCTGCATCATTTTTCCTTTCCACATGCGCAAAATTGCCAACCCCACTGAGACGGAGGTGGAGATGGATTCGGAGATGGAGTCGGAGACTGAGACGCCTCGCGTGCGTCCTTCAACCCCACAAACGACCCCAAAAAGTGCAAGATGTGACATTGCACCACCAACGAACGAACGAGCGAACGAACGAACGAACGAATGAACGAGTCTGCCTGCCACACTCCGTACCCCGGACTTTGCTCCGTTCCACACTCCGTTCACTCCACGACCACTTTAACTTTGAATAGTGCAAAAAGTGCACTCAAGCAGCAGCTGCTCCTCAGTCTCCGACTTCAACTCTGCTTCAGTTCAGCAGACGCGGCTTCATCCACCGTTTCACTTTCGTTCGCCTTTGCACCTGCAGCCCAAGGGTGCCAAAGGGAGGAAGGGAGGTGGGGAAGAGAGGGATGGGGGACGGGGGACGAGGGGAGGCTGCAACTAAACCTGGGCCAGGCAGCAAGGATTCTATGTCAACACATGACATCGAAGTCGGCATTCTAATGCATAATGCCCCGGTGGGTGGTCGACTTGAAAGGGTTACAGCCCAGGGATGCAGTTGGGAAGGAGTAAGGGATGCAGTTGCCGCTGGGGTGTTGTTCTTGTTGTTCTTGTTGTTCTTGTTGTTGTTGCATGTTAGACAAGCTCGCTTGTCTGGCTCCGTTGGCTCCGTTTTTGTCTCGTGTCTGTCTAGTGCATCTAACTGTGCAAATCGCTCGCTCCCCTTTCTACCTCCTCTTACCCTTACCCTCCACTCCCCCTCTCTATGTGTGAGTGTGTGCTAGTGTGTGCATGTATGAGTGGGCTTTTGTGCAACTCAAGTGCATGTCGCCATCGCCGTGTTAAGTGCGTCAAACAAAGCCATCTCTTCCTTTTCTCCCACTCCCACTCCCACTCTCTCTTTCTCACTCGACTATTGGGGGCTGCTTTTCTCTCGGTGTATGTGTGTGCTGCGTGATTTCTGTGCAATTTAACCCCATTTTCAAGCAGAAGACTCCTTCTTCTTCTCTTCCATCCTTGCACTTCCTTCCTCGTGCGTCGAGTGTCGAGCAAGATTTCACTTTTGCTGCAATCGATATGATGGCAGCTTGCATCAAGATTGGGGACACAACTAATACTCTAGCTCTCTCTCTCTTTCTGTTCTCAGTTCTCTGTTCTCTGTTCCACCCTCGTTTCTTTTGCATATCACATTTAATTGCAACTCCTAAATGAAGAAATGCTTCTCCTTCTTCTTTACTCTATCTCTTCATCATCATCGTCTCACGACTCATTCAAAAAACGTTTGCCAAACAAAAAGCAAAATTTATTATACGACTTGCACTTCACATCTGCATCTTTCTATGACATGAAGATGCTTTGAAAAGCAAAGAAAAACTACCAGAAATATTATATTTCATACAACAAATTATTGTAAGAGACATTGCAGTGGATTTCTGTTGTGAGAAATGCAGAAATGCAAATTATTTACCATAGAAATCTTTTCATTGCAAATGTTAGTATACAAAGTTGAACAATATTCAATCTATGTATATGATTTATACCGTAGAAGGGTATTATAAACTTGTAACAGGCTGAAGGAGGCGTCTCCAACATATAATCCAACATATAATATATTCTTGATCGTGGTCAACTTTGGCTGAAAATCTGGTATACTTTGCACTCTATGGTATATTTTGAATACAGTATTAAATCAAGGTACCTAAAATGTATGTTGGTATATTTTTAGTATTTTAATGGTATATTAATTTGGTATATTTTAAAAATAATATCGGACTATTAATTGCTTTGACTAACAATCTGGTATGCTCTGTACTCTATGGTATATTTTGAAGCCTTTGTATATTTTTAGAATTTGTGCGGTATATTCATTTGGTATATACTTATGTAATTGAATATCGCTCTGATTTGCTTTTACTCACAATGCAAAGTATAGTATCTACTTTGAATATTATGTTAAATGTAAGAAATATTGCATTTTTGAATTTCACTTTTAAGATTTCACATTTTTCGAATTTCAATTATATATTACTCTTCTCTATATATGGCATTAATTGGTATTTTCTTATATTTGTGAGGTTTTGCCTCTTCTGAAATATCAGCATACAAATTTGATTATTTTAATCTTTAGTTGATAACCTAAATAATTATTATTTGTAATTATTTTTTGCAGGATGCCAATAAATTTGCAAAATTTTCTACATTCAATCGTTTTATTTGACTAAACTATAAATCGGTAAGTGATCTCTTGAATCTTTCTATCTTTCTATATATGTATATAAAAAACTAGAAATACGCATGATAAAATGCAAGTGGATTCAGAAATTTGGAAACTATCTTAGAGATTTGCGGTAAATTTTCGATACGTTAAATATTTTAGTGATGCAAAATAAGTTGTTAAGCTGATGTAGCATCCTTAGTAGAAGTTGTATCGGATAAGATAGGAGAAGAGAGTTCCAAGTTTCGTTGATAGAGAATGTTAAGAATAATAAACTCTTTTGCTAAAAAGAAGGAGAAGGCGGTGAGACGTGCGGAGACAAAGCTAATGAATGCAAAGACACACATGGGAGACTGACAGAAAAAACAGCAGGAATTATGCTTACATAACAGAACCGAGGAGGTAAGGGCAAAGGGGAAAGGGAAAGGGGGAATGCAAAGAAATATTTGTCAATGCAACGAAATGGAAAGTTTGAGGTGCTGCGTCTGCGATGCGCTATTGAAATCATGTTGCCCGTTGCCACAGCACACAAATGTCAACCAAGGAAACAAAACACAAACCGAGTAGTGTGAGGAAGGGTGAAGAGGAGGGAAGGGGAGGGGAGTGAATAGAAAAAAAAGCGAGGAAAAATACTGAAGCTGAAGTTGAAGTTGAGGTTGAGGCTGCAGCTCAATCTAAAAAGGAACTGCTTGGCGAATTGAGGATGTGCGTGCTGTAAGTTCTGAGAGTGAAATGAAGTGAGTGAAGTAGAGGAGAGTGTGTTGAAGGAGAGAGGGGAGTGGGGGTAATACTAGCTGGAATAGAACGTTGACTACATCCTGCAGCAGCAGCTGTAAAGCTCGCCTTTGTTCTGACCTTTTTTGTGTGTGCTCGCTTTACGTTTTCTTTTTTGTTTTGTTTTTTGTACTTGTGCATGTGTCAAATTTGCACGACGAGGCCAAAAGGGGGTGGCAAGGAACTGGGGAGAGAGTAGGGAGGGGGTGCTGCACTTGAACTACGCCAAATACAGCGAAGGAGACAAAGACGAAGACGACGAAGATGACGACGACGAAGAAATGAAAATGTAACCGATAGCCGACATCATGGCAAAAGCTAACATAAGTTGCTGCTGCACTTGAGAATGGACTCGAAAGAGGGATGACGATGATGATGGGGAGTAGAAGGAGGACAAGAAGGAGAAGGGGAAGGGGATGGGGAGGACTGCGCTATTAAGGGATGCAATTGCAAGTGATTGCACTGCAAGTGTCGTTAGGGGTTTGCTTAGCAAATGCGAATGCAAAGCGGGGGAAAGAGGAGTCAGAGACTGCGACTAGAGCAGAGCTGAGATTGGGAAAGGGTTTCACATAAAGTGTGGGCCAGTAGCTCTAATGATGTGTCTGACTCCCCAGCTGCAGTCGGAGTTGGAGTCGGAGTCGGAGTTGGAGTCGGAGTTGGAGCTGCTTAGGCAAACATAAACAGACTGAGGCTGAGTGAGCGACCATTAGCAAGAGTTTGTTGTTTTTGCGCCTCAAAGTATGCAACGTTTACGTATTTCGTGCATATTCATTTTCATATTCATATTCATATTCACATTCTAGTGGAGCACACGGCGAGAAATCCTCGAGTGAATTCGCTTTGATGCTGTTCAAATTATAGTTTAATAGCAAATCAAATTTGAATAAAATGTTAATTAGAAAATTAATCACTTGATTACACTATTGTTCATCCTTTCAAATTCCTAATTTCAAAGTTGATTAATATGCACTTTAAACTGTGATGATATGTCACTATTTCACCACTTAAAAATCTTTTAGATCATCTTCATTAAATTCTGTTAGTTTCTCTTCATGACGCTTAAGAGTCCAAATAATCAAATGAAAGTTTCTATCAAGTTAATTGGGGAAAACAGCTGAAGATCGAGGATGCCATAGATATGTACGTTTCATTTTGATACGAGTTTAGTTTTGTATATAAATAGATAGTATGAGAATTAAATAAAGTTAATAATGGGAACAAAGTAAATGAAACTATTTTGGCATTTAGCAGCTAACGTTTGATGTTTCTCGTTTATTTAATATCCTTTTCTTATTATAGATATAGATTTATTGTAAGCTTGAATCCGTAAGAAAAAGTTAATACCCGGAAAATACTATATTTGTTATCTTGTTCATGAATACTTAATATAGTCAATTCCTGATTTTTATCAGTGTACAAGTGAATATGCTTATAATATATATATTATTATGTATATAGGTATATACTATTCACATAGGTCGGGTAGTTAGAAGGCTTAGCATGAGGAAACGAAAATAGGAATGGAAATAGGAATCAAAATGTGAATGGAGGCTAAACCTGGAACGGGATCTCTGTAGCTGAAGTTGAAAGCTGGGAATAGGAATGGGAATCGGAATAGATCCCTTGTGCTATGTGCTTCTTCTTGTCGTATATACTATTCACATAGGACGGTTAGTTAGAAGGCTTAGACTGAGGAATGGACAGAGGAAAAGTAAATGGAGCGGGATCTCTGTAGCTGAAGTTGGAAGCTGGGAATAGGAATGGAAATGGAAATGGAAGCAAATCCCATATAGATCCCTTGTGCTATGTGCTTCTTCTTGTCGCCATTGTTTAGCTGGTGGTATTAGTGGCTTCCTCTTGTTGTTGTTTTTTTTGGGAGTTTTCATTAGAAACTTTTTTTGTTTTCGCCGTTTTTGGCAACGTCAAAGCCGAAAAAGGGTTCGCTCATGTATAGCACACATATGTGTGTGTAGAGCGTCCTTTTTTGCATACACACATACATACATAGTATAGAGATAAGCGTGAGCGGAGATTTAGATATTTTAGACATGCGTGTGCACTTCCATCCCGCCCCTCTTGCACCCCTCTTCCCCAGTGTTTAACACCCAAATGGGGTTCTGTTGCTGACATGTTTCGCTGTCTGTGCCGCTGACCAGCGGAAAGTCTCCAAGCTCTCCACGCTCTCGCTCTCTCTCTCTCTCTCTCCACTCGCCTAACTAAACATGCTTAATTAGAAAGTAGCTGCGGTCGCTGCTGCCAACGGCGACTGCGGCAGCGACTGAGATGGGAATGGGAAAAAGGGGGGAGAATGGAGAGATGGAGACGCGCTTGGCTCATATTTCACTGACCAGTGCACCACTTGCTTCGCATATGCTGAGGCAGCAGTCACCCCCTCTCCTCCACTCCCCCACTTCACCACTCCTCCCCTCTCCGCGTTCTCCGCGATGGCAACCCTTTGCCGCAGCCGCAGCCTTAGCCTAAGCATGACAGACTTTTCGGTTTAGCGTCGCATTGCGTTGCCTTGTCTCGCGTTTGCTCATTAGGCAACGGCGGGGGAGACATAAGGGAGGGGGGATTGGTCGCGGGAGATACTCTCGCGGCTTATTGACGGCGAGCGGTGAAGAGGGGGAGAGGGAAAGGGGGCTGCGTCACGCACATATGAATATGTTGAATTAATCACTTGGGTTTTGGGTTTACTTCGTTTTTTTTTTGCGTTGTATGCTCTTCTTTTTTTTTGTGTTGTTGTGTTGTTGTGTGTGTGTACGTGTGTGTTGCGTTGGCATCGGCTTTGGGTTCCGTTTTAGCCGCGTCGAGAGCGAGAGACCAACAACCAACAACAGACCAACATCAACATCAACATCAAGAGCAGCAGCAGCCGGGAGAACCAGCATCATTCACTCGGCTCACTCCAAACTGAACACCACATTGACATGGGCATTGCTCTAGGCATATTTGGCTGACCCCCAGTTTCCCCTTCCCCCTCCCCATGCCTCTGCCCCACTCTCCATTCGTCAGCCTGCTTTTATATTATGCAGCAAATCGATAAAAACTTTGACCACCCCGCCCGACCAAATGTGAAATGTGTGAAATGCGCGCATTAAATAAAAAACGCCGAAAAAAATAAATGTAAAAGAGGGATAACCTCCCCTCACCCCCACCCCTCTGTTGCTCCCCTGACGACGCAGCTAGAGCCGAAAAAGGGTTCGCGTCGTGTTGGTTTTTTATATATTTTATATTTTACTGTGTACTGCGTGCCCAAAGGTGTGGCCAGTTCCCCTTTCCCCCTTCCGTTTCCCCTCCCCCCTTGGCAAATGTGCGCCTTTTCGCTCTGCGGCGGCGTGTTTTAGATAAGGTGAATAACTGCGATTGTTTGGAATTTTAATGCAAAAGTTTTTATGCTACATCCATGTCCAGCTTTGAATTCGCGCACTCCTAACGACTAATGGCAACCCCCTGCCCCCTTTTTCACCACCCACTTCACTCATCCCTTTGTGGTTGCCAAAGTGACAGTTGTAAATACGAGAACCAAGAGCGGCAGGCAGCAAATGAATTAATGGTCAGCGAAGGGCTAAACATTGATTTATACTATGTATCAGAACATATCAACGGAGAGAGGGAGAGGCAGAGAGAGAAAGAGAGAGCAACAAAAGGCCAGCTTGTAAAAAGTCAGCTTCTAATTTGCAAATTCGACTTATTAGAAAATGCGATGTTATATGTTATCACATTTAATACAATACTCTTTACTTCTACTTCTAAGTATTGAAGCATGCAAAGTCTTCAGGGGCAAGCTCAAAAGTTTTCTTATTACACTGCATTCATCTGCATTGAAGATTTCAACAACTTAACTACAAAATCGAATGTAACTGCAGTAATTAAGCATAAGTTATGCAGTTAAAGCAGATTATATTATTATCGAAATATTATTATAGATGTTCTAATCTGAAAGTAAAATGTTGTAAATTGATTTTCAGATTACTTTAAATTGAAATGAAATGAAAGTATAAAGTTTTTGTTCGCAATTTGATTTAATGTTTTGTAATAGAGTTTTTCAATTCCATTTGTAAATCTACCAACAATTCACCATTCTACATTTTTATTTGAAATAATCTGAAATTCGATTTAGAAATTTCAAATTAGAATTATAAATATTTAAGGACTTTTCATCCGCAGATTAGTTTTTGATAATATAGTGTGCTATTCTCTTTGAGACTATATTTTTATTGGCCACTTTTGTTTTACTTATCGTTCCGTCTTTGCTTTTCAAATCGCATCACATAATTGTTGTGTGCTTTATTATATTTTCCTTTCAATATTGATGCTTTAGTCAATGAATGTTTTTTATGTTTGAGATTATATTTTTATTTGCCACTTTTCGTTTTAGTTTGAATTAATTTGAAATTGGAAAGTTGTTTGTCAAATGTGCAATTTAATAAACTATTTCGAAGACTTTTCTATATTTTATATAGATTTATCATTTTCTTTATGCTTTCGAGTAGTTTTTCTAATGCTTTCGCTTATATTATATAATTATATTATTATTGGCAACTATTTGTTTTAGTTTTGAAGTAATCTGAATCTTGAAATGTGAATTAAGAATCTATTCAAATGTAATGAATGAATGAATTGTATTTCTATTTTGAGAATCTAGTAACTAATTCTTATGATTTAAATGATATAATTCAAAAATATTCGTTTTAACTTGAGCTTTTGAGAATGAGTTTCATTTCGTTGGATTTGAATGTTTGTTAAGGAAGGTTCGTAACTGATTTATTTTTATAAATCACTTTGTATTATAATTCACAACTATTAGTTTTGAATACTAGAAAATGGTCTCCAGATTGTAAAATGAAATGAATTTGAGAATCTAGTAACTAATTCTTATACTTGAATTTAGATTATTATTCAACATCTCTTTCGTAATTTGAGCTTGAGTTTCATTTCGCTTAGTGGAATAGATTTAATGCAGTTTGAATGAATGTTTATCAAGCGATTCGCGTTCGTAACTAATTTTGTTTTTTAATCATGTGCCGCAGCTGGAGGCTGAAGTCGGAAAAATAGCGACAGAGTAACATGAAACATGAAAGCAACAGCAACAACAACGCTGACTTAAATCAAAGGCACAATTTGTAGACTGTTCTTGTTGCTGTTGTTGTTGTTGTTCTTTTTGTGGCTTCGTGTTTTTTAATATTTGAATGCAAGCTGCGAAAACAACAACAACAACGAGAACAACAACAAAAGGCTGACTGACTTTGAGTGTACCGAAAAAAAATGTAAAAGCAAACGCGAGTTGAGTGTGTGTGAGTGTGTTTGAGTCTTTGAGCTCGGCGTATGTCAACTGCATAAGGATAATAAAAAGCATAAGCAACCACAAGCGCACTTGCAACACTCACTTGCAACACACACACACACACACACACAGACCAATGAAGGCCCGCGGAAGTGCAGCAATTGCAACGAGGCTCACAAAGCATTCTAACATGATTTTAATTACGATGACAACGACGCAGCGAAAGACAAAACGAAACGAAACGATGAGGAAGGGGAAAGGGGAAGGGGAAGAGGAAGAAGAAGAAGCGTTGCCTCGGCCCAAACTTGTGCCACAAAACAACTTCAATTCCGCATCCCCTTGCCACAGTTGCCACACTCAGAGCTCGCATTCGTGCCCCAAACAAACGCGAGTTGCAACAACAGCAGAAACAGAAACAGAAACAGCCGCAACAATAACATCGAAGCACAAGCAGAAACAAAACGACAGAGATACAGAAAACACCAACACCAACCGAGTGGCAGCAACAAGAGGACAGGACAGGAGAGGCAGGGGCAGAGATGGAGGGAAACGTGTGAAGTCCTCAAATCGCTCGCAGCGAGATGCGAGGCTGACAAATGCTTCGCACTTTTTTGTCAGCCTCATTTCGTTTGGCCTTGTGGCGTGTCCCTTGCAGCGCCACCAACCATCCTGCTGCTGCTGCTGTTGCTGCCACATTGTTGCTGCCACGTTTCCGTGTTGCACGCTGCATTGAAGTAGGCGACATTTAGAACCTCGATTGATCTGCATTTGTCCATTGCAATCTGTTGAAACTGTTTTCTGTTTTCCGCTATTAAATCGCATCTAATTCATTTGAATAATCGTTTAGTATTTTCTATATACTATCATTGATTTATAGTATAATTTATCTAAATCGGTCCCACTTAACTAGTATTAGTTAGTTCGAAGTTCATATTTAGTATTTTTGTGAGCTTTTCATGTTGTATAACCAATCCTTTGACTGACAATCTGGAATGTTCAGAACTCTATAGTATATTTCGAATGTAGTACTACATATACCAAATAAAGCATTACGTATATTTTAGTATTTTTTGCTGTGTATATTAATTTGGTATAATTTCAAAAAGCACACTGTGGCTTTCTTCTTTGTTTAAAATAGTACTTTACTAGTATACCAAGTGTAGCCTTCGGTATATTTTTCGGTATTTGGCGGTATATTTTTGGTATATTTCTTACCTTCTGCTTAGCAATATATTAAATAACAATTTTGGTACATTTTAGCACGTTTGTGGTATATTTTAAGTATATTTCTAGAATATAGTTTATTGGAGTTGGGTAGATAAGACAACTTTCGACCGTAGCTTTATCACTTAGTTTTCCTTTGATTGATTAGCAGTTATGTTTTCTTTTATATGCTAATGTAATTGGTATATGTTGTATTACATTTTATTTGAAAAGTTAGACCTATAATTTTACTTTTGTTTTCATTTTTCACAAACATTTCCTTGCTTTTCAAGATATAAATTATTCACACAATTATTGTGTTCGTTTTTTATATATTCTTTTCGATTCTAATGCTTTAGTTAACAATCTAAGGTTCAACTTGCAACAACATTAGATTGGAATCTATGTATTTCAATACAAATCCCTCTCGACTTTTCAATCTAATCATCTTTAATTGAAATCAACTTAAAATTCTTTTCCGGACCGAACTAAAGTACGAGGGTAAGGACTTGAATGTGTATACTGCAGTTTCTTTCGAGTTTAACTATTTTAAATCCAATGATCAGAGTTTGCTCATTGCTCAAAATATTTCTAAAGTGAGCTTTACATTTGAATTTCAACTCGATTGTAATTGAAAACTATACGACACGTAGTTTAAACTTTCACTTAAAGTAAAGCTAGACAATTTTCTGTTATTTGAGATAATAATTTCGCTGTCGATTTCTCATATATTTATTATCCTAAAATACATTATCATTGCAATTTGATTTAATTAACGTATCAATTTCACAATCATATCAAAAAATGAAAAGAGAAAAGTTTCATATCCGATCGCAAGTGAAAAATCTGTTTGCAGGTTTCCCGTATTTAAAATGTTGATGGATTGTTTTTTGTGATTTGTCTGAATACAGAAATTTATTATGAGATGAGTGCAGCTCTATTAACTTCATTGCATAGACTGAATCGTTGACTATATATCAAAAATATTGTATTGATATTGTAGCTGAGAACTATTAAGTTTAACAATTACAATTTCCGATCACTATTTTGACCATTTCTATATTGAAGTTATTTCGCAGATAAAGTTTATTTGGAAGTGCAACTCTAACTCGTTAATCTCGAATAAATCACGAACTCTTAGAAAACAAAGGCATTTCATGTGATTACATATATAATATAAATTCTTCTTTTTATATATCGATTCACATGAAATACTTTTGTTTCCTAACAGCTTTTGATTTATTTGAAATTAGCAGGTCGACTCGACTTAAAGATGAATTAATCTTGTGATTAGCATAAAATACAAGGTGAGAATGGAATTGATGAATTATAATGTCAGAGATTGAAATACTAGTTTTCTCTATAAAGAACAACGATGGCAATTAACATAGAGAGAGAGTTTTGTTTTGTTTTTGGGGAATGCTAGCGATGAAATCTTTTCGAGTACAATGGAATATTTGGCATCGTTTCACTTGAAAGTGCTTATGCTTTAATAGGCCTTTTGCGGGCAGAGATATAGACAAAGAGAGAAAGAGAGGGAGAGAGACGCGTGGGTGGGGCATGAAGGTGTTCCAAGGGGAAAGGGAGGGAGGGGAGGGAGAGGAATGTTGCGAGTAATGCGGGCTCTGCGTTATATTATTTTGACAATTTTTTTATTTCGCCGAAAAAAAAGGAGGGGAAAAAAACGAGCGAGCGAGCGAGAGAGAATGAGAGCGAGAGTGTGTGTGAGAGAGAGAGAGATGTGAGAGTATATAGAACTATGTGTGTGGGTGTTGGTTGGGGGGATTGTCGAAAATAAATGAAAAAGGCAACACATCATTGGTGGCATGTGCATAATCAAGCGACGGAATGGCCACGGCCGATAGGCAGCAACAGAAGAGTGAGCGTGGAGAGGGGAAGGGGAAGGGGGAGAGGGTGACGCAGCATAGGCCCGAAATCGAAAGCCGACAACCGAAAACAGCAGCAGCAGCAACGCGAGGCAAGTGGCAAGTGGCAACTGCAACTGCAACTGCAGCAGAGAAGGAAATGAAGACAGAGAAGGAAGAAAGGAGATGGAGGAGACGGAGGAGAGAGAGAATGCTGCGCAGCTAGCGCCAGCAAAAATAGTGTCCAAAGTGCGTTGCAAATGAGCAAAAAAAGGCCACGCCCCACGCTCTTGGCCAGCGCCCAGTTTGCGCCTACTCCCACTGCGTTGCAGTCCTCTCCCCCCCACTCCACTCTCTCCCTTCTCCCTTCTCCCGTCTCCACTCTCCTCTCTGCTGTTGTCCTTTGCATCCTTGTGCATCTGCAGCAGTTTTGTATGTGCTTTTGCTGCTGCTGCTGCTGCTGCAGTTGTTGTTATTATTATTGTTGGGAGTCCGTGTTGCAACCTTCCTCCCATTCCCTCTCCACCTCCCTATCCTCCCCTTTTGGCCTGCCTCGTTTTTCCTCCTTTTTTGCGTTGTCTTTTTTTTCCCCCGTTTCGTTGTTTTTTTGGGTTTTTTTTTCGGTAGGTTTTTTATTTTTTTGTGGTGGCGATTCTCGTTTTTTGGTTTCGTTTTTGTTTTTGGTTATATTTCCTGCACAATTTTAATGGATTTTTTCGTAGATGTGCATGCGTTATATATCCACCACACATCCCAAACATATATATATATAAAAATGTACATTTATATATATGCACATATTGCGTGTGTGTGTCTGCGTGTGTGTGTATGCAGCTTGTTTTACTTTATGCACATGGGCTCGTTTTTCCTTTCCTTTTTTTTGTTTCTCCGGGTTTTTTTTTTTTTTGTTTTTGTTGGCTAACGTCGCCATCGCATCGCCATCGCCATCGCCATCGCTGCTGCTCATCATGATGAGCATTTTTTTATTCAAGCAGATAATTACATTTAAATAAAATAAAAATTTCATGTAGCGCAAGGTGGAGTCAGTCGTTCAGCCCCATCCAACAGCGGTCGGAGGACCGGGTGAGAACGGACGTGCGACGGAGGAGAATGGACGTAGAATCGGGGGAACGGACGTAGGTCGGAGGAGAACGGACAAACAACCAGCATAGCTCCCAGTGAGCACCCGCACAGCTCTCGTCTAGCGAGAGAGCGAGGGGACCCTCAACTGGGAAGTGGAACTGGGGCTAGGCTTCGTCCTCATCCCCATCCCGGACTGAACTGAACTGGACTTGTAGCCAGCCGGTTGTTGGTTTTGTTGGCATGTTATTTTATAATTCATTTCGTTGCGTTGTTTGACTTACGCGGCATTGCACGCTACTGTCCCGCCACTGCACTCGGTAGCTCCTCATCTCCATTCTCATTCCCATTCTCATTCCCAGTCTCGTTCTCGTTCTCGTCCTCATTCATAGAGGAAGAGAGATGAAGAACGTGCAATCGCACACTGTGTGTTGTCACAGAGTGCCGCAAATTGCGCCGCATTTGTCTGCTCTTAGGCTGGTCTCTGGTCATCCTCTGGTCTCCTCTTTTTGCCTCAGTTGCCCAGTTGCACTTTGCTGTTGGGGTGTCCAATATACAAGTCATTCGCCTCGCCTCGCCTCACCTCGCTTCGCCCCTTCCCCCTAGTTACTCCTTTAACCTCGCTTGTTTGTTTGCAAACTGCAGTCAAGTTGTTCTGTGTTCAGTGTTCTCTTCGCTCTTTTAATGCTAATTGCCAGCCAGGTTTATATATAGGACTTGTTCTTCTTCTTCTTCTTCTACAGCCAAGTTGCACTTAATGTCCGCCGAGGACTGCGCATCATCATCCTCATTTCCTCATTTCGCTGTCCGTCTTTGGGGTCATTTCGAATTCTAAAAGTGTCGCAGTCCAAAATCTCCTTTCTCTATTCTTCCTCTTTCTCTCTCCGACACTGCGGTAATCCCGGTAAGAGAGATAAACATATAATTACTCATTTTTTTTGTTTATTTGTTTTGAGGACGTATTTTAGATAGCTTCATTTCTATTGTCGTGCGGTGTTGCAAGTCTGACTTTCAATACTAAGAACATGAAATGTGAATAACAATTAAATAAATAGAATTAAATAGAATTGAGTAATATATAAGATTAGTGAAGCTAATTGCCAAAGTTAATAACGTAATTTATAAAAAGTGGTATTTTTCTTACTTTATAGTATAGATTGTTCAAAATTATTTCCAAGTGTTGAAATGCTTAAAAATAAAATTCACAAAGCTCGAATTACTTCATTTCAAAATATTCCACTTTAATAACTTTCACAATTTATTAGTTTTCAATAATAATGTATTAATAATAGTAATAATAATATAGTATAGTAAATAATATAGTAAATCAAATTAATTCAACAAAAGATATTATTTTAATAGTTTAGTATTCAATGATATAATGAGGAACTTTAATCACCTAAATATTTAATTTTATTTGACGAAATATTTAACTTCAACATTTAACATTTTAACTTTAACAAATGCTTTATTATTTTATGAAATAATTTGAATTTGTTAATTTTAATGACATCCTTAAAATACCGAATATTATTTGTATTGAGAATTTATTGTTGCACAACTTTTAATTGCTTGTAAGATTCGAATATAATTCTAGTTCGGTTCAAGATATTTAGAAAGAAGATTTTTCTAAGCAGAATTAGAAATGATTTGAACTAATAAACACATCTTTAATTTTCTATCATTTGCAATACAAATATCATAAATTTATTGCAAATTGCAAAGTAACAAAAATTTCGCTTTAATTTTCGATTCTTACATATTTTATTTGTTTGACCCAATAATATAAAATGCTTACTCTTAAGCACTTTATAATTATATGTTCATTTTGATTCTTCTTATTTTAAACATAACATACATGTATCTCTTCTCAAGACATTCAGTGTAATAAACACAACTGCAAATGATGTCTCACTAAGTTAAAATTGTAGTCAAAAGTCGTTGCCCAAAAAGAAATGTATGGGAATATTTGGGTGGGCAAAAGGGATCAGCAGAAGAGCTTTACAAAGATATCTTAGCATAAAAGTGCATGTAGTAGTCAACAGTTGCAGAACTGCTACGCAACAGTTGTAGAACTTTAAGTAACTAATTGCTAACTGCTTTAGCTAAAAATGTTAATGAATATGGGAAAAATGCATGCGAATGCTTAGAGCTAGTTTTTACTGAGAAGCGAGAGTGCGCGTTAAGGCTTGAAGTTGCAACAGAACGCAACAGGCTGCAGCTGCAGCTGCCACAGTCTCAGTCTCAGGGTCTGGGCTGTGAAGACGCGTGCGTGCCACACGAATTTATCTGTGACTTGCTTTTGTTTTAAGAAACCCAACAGCAGCAGTCGCATGACACATTTTCATCGAATCAATACGGTTGCCAAATAAAAAGCAAGCACAGCGATGCTGAAGAGGGTGACTGGGGGTATGAGAGGGGGTGGGTGACGGGGGAGGGCGATGTCAGGTGGCAAAAGATGCAAAGTTGAGTCCAACAGGTTGTTCTCTACGGCGATGGCGATGTTGTCGAGGAAACGTTGCCAGTTGGCAATCCCAGCGAAGACAACAAGTAAGATAACTAGAGTCGAGTGTGCTCGACTGAGAGATACCCGCTACTCATTGTGAATAAAAGGGAAAGAGTGCGGTATTCATTTTAAAATATACCAAATTTATAGACAGCAAAAATACTAAAAATATACTTCAGTTGGTATATTTGCATAGTACTACGCATTTTTAATGAAAGCAAAACAGTGCGATACTATTATTTTAAGAATATACCAAAAAATACTATAACATACATATACCAAATGCTATATTTGGTAATTTTGTGTAGTACTGTATTTGCAATATACCAAATAGTGCAAAATATACCGATTTAATATACCGCGAAAATACTAAAACTCTATACCAAAGGCAACATCTAGTATCACATTCTAGTATTACATTCAAAATATATCATAGAGTGTAAAATGTAGCAGATCATTTTTGAAATATACCAAATTAGTATTCGGAAGAAATACCGAAAAAGTTACACTATAGTACAGTGTTTTACTTTATTCAGAGTATAAAAAATATACCAGATTGTCTGTCAAACTAGGCGATTCTCCCACATACTTATATCTGTTACATACATTTCCTGGGGTCACACAGTTAGAATACCCATTTATCCTTGTATAGGTAGCGGGTATAATAAGAACTCGCTGCGTAGGTTGCAAGTTGCTGTGGCTGTGTTGCCTCAAGTGGCAGCTAGGGACAAGGACAAACGCTGCTCTATTGACTGATTGCTGCTAGCATTTGTTTGGCTTTAGCGTTAACGTTAACGTTAGCGATATCCTTGGCACTCATTGTCTGACGTCTCAATAATCGGCATTATTATATTTATGTCTTCACTCCCCTCTCCCCTCTCCGCCTCTGTCTCCCCTTTGGACTCGACCTTGACCCTGACACACTTGACCCAATGTCTGAGACCGAGAGACATATCGGTTGCCATGCCATTGATTGGCTAACTCGCAAGCAAAGCTACCAACTGAGCCAACGTAGCGTATACTTAATGTGACGTTTGCTAATGCGTTTGCAGACAATTCACTTACTCAGTCGAGTTGAGTTAATGCATTTGATGAAATTACGTAAATTGCATTTCGTTTCTATTCAAAACATGCATTCATCGCTTTTCTCTTAATTTCTTCTTCCTTATTTTTTTTTTTTGTTTCCCGCATAATTGAAATGCGCTCTGAATGAGGTGCTTCTTCAATCTGCTTCTTAGTGAATTACTCTCGAGCAATTGCTGCTTTTGTTTAAGATTCCACGTTAATCACACGCTATTCTCTCTTGATAGGCCTCTAAAATGAATAGGGGTCCATTGTCAAGATACTCGTAGAACAAGACCGAAACAATCCGATCCGAGATAAAACTACGTACAACATTTATGGGGGCTATTGTTAGGACTCAAAAATAAAAGAGACAGCCATCAACTGTTTGGAGTGAAACCAGCTACAATGCAACTTTTCTTTTGTCTTACAGGTATATTAATCAATGACAAGTGGATTATATAAGTGACATATGAGGAAGTGAAATTGTGGTGAGTATATTTCATTTGAATTCAAACATATTTTAAAGTGGGCAAAAATAATGAAAGTTTCTATTTCAGCAGATTATTTTATTTTATTTTAATTAACGTTCATCTTAAGTAACATTTTAGAAGTGGGAAAAAGAGTTTGAGCTATTTTAAAGTATTCTATTTAAGCAAATTAGTTTAGATTTTTAGTTTATTACATTTTATTTTAATAAAAATACATTTTAAATAACATTTTATAAGTGGGGAAATGAGTAAGAGCTATTTTAAAGATTTGTCCTTAAGTATATTAGATTAGATTTTAAGATTATTTTATTGTATTTAAACATTTTAAAAGATATTTAGAAGAGGGGAAACCTGCTATTCTAAAGTTTTCTACTTAAGCACATTCATTTAGGTTTCTGGATTATTATATTTGATTTTAATTAAAACATTTTAAAAGTCTTTAAAAGTGGAGAAAAAGGTACAAGCTTTTTTCTTTAAATTTTCCACTTAAGCACATTAGTTCAGGTTTTTAGATTATTTTTCTGCTTTGTACAGTAAAAAGTATTAACAAAAAGTTCAACTGAGCTTATTCGGTATGCAATTTCTTCTAGGAAAAAAGTCGTATATTTCATTAACAACAGAGATAATCTAGTAGAATAAAATAAGTCTTACTTTTTTTCTAGTTTAGTTAAGAAATAAATAATTATCTTCAATTTGATGTTAAATCTATATAAATCTAATATTTAACTTAACAATAAAAATAAAATCTAGTTCAAAATAATAAGTTATATTCGAACTACTTTTGCTTTTACAGGTGAATTAAACAAGTGAATAAATAATAAGTGGTGAGCATATTTCATTTTAATTAAAATGTATCCATATGTAGAATATTATAACTTATATCGAAAATTTTAATTTGTTTTTCAGCTGCAAGTGCGTTAAAGTGAATAGTGAAGTGAATAATAGTAATATAATAATAGTGAATACTATACTAAAGAAGAGAATAACATAATGGTGAGTGCATTTCAAAGTCAATATTATTATTATCTATCTGTTATGAACTATCTACTATCTATAATTATCTATCATTTATCAAATATCTATTTTTCAACTGCTTTCTGCTTTCTTAAATGACTATTGAAAGTCAATAATTTTATTATCTATTTGTCAACTGCTTTCTTGAATGCCTATCAATGACTTTTTCGAATATGAAAATGAATATGAATAAGTTCTTTAGTAGGATGTAGAAAAGGGTTCAAAAGAGAGGGGAAAGGGGGGATAACATCAGTTTTAAGTAATTTGCAAGCTGAAAGCAATTCGCTGGAAAGAAGTAACATTTTTTCATATTATTTGGGATTCGACTAACTAAATTAATTAAAAATTTTCTGTGGGAAGAACTTGCGAACCGACAACGCATGTGTGTGTGTGTGTGTGGTTGTTGGTGGTTGTTGGTGGTGTCGGGAGGGGGAACGGGGGTGGGAAAGAAGTGAGCAAGTTGCAAAAGAGGAACTAAGCTTGTTAGTAACTTGGTCGAATTGCTGACGAGAGGCGAATGTCTGAGGAGGTGATGGGGAAGGGGAAGGGGAGGGGAAGAGGAGAGACGTTGCTCTCAGCTCAGATGTTGTTGGCAAGTTCTTTTGGGTGGCTTAGTTAGCAGTTGAAGGGTTGAAGGAAGGGGGGTGATAAAGGAGGGGAAGGGCGCCGCCTTATTTCTCATATTATTATACATATTTTATTTGAACTTTTTTTTTTTCTGCAGTTTTTGCGCATTTGCTGCGTAGTTGTTGTTGTTCTTGTTGCTGTTGCTGTTGCTTGGGCTGTTGCTTCGTTGTTGTCTTCTTCTTCGTCTTTACTTTTTCAGTTTCTTCATTGTTTCTCTGTATGTGTGTGTGTGTGTGTGTTTCGGTTTTCTGCACTCATATGTGCTTGTAAAGTTTTTACTTCGTTAGCATAATGAGAAACCGCGTGTTCATATCTACACGCCTACACACACACACATTGGCACACACACTGGCACACACACACACACACTGGCACACACACACACACATAGTCGCAAGGATACAGCGTTTGCATTAGCCCAAGCCTCGCAAGTTGATTGCGCCTCGTTGCGTAAGTATTTTGTGTGCCAATCTCTCGCTCTCTCTTCCTCTCTCTCTGTCCTTGTCCCTCTCTTTGGGTATGTGCGAGTGTGGTACAGAGAGAGCGAGAGAGGGGCGGGGGGCGTGGGTACACAGAGCAACAGCAACAGCAAATTCTATTTAAATTGTGTACAACATTATTAGAAAGTTTTCCATTGCGCCGACCAACAACAGCAACAACAACAACAGCAACAACAACAAGAGAAACAACAATTGCCGCGGCGAAAACCGAAAAAATAAGCACAAAGTACACAACCAGGCAGGCACACACACTCGCACACTCAAGAGGGTGGGGTGGGGAGAGGGGGGAAAGGAGCGCGTGCAAAAAGTTGCAAAGAACGCCAACATAAGCAAAAAGAAGAGAATATGTTGGGGAAAAAGTCGAGAAACAAAATTTTTAATTTGCCTCGCGGCAACACACACTTACCAACACACACACACACACACACACACACACACACACACACACACACACACACTCACACACATGCACGTTAAACTGTCTTGACAACGAGAAACCCCACCCTCCCCTTCCCCCTCCCTCCACCCCCTTCGCATCCAGGCAAAGGCATCTCAGCGAGAATTGTTTTAAATTTCTTTCGGCTCAATTTTATTTAGTTGCGGCTTCTTCTAGCTGCCTCGCCCCATGTCCTTTCTTAGTCCTTAGTTTGTCAGTCGCCTTCCACTTTTATTCACGAACTCACAACCAAGTCACATTCATTTCGAATCGGAGCATATACTATATTTAAAATGGATTAGGCAGCCAACTAATCTAAATTGACCCCCGCTTAAGACTTTCTTGCAAGCCAAATTATTCTATAACTAATAACTACAGTTTTTATGACGACTGAAAATTTGGTTGCGATCAGCTTGAAATTTTAATAGTTATTTATTATTTATCATAGTTGCTTTGGCTGACAATCAGGTATATTTTGAGCTCAATGGTAGTTTTTGAATACTGTTTCAATACAACAAACATAGACTTTGATATATTTGTTTGTATTTTGCGGTATTTTTTAGTATATTTGTTGATTACGGTACATTTTGTACTTTATGGTATATTTTGAGTGTAGTATTCTAACAATATACCAAAAATTCTATCAGTATATTTCAGTATTTTTGTGGTATATTTTAACATAACTGTTAAATATGGTTTTATTGACATATTTTATTTTTTTTATTTATAGCATAATTTCTGAATAGGATTCTTTGGGTATTGCAGTATATTTGTAGTATATTTTGTTGAATGTGGTTTTATTGATATATTTTAGTATTTTTGCAGTATGTATGTAGTACATTTGTTGAATAGGGTTTTATTGGACACATAAACAGTTCGTGGCAGACTAATATTTGTATTTCATAAAATAGCTGTTGAAAATATCTGAAGAAGTACAATGTGAAATTTTAGTTGCGAATGGGTGAACGTGGCGTATGAGCAATCGACTTTGCTGCTTCGTCTGCGCTCAGTTTTGAAGTTGAATTCCAATTGACAGTTGCCTGATTATACATAATAACATGAAAGTCTACGCACACACACACACACACAGAGGCAGGGGATGGGGAGGGGGACAAGCTTATGCGGGGAGGCGAAAAGTTTTTCTTATTCTTTTTCTGCTCGAACTGCTCGAAGTGCTTGGCTGCCCCCGTCAAAGGGCAGACTCTGCACCTCTCTCCCCCCTCCTCTCCTCTCTACATTGCTTGGCAAGCAGGCTGACTAACAGAGGGTGAGGGATGAGAAGAGGAAAGGGGTGGTAGGGGAATGCGGCCAAGGACTTTGTTGAAGAATTAAAACCGCAAATGTTGCTGTGCATATTATGCAAAATTAGTAGCAGTACCTACACATGCATGTGTGTGTGTGTGTGTGTGTGTGTGTGTGTGTGGGTGAGCGCACACAAAAAGAATTTTTAAGAAACTTTTCACATGTTTGTTTTGCTCTACTTCCCCCGAGCTAAGGAAAACCCTGTGGAAAGGGAGAGGAAAAGTCAGCAGTCGGTAGTCGGTAGGCGTTTCCATCATTATTTTCATTTGGCTCGACGGCAATTCTAGATTTTTCACATTTTCCGGCTGGAGCATTCGCTCCGGACTTCTTCGAGTCCGGTTGACGAGGAAGGGTATTAACAATTCGGTCTTTGGGCGTTTTGTGTTGCCGCAGGCCGTAAGAGAAGAGAGAAAGAGTGAGAGGGAGAGGGAGAGGGAGAGAACTTGCACTTCTTAAGCATATTTCATTACGCTCGCTGTGCAGCGAGTTGCCGAGTTGCCACCAGAATGCGATGGAGGCGTGTGGCGCGTGGCATGTGGCATGTGTGGCAAGTGTGGCAAGGGGTCGGACCGCATCTTCAGTTTCGGATGTCAAGAAAGATCGAAAGACCTTAAAAGCGGGAGGCAGCAACAGAGATGGCAACAGGCATAACGAACACGCTAAGAAGAAGAAGATGATGAAGAAGAAGAAGATGAGCAAAGCAAGGAGGGGAGGGAAAGAAGGGGGGCAGAAGAGGAGCGTCGCCTTGGAAACATTAATCGCATCGTAAATGTGGCTGCCATTTGCAACTCTCGCAGCCAGCTAATTTAACCCTGAACCGTCTCAACACAAGCGAGCGCCTTCGCCTTCACACACATACACACACACACACACACACACATATGTACACACACACACACTCACACATGCCACAGGCCTGCCACCTTGAGCCTTTGACTCTGCTCTTCGAAATTCTTCATCTGCGTTTTTCTCCTTTTGTCTAGATAAAAATATGTGTGTGTGTGTTTTCGTTTTTCGTTTTTTTTGCTGTTCTTTATTTTGAGGAAAAATTAAAAGCGCAAATGCTCGCGTCACTTGCCAAGTTACCCTTCCCCTCCGCCCCTTTGGCTGGTTAAACTCCCGCTGCTGATTATTTTGAAATTAATTTCAAAGCCCTTTTCTGTGGTTCCCCCCCGCCCCGAATTTCTCCTCCTTGGCGCACAAAAATGTCTTCAGCTTCAGCAGCGAGCTCAACTTCATTACTCATCATCTTTGCTCACATTTCACATTTCTTTGGCTTTGTATCCTGTATCCTGTATTCGGGATTCTGTATTCTGTATTCTGTATTCCGTCCTGTATCCAGGAGCCACACACACACACACAAACATATGTGGCTGAGTTGTTTGCTTTTGCTCTGCATTTACTCAACTCTCCTCTTTTAGCAGTCTTACCAAATATCTTTGAATGTTAAATTCACCATCGAAAACTATCGATCTGACTTTTAATATGTTATCGATACTCATGCGATGAAAATTCTGGAATTAACTTCGAACTAGTTGTTTTTAAGCTATATCTAAGAATGTCGAAAGCTTTAATGAGGTTTCATATTCAGATTTTTCGTTTTTGTAACTTAGAAAATTTTACTATATTTATTACTGAAAACTATCGACGTGACTGTTGATATTGTCAGCTATCGATAAGTTATCGATTCTGTGAAGAAACTTTCAGCAATTCTTTAGTTGTTATTTAATACTGCACTTTTCATAAATTGAAATTCGTGTTGTTAGCAAACTTAGTTCTTCGGAATTTGTATACTATTTTATTTATTTTTGAGTTTAATTAACTTGAATTCTTAGCTTAGATTGCATAGTTTGTCGCAGAAATGGTTTCACTTTTCTATTTTTTTGCATGATAAATAATATGTAAATAGTGATTTGTTCCATTTCATAAAAATTAGCTGGAATTCTTGGCATACATTCAGTTCACTTCACTTTCTAATCTTCTACATGATAATTGAAACGCTAAAAGAGATTTGTACTTACAGAAAAGTTAGCTACATAATTAGTTAGGATGTTAAAAGTATTGTTGCTGTTGATGGATTGCATTAAAAAGTTTGTTTTTATGCATTAAATTACACTTTTCTGATATTTTGTAATATGATTGAAATTCTAATAAAACAGTTTAAGTAATTGGTTATACACATTAAAAACCAGTTAGAGTTGCGAATTATACTTTTCTAATATTGATTGCAGAAAGTTGTTAATTAAGAATATGCATAGAATTGAAATTAAGTCAAATTATTAACTGGTAATTGATAGATAGTGCATTTAAATAGTTGCGATTTGAACTCTTTTAATTTTTCTCTTTTCAAAATCTTTTAAAATTCCAATAGAAGACTGTCTATAAATGATGATCATACTATTGTAACTAATACTTGGTAATGTCGAAGGTTAATTAAAATTTATTAAGGGAATTAGTTATTTGCTGATTGAAATGCAAAGAGTTAAAGTGTATAAGATTAATTACGTGGTAATTGGAAGTGTATTAAGAGCAATGCCGAATGCATATTAAAATTCTAACAGAGAGCAGCAAATTCTTTAAAAATAATATTGATAACATTGAAACTGGTAGAAAGCGATGACAAATGCCTTAAATGAGTTGAGAAATAATCACTGCAATTTTTATAAATATTACATTCTCATTTAAAGTTATTAAGAAAGAAAATGTATAAGATTGTAATTAGAGTAGAATGTTTTACTGCTTTTTTGATAAGTTGCAGATTGAAGGGAGATGATGATTAGAAGACGATGACAAATTTTAATAAAGAGTTGTTCATAAATGTTGTTCATGAATGATATCCAAAATAATGTCGATTATCTAGATTGTTTGTATATATGTACATTATCAATAACTATCTATAAGAATTGTATATTTACAATCCCAGATAGTTGGTTTGTAAATGTACAATTGGTTTGTAGAGTTATTGAGAAATTAATATAAATCTTTGTAGAATGTGTTACTGTTTTTTAAAAAGTCGTAGATTGAGAGGAGATGATGATTAAAAGATTATTTATTAATGATTGCATTACCTAGTAATTGATTAAAGATTGCTTAATAGATGGAAGACTGAGAAGGGATAATGATAAGAATTCTAATATAGAGTTGTAAATAAATAACATACTATGCATAATATTGAAAGAAACAGAGTTATTGATAGCATGGTAATTGGTTTGAAGATATAAAACTCTTATAAAGATGCATAAGATTGAAGTTAATAGAAATTAGTGTCCAATATCGGGAATTGAAGAGAGATGATTAGAAGATGATTAAAATACCAAATGCATAATGTTGAAATTAATACACAGCAGTGTCGATTGTTTTAAATGAGTCTAGATAAAGTAATGATAGCATTACCTGGAATTACAATACTTAAAGAGAGTTATTAAAAAAGTAAATGCAATATCTGGTAATTCATTTTATAAATATAAAATGCATTACCTGGTAATTGGTTGACAAATGTATTAGATTCTTATATGTTAAGAAATACAATAGAGAGAAGTATTTAATGTCTCGTTGATTAATAGAGTAAGTATTAAGGTGTAAGTCTTATTAGAAGATTGACCTTACGATATAGATTTGATGATAAATACTGTGGATAATATTGAAAGTAATGCAAGTCAGTGTCGATTGTCTTAAGTGATTGTAGAACTTATGACTGCATTACCTAGTAATTGGTTTCTAAATATAAAATTCTCTAAGAAATGCATAAGATTAAAGTTAAGAGAAAGCAGTGTTTTATATCTACTTAGGAAGTTAGTCGAAGGTTAAGTGATTAAGTGATTAGTAATGGGTAATTTGTTGGTCGATGGTCAGTGGTTGGCAAGAGTTCGCATAGTTGGCATAGTTGGCATTGCGTGGTGCCTTGAATAAATACTGTGAAAATAATTCAAATCACTCTTAAGTGAGTCTAGAAATAATGACTGCATTACCTCTAAGAAATGAGTAAGATTGAAGTAAACAGAAAGAAGTATTTAATGTCTCGATGTTTATTAATAGAGGAAGGATTAAGGCGGAAGTCTAATTAGAAGAGGATTTACATTCTAATATAGAGTTGTTAGTAAATACTGTGAATAATATTGAAAGAAGTGTAAATCAGTCAGTCTATCACTGACTTAGTAATTGGTTTCCCAATTTAAAAATTCTCTAAGAAATGCATAAGATTGAAATAACTAGAAAGAAGAGTTGCATAACTACTTAGGAAGTTAGTCGAAGTTTGAGTGATTAGCAATGGGTAATTTGTTGGCCGATGGTCAGTGGTTGGCAAGATCATTGGCCAGCAGAGTTCGCATAGTTGGCATAGTTGGCTTTGAGTGGTGCAGTTGTCAGAGTTGTCAGCACTCGGATGCGACTTCTGTGTTTGCTGTTTGCCATTTGCTGGCTGCCCAATGCGAGCTGAGCTGAGAGAGCTTTCTAAGCGCGCCCCACCACAGGTCGAGCGAGGGCCGTATGCAAATTCAGCCCTCGGTCTCGCTCGGTGGTTAGCCTATCACGAAAACTAATACACACATGTGTCATGTGTGCGTGTGTGTGTGTGTGTGTGGCACCAACCACAGGCAAGGCTAGCGACTCGTTTTGCACTATTCGGAACCGACGAGGAGACCGAGACACGCATTTAGGTCAGGACACAACTCTATTGCGACTTGCGACTAAACATGTGCAATGCTCCCATTGGCTGTTGGCTGCCAAAGCAGCTAAAACACACACACACATACACTAGGGGAGGGAGGGAGCGGGGGGGCGGGGTGACGCGGCTCTCGTGCCCGGCCAAAAGCCAATCACACTATCGCAAATAATTTAAACAAATCTAGGACAACGGCTGCGTCCAGCCGCACCTCGTTGCGCACCCACGAGAGTGTGGAGCGCGGGATGGGGAAGGGGAGGGGCGCGGGGGAAGTGCCTACGCCTGCATATAGACACACACACACACACACACACGCATACGCATAGCTGAGAGCCGAAGCCGAACGAGCGACCAACGAACGAAACGAAGCAGAGAAGCAGCAAACAGAAAGAGAAGCCGATGTGCAAGTTCCCACCAACAACAACAACAACAACAACAACAACAAAAAACAACTACGAAAGCGACAGCAACAACAACAACGATTTTGTCGGCCTAGTGCTAGTGTGTGTGCATGTTATTGCGCTGTGCATGTGTGCGTGCGTGTGTGTGTGTCTGTGCTTTGCAAATACCGACGGAAGAGCACGACCAAGCACAGCTAAGCGAGAATGACAGAGCGAGAGAGAGAGAGAGAGAGCGAGCGAGAGACTGAGAGAGAGGCGCACACACATACACACACGTGTTAGCAATAGCAAAAACAACTATGTGTGTGGGTGTAAAATAGAGAGCGAGCGAAATAGACGATGCGAATGATGATGAGTGAGCGTGAGTGCGAGCGAGATGACAACAAGCAAGGACGATTTGCTAACCGAAGGCCAACGAAAGTTTCATTCCACATGCCTCGCCCCCCCGCTCCCTCTCTCTCTCTCCGCTATGCGACTGTGTGACTGCTTTTGATTAGAGGCTGGCCCTTAAAAAAGCAAGTCGCTAGCAAGCAAAACTTAGCAGCAAACACACGAAACCGAAACCGAGCGCCGAATGCGTCCTCTCGATGCGATGCGATTCGATGCGATGACGATGACGATGACGAGAATGCGTTGCCCCAAAAACTGACGAAGAGGCAACCGAATGTGTGTGGATGCAACGATTTGAAAGGGCTTCTAAATCCTCATTGGCAACGGCGATTGGTGCACGAACAAATTCGTGGTTCGACGGTGGGAAGGGGGGGGAGGCAAGTTTCTATGTTGTGTGCTTCTATCTTTCGTGTGGCCCGCAAACTAATTCGACTCACTTGCATTGCTCACACACACACACACACACTTGCATGGAGAGTGCCACATGTGGCATGTAGCAGTCAGCGAATAGCGAATAGAATACCAGAGTCTAACATTTGTGGTTGGTTCTTAGCCAATGTGGAGTTTATTCTATATTCAACTATATTCATAGTTTCTTTGATCAAATTTCATGGAATAGTTATCTGAGTTAGCACATTGATAACAACATATATCAAGATCGATACACAACTTTATTTTCATTTCATTTTAATTGATAACTATTTTCTGAAATTTGTTCATTTATATTCAGCTAAAAACTGCATTTCCCTTTCAAGAGTTTCTTTAGCATTGATCAATATATATTCAAGTGACATAAATAACTGATGTAATTAATTAATAACTATTGCAAGTATCGCTTGATCTTCTAAAATGATTACTATTCCAAGCCTTTTTCTGATATTTCTCCAATATTTAACTAGCTATGATAACTAGTTAGCTTAAATAGTGAATTGATTAAAACCTCTTGAGATATTTTTAGTTAACAGCAACAACAACTATCAGAAGAGATTGTGTAGAACCTTTTTTTTATAAGTGAGGAATTTGCAATCATTCCACTAGAACCTCTAGACAATCTCTTTGGATAGTTTTAGATTCAGTTGACTATCTATCCAAAATTGTGAACTAATTTCGATGCTACCCATTTTCAATAAGAACGAGGTATTTAATGAGAATGAGGTATTTAAATATTCCAAAATATATTTTTATGTATGGAAATGTGTATTTGATACATTGACATACACCGATATTCCAAATGTACCACATCGTGTAAAATATACCATATTGTCTGTCAGCCAAAGCACAAATCTTTAAAATATACCAATTTTAATATACTAAAATGCATATTTGGTATATCGGTATATCTAATTGAATATAAGAAAAATACAAAAATATACCGAAATGCTTATTTGCTTTATTCATATACCAACGAAATGTATATTTGGTATTTCAGTATACTACGACATTCAAAATATATACCATAAACTACAAAATATACCATATTGTCAGACAAAGAAAACGTCTTTAAAATATACTAATTTTAATATAACAAAATGTTTATTTGATATGTTGGTATACCAAATTTAATATACCAGCAAATACTAAAATATAACGAAATGTATATTTGGTACATCGGTATAAATATTCAATTCAAAATTATTACTTAAGCAGAGATTACAAATTTATTTCTAACCATGGGGAAATTGTCGTTAGTTTGTTTTTCAAGTATTGAGCTTCGTGTTGAATCTAAACTGAGTTATCTAAAAGTTCAAGAATTGTGATTGCGTCTTCATTTTGGTTTTTGTGATGAAGCTTCGTGTTGCTTTATCAGTTGCAATTTGCTGTTGATGTCTTGTATTTTATGTTTGATTGCTGGGCTGTGTCCTAGGCTCTTCTTCTTCTGCCTCTTCTTCTTCTATTCGTGATGTCCTTGTGGGCATAAAGTCTTGGTGGAGGAGGAGGGAAGCATGCATGATGCAAGATAGACATAATATTAGCACTTAAACCAAGCAGCAAGCAGCCGCCATTCGTCCACTCAGCGCTTAAGCTCAAACAGATGAGACCCATCAGATACACAGAGGGACACGCACACACACATACACACACTCAGTCACACACACACACACAGACACAGACACTCACACACATGCAAAGACAACTGGCTCATAAAGGTCACGAGGCCCACGCGTTTAGCTTTGAATCGCAACTCCAACTCCAACTTTGACTCTGAGTTTGTATCTCGATCCGAGTGCGCTCTCTCTCTCTCTCTCTTTCACTCTCTTCCTCTATCGCTGTCTCTCTGTTCTCTGTAATATGCGTAAAATGTATTTATGATAATGCTAAAAAGAATTACGTTAATGTTAATGCAAAACTGTTACGACAACAAGAACAATACGAGAAAATGATGACGGCGTAGAAAATGGCAAAAGGCTCTTCAGCCTTGCCCCCTTTGTGCCCCTTGCCCCCTTGCTGCGTGCCCCTGTGCCCCTTCTTTGTGCTGTGTTATCATAAAAGCTGATAAATTTACCCGAAAGACAAACTCGTAAAGGCAAAATGTTTCATTCTATTAAAAATTTTTATTGCAAATTTGTAATTTACAATTTGCATTTCGTGTGTTGCCTTTTTATGTGGCCTCGTTCGTTCCTCCCCCCTTCTGCTCCCTCTCTCTCTCCCCATTTTGCCACGCTCATATGCGCCGTGTAACATTCCTGGGTTATTTGACTTGCGACTGTTGCTGCCTCATGCCGCATGCCACACGCTCTTGCCTCTTGCCTGTGCCTCTGCTTTTGCTTTTGTTTTGCCCGACCATTTTATAACCGTTATTCATAATAAAAAATGTTATAGAACATAATTTTGCAAACATAAAAATGCAACGCGACATGACAAGGGCATTCAACAGCAACAACGTGGCAGCAACAACGTGGCATCCACATCAAGAGCATCAGCAAGCAGATGTCGCAATTTCTTTCTAATAAGAAAGGATGTGGTCCGTGCATTCATGTGGGGCTTAGGCTCGAGATTGGGACATCGTCTCAGCGATGATGCTCCTCGTTGTTCACTAGAGCGGGGTGGAAACCCTTCCCCTCCCTCTCTCGCCTCTCCTGGTTTCACCTGGCGAGCCCAGAGGCGATGGCGATGGCAATGTCGATGCCGATGGCAATATCGATGGCGCAACCATTGCCAAAATTTTAATAACATGTCGTAAAATATTTGTTTGCCTATAGGGTCATAAAAAAGTCATTACACATACATACATGCTCCACACTCGTATACACTCATACACTCGCACTCACACTCATTCGCATCGTATTCATACTCAACTGCGAGGTACAAACTCACTGACAATAGATTCGCTCTGGCGACTGATTTCGCTTGCAGCTCCTCCGCGAGCCTATTTATCTCTTCCTCCCTCGTCTCCCTCTCCCTCCCTCCCCTTCTCCGCCATCGTCTCTACTCTATCAGCTAGCTGCGATTGCATCGGCTGTGACTTTGCTCTCCGCTCGTCGCTTGCCAATATGAAGATGCATAAAAATATTAATATCCAGTTGTCCATTCACCATGTCCAGGCAGAAGGTCCTTCCATCCTTTTACGATCGAGCCATAAATGAGGCATCTCGGACAATGTTCGTTCATCATTCAACTCTCCAGAAACCGAAACAGCATCGAGTCACAGACCATGTCAAGCTCTTGTCTAAGCTTTCCATTTAAATGCAGACAAAGTTGCAGCGTTTGAACTGAACTTTTAGAATCTTCACTCGCACAATTTTCCATATCTTCTTCCTTTTCGCTTTTCCTAAGTTACTCTTTTCATTGGAAGTTACAAGTAAATGAAAGTCACTTAGTAAAACTATTGATAATACTATAAACAATTAGGTGGGAAACCAAAGAAAGAAGTTAGTTAAGATCATATTTAAATACCTGTTTTTGATTAGCTTAGGACTGACTGATAATGAGAAGGAAAAGTCAATAATATAAAACTTATTCAGCATGTTTAATTTCAAGATAATATATTTTTTTTTTGGGTTAAGAATGAGAATCCACTATGAATAGTAGACATTACAAAAATTAATTTCAGTAAGCTGTAATGCAAGTAACAAAAACTAGAGGGTATACATTCTATTTCTAAATTTTCTAAATTTTAAATTTAAGTTTGTTAGTTTGCTATCTTAAGCTAGCATATTGCTGGACAATGTCCGGTTGACTCACGAATAGCAAACGTAATTTTGAAGCTAGAGCGGCTTTTAGTACATACAATACAATAAGTATAGTATTTAAAATTCCTGAAAATGTGATGCGATCAGATTAAAATTGATGTAAAATACTGCAACTTATAACGCAACTTTTCTTTTGTTTTACAGCTGAAAGTATGTTGAAAGCGAAGTGAATAATATGATTATAATAATATTAAACAGGAAAATGACAGAAGGGTGAGTGCATTTCAAAGTCAATATTATTATTATCTATCTATTATGACTTATCTACGATCTATCTATTATCAACTATCTATTTGTCATCTGTTTTCTGCGTTTTTGAATGACTATTGAAAGTTAAATATTATTATCTATTTTTCAACTGCTTTCTTGAAAGTCAATCAATAACGTACTCTAACATGAAATTGAATATGAATACGAAATAATAAGAGAGTGAGTGATGGAGGGGGGGATGAGGGGGATGACATTAGTTTTAAGTAATTTGCAAGCTAGAATGAAGTAGCATTGTATTAATTTTAAAATAGGAGAAGTAATGAGATTGTATTTTAGCTTAACTACAATAATATCAATTTAATTCTTATATTTATTATTAGTTTGAGTTATTAGTATTAGTTTCAAATTTAAGATTCCCAAATGTTGGAAAAGTTTTAAATTCTTGAATTATATTGAATGTTGATATGTTTAGCATATTATTTAATACTCTCTTTTAATATCAAGTTGTCAGCCACAGAATTGAATTTTGTATAACTTTTAATTTGATAAAGTATAATCCTTAATCGATATTAATCAATAATAATCGATAGTAATCGATAGATAAATGAGATTTAAAATATATCAAAGTCAGTATTCAATATATACTAAAAATATACCAAAGTCAGTATTCAATATATACTAAAAATATACCAAAGTCTATATTTAGTATATTCTAAAAATATACCAAAGTCTATATTCGGTATATTGATATAGAAATACATGCAAACAAGACCATAGATCCTGAAATATACTATAGAATACAAAATATACCATAGAGCGAAAAATATACCATAGAATGTAAAATATACCAGATTGTCAGCCAGCAACTAAGACCTAGAAAGTAGACGTAATGGAAGAGTCCTTAGAGAAGAGTCTAACAATATTTACAGAAACTTAGAGCTTGTTACTTATGTTAGTTCGAAGTTATTGAAATCGAATGAGGCAAGGGAAGCAGAAGAACGTGGAAGGGTGAAGGGGATAGGGGTGCGTGGTGTCGCGACTCTTCGAGTTGTGCCAACTGATTGCTTTTGGCTTTGGCTTTGGCTTTTGGGTGTGGGTGTGGGTGTGGGTGAAAGCAAAGCAAACACACGCATGAGGACGTGAGCTTTGAAAATGGCGCAGTGTAAATTGGAAGACGATTTGGGTGCTAAACGCAAGTTGTGCGAAGGAGGGAAGGGGAGTGAGCAGTGGGAAATAGAAAGAAAGGAGAGGAAAATGTGAACTGTTGTTGAACTAAATTCTAGTTTAAAATCGGTTTCGCATCGAAGTATAGCAAAGGTGGCATTAGCCGATTCCAGCTCTCCATTCCTCATTCATTTCTCTCTCTCCCAGCGCCAAGAGAAGAGAAGAGAAGGAGCAATCTTGCACATAACATTAAATATTATTCTCATTTTTATTTTTATGAGACTAGAGGACACATTTTAGGTACAATTGTGGCGCAGAGCGCGCTTATCGCGCATACGCGATGTGGGACGCAGCAACTAACAAGAAACCATCTTCTAGGCGCTGCCAAAATCTTTGGCAATAAAATTCCTCTAAACACTCATAAAAATTGCAGGCATATTAAAAATTGTGTTTGTTCACGAAAAAACAGAGGGGGGAAAGCGACACAGAACAATCTCTCTCTCTCTCTCTGTCTCTCACTCTTACTCTTACTCTCTCTTTCGCTCCTTTTCTAACTCGCGATGAGGAAATTTCGCTCATATGCGCTTTAAAACGCCCTCGAAAATGTCGCTACGCTGTGCCTCAGTTTTCCATCGCTTCGCTTCGCTTTGCTTTGCTCTGCTTTAGCGATGCCTTTCGCCTTCATCTTCGTCTTCGCCTTCGCCTTTGTCCCCTCACCTCAGTCCGTGGGGGCGACCCATAAAAATGTATGGATATTTGAATAGAATTTGCAATAAAAAATGCCGTTAAAAGGCAGCTGTATTTCGCGTGTGTGTCCGTGTGAGTGTGTGTGTGTGTGGGCGGAATGGCAATAACAACTTGTGCGTTATGAAAAACTAATTTCTCTAAACATATGCGCATCAAGGTTTAAGCGAAAAGAGCAAGAGGAAGCAGAAGCAACAGGGGTTGGGGTCTTGTTTTTATGACAGCACCCCTCAGTCCTCAGTTGCCTTGTCCCCTTCCCCTTCACCTCCCTTCATCCACCACTCTCGCATTCTTGGTGCGCATGTTAACAGCCAAGCGAGGATTGCGGAGATGTGAAGAGGATTGCTCGACGGGATCGAGAGAGAGATGGGACGGAGATGGAGATGGAGATGACGATGGAGATGGAGATGGCGATGGAATCGTATACGGGAATATGGCGTGGGTTGGTTTTGTTGCTCGACTCGCAAAATTGCAAATTTACGAGTATTTATATTGATGTCATTTTACTTTGATTTTAATGCGCGCTCAAAATGCGTGCAGAGATTTTTAATATTTCTTCGCTTTCTCCGACTTTGTCTTTCCTTTCTCTCTCTCTCTTTCTCTGTCCCTGTCACTGTTTGCGACGTTGTCTTCGCTGCTGGCATCGTTATCATTATCATAGTCCATGTCGTTTGTCCTTTGTCCCTGGTGATTTGACTTTAGCATCGTCAGCGCGCAATTCGCAATTCGATCATCTGTCGACATTTTGTAGCTCGCTTCTCTCTCGGCTGATCACACTTGTAAAACGCAGATGTAATTAATTCAAAGCAAATATAATTGAGAAGGAATCTTGTCCTTCCGATTTGAATTTTGGATATTGCTTACATTGATTTTGATTGATTGATTTAATTGATTAATTTGCTTGCATTGATTTCTAATAAGAATACCAAAAAAACTTGAATGTGCTGCCAATAGGAACAATTTCTTAAAAATATGCCAATTACTGATTACAATCATCCAAATATACCACAGGTTGTAAAAAATACCATGGCAATGTGTAGTTGATATATTGATATACTATAAGGATCAAAATATACCACAGGGTGTAAAATATACCACATTCTTAGCCAAAGCATCATTCTTCAAAATATACCAGATTAAATATACAGAAATGTTTATATGTTATATCGGTATTCCAAAAATACAAAAATATATCGAAATAAACATTTGGTATATCGGTATACTATTGCATTTTAAATCCACCTTAGACTACAAAATATTGCAAAATTGGCAGCACAAGCAATTATCTGTAGTATATACCAAATTTAATACACCGAAATATTTATTTGTGATGTCGGTATACCGAACTTTTATATATATACTTTTATAATATACTAAAATATATCGAATATCGGTATACCAAATTTAATATACCGCAAAAGTACTGAAATATTTTTAAATATATATTTGGTATATTGGTATTACTACTATTAAAGATAAAGGAGCATAGACTGCAAAATATACCAAATATAATATACCGAAATACATATTTGGTATATCGGTATACTATTACATTTTTACATTTTTGCCATACCATTATTTCTAGAATAGTTCATTAGTTTTACAACTCTGATTATTATCGTAAGCACCCAAAATCTAGCTTTGAAATTACGCTTGCTATTCGATTTTTGTTTGCTTTTGTTTTAAAAGAACATGATATGCGATTGAGAATCAGAAAAGCTGTCAAACAAAATGTTGCTCCAGCAACTAAAAGTGCTAAAAGTCTAAAACGAAGATCGACAGACAGACAAAGTTATTATACTATTTATCCCTATAAGAGTAGCGAGTATAAAAAATACTTGAGCATTCGAAAAGTTGCTTCATAAATGAAACCTTGTCTTGACAGGACTTCAACTTAGATGTATGATATATCCATGAATGATAATGATTTTTTATCATCTATTATCTAGAAAACTTTATCGAAATACTAGAATTCGTTTTCTACTAAGCTTGTCTAGTGAAGTGTCATGAAAGTAGTAGAAAGTAGAACGCCCTGAATGAAACCTTGTCTTGACAGGACTTAAACGTTGTTGTAAATGCATCAATGATAATGATTATTATCATCTATTATTTAGAAAACTTTACCGAAATACTAAAACCTTCCTCTAACCTCGTCTAGCGAAGTTTCTTAAAAAGGTAGCAAATACAAACTGTGAAACATGCCAGGCTGGACCTTCGATTTGCTCAAGCTGAGATCGCTTTGGTCAAGGACGAGAGCAATTAAGCGTTGGCTAGAACAAAAAACTGGCTTTTGTTGTGCACTCGAAGTGCAGCCAAATGCTAAAAAATCGCATCGAATTAATGCAATCGATTCGATTCGATTCGATATCGATATAAGTGCGAGCATTAGTCGAGCATTCAGCTTGAGGCAGGTGTTTTGTGTTCAGTTCAGCTCAGTTAGAATACAACAATGCCTCCAACTCTCCACTCTCCACTCTGCTGGCCACTCGAATGCATGAATGAACGTGCTTTTGCATGCATAGTTAGGCCTTAAGGGAAGGCAGCTCCTCCTCCTCCTCCGCCTCCTTCTCCTTCTCCTCTCTGCTTTGATTCTGTTGTTGTTGTTGTTGTTATGCCAACCACTTGATAGTCAAAGCGTTAAAAAATTATGCACAAAAGCAACGAGTGCATCAAAAACAAAATCAAACAACAAATGCGCCAAACAAAAGAAGCCAAAGCAACACAACACAACACAAAAAAAAGCAAGTCGAAACAACAAATAACAAAAGTGGAGGAAAAATCGAATTCAAATTGCGAATGTTATCTGGGGAAAAGTGCGCGAATTAGTTGCCACACAACTGAAAATGCCTCCGTTTGTGGCAAGTGTGGCAAAAGAATCAACAAGGTGTGGCATTGTCCAAAGCTAAATTGCAACAGCTGCAGTCGAATGTGTAGATAAACGTTAATCGACAACTTAAGAGTTAACCGCGATTGAAGGCGAGGGAGAGTTGCATTGAAATATCAGTAATTTGGTAATACAACAGCATTTATGTGGGGTACAGCACAGAGAGGGGAGGAGGGGCGAGGGAGGCAGACAGACAGCCTGAAAAAAGCGAGAAGAGAGCGTGAAAAGCGTTCAAAATGCGGAAACAAAAGCAAAGAAAGCAGCAGCCGAAAAACCAAAAAAATCAAAAAGAGAAATCAACGAGCGCCCTTGCCTCCTGATGCACCAGGCGTTGGCCTAACCATGCCACATGCCACATGCAGCATGCCACATGCAACTTCGCTCCCCGCTCCTGGGTCAATCGAACGAGGAGCGCAGGACGCGTGTGAAGCCAGCGATTATGCGACGCGCTTTCCAACAAAGAAGACAACCATCGACATCATCGGTGGCATGCAACAAAAACTGCGACCCACATTCGACCCACAATAAAAGCAAAGTATGAGCGAAGGGGCGGGAAAAGGGGGCGGAGGGGGAGGCGCCGCGGCATGGGCAATTTTTAATGGCGGAAAATAAAAAATGTTTGCTCAAATTTGTGTACGAACGTGGAGAGCAACAAAACATGTGCAGCCAGGATGCAGAATGCCGAATGCTTCCCCTTCTCCTCTCCTGGTGCCCTGCAGTCATCGCCCAGTTGAGTGGGCGCTGCACATCCTCCATCGAGAGCATCAACAGCAGCTCCAGCGTCAGCATAATGCAAGCCTACACAAACATTTTATTTGCATTAAGCGCCGCAGCAGCAGCAACAAAAAGTTGAACAAAAAAAAAAATAATATAAAAAAAGACTACAAAAAAAAAGACTCAAAAAAAGAGAAAAATCGAAAACGACAAAAAAAAACACACACACAAATAAAAATCCAAAACAACCAAAAAAAAAAAAAAAAAAAAAAAAAAAAAAAGGAGGAAAAAAAAAAGTGCACAACGATAGCTAAAATAAAATACATGGCTTGTTTTTTGTGTGTGCGTTTACATAGAGAGAGCAAGAGCCTCCTCTCATATGTATGTGTGATGTCCTGTCCAGCGCGTACCTACTTAACTCACACACACACACACTCACCTACACACACGCACACACTCACGCATCGCAACGCAACGCATCGCAAATGCAGCCAATAAAAATGCAGCGGCAAAAGTTGCGTGCAACAGGAAAAAGAAAAAGCTGCTAACAAACTCAAACAAAAAGCCGCCCAAAAAAAAAAAAGAAAAAAAAAGGAAAAACGTGAAAATACGAAAAGCTGGAAAAAAAAAGAAATTAAAAATGAGGCGAAAAAATCAAACACATTTTGCCACATCAAATTTTGCCTGGGTGCGAGTGAAATAACAGCAGGTTGGTGTCCACGTTGCGCTGTCTCTGCCGCAGTCGCAGTCGCAGTCGCTGCCGCTGCTGTTGCAGTTGCAAGTGCAGTTGTTGCTGCTGCTGCTGCTGCTGTGGCCAGTTACACACATGGGAGGACCATGTGGACCATCGCTTGGCCCTGAACAAAAAGCAACAACAGCAGCTGGAATAAAAATACAAACCAACAAAAAAAAGGCTAGAACAAAATATATAAAAATTTGCAAAAAAAAAAAAAAAAAAACGAGGATTGAATGGGAAAAAAGAGGATAAATGCAAATACAAAAAAAAAAGAAAAAAAAAGAAGAAAAATGCAATTACAAAAAAAGGAAAAAAAAGAGGAATATAATAAAAAGGTTCGAATTGCGCCTCCTAAATTCAGGCGTTTGCCAGAGTGAAGCAGCGACACGACCTGGAATGGGCTCCAGGCAGAGAGAGCGGGACAGACAGATAGAGAGCGAGCGAGAAAGAGAGAGAGAGAGAGAGAGACTGGGGAAGAACAAGAGCAAGAGAAAGAGAGATAGCAAAAAGAGCACGTGGGAAGCTGTTTTATTTTTCGGTTTATTAACGGCTTTTTTTTTTGGTTTTGTTGTTTTGCTTCAACAAGAGAACTTTATTTCTTTCTATTTAGTTGTTTTGCCAGCGAATGCGTTTGCCAGGTGCGCATCCTTATCTAAGCTAGAAGTGCAGAACTATCGATAGTTGGACACCATTGAGCCACTATCGATACCTATCGATGGTGTCATTGATCGTAAAATCGTCAGCAATTCAGATAAAAAACAAATAGATAAAGGTTGATTTTTAAAAATAGTTATGTTTAATGCATTATGCATACGGTTGGATCCTTAACTGAGCTAGAGGGGGAGAACAATCGACACTATCGACAGCAGCAGACACTATCGATGGTGGCATCGATAACTGTTCTGTGTTAAATCGTCAGCAGTTAAAAACCAAAAACAAATACATATACATATAGAGTGCTTTTTAAAAAAAAGTAATGTGATAATAAGTATTTTGATCTATAATGTCGAATGCCCGTCAAGTCAGTTAAAAGCTGAACTGCGATTGCACCAATACAAACTTTTAAAAGAATTCTCTGCCAGATAAGCGAAGTGCTGCAAATAGACAAAAAAAAAAAACGTGCTTTGACTGCGCCAAAGAATACAAGATAAGCTGCAATACGTTACAATTTGTATGCCAGGCGATATTATTAGGAACAATCGATGGCTCAACATTTAATCTGTAATCAGATCAGAAAATATCAATGGCACTATCGACACTTACTATCGATAATTCTTAACCTCTGCTGAATAAGTCTTTGATTTTGATTCGAAGCCTACATAAGCTAAACAAGTTTGGAGTAGCGCTCTAAGCGTTGCCTACGTTGCGTATGCTTAATGTGAGAGCCTGAAATTAGGCAACAAAAAAGTGCAACGATCGAAAAGAAGAAGAATTAAACAGTTAAACAAACCCGCGCTGCGCTCCTGAACACTGGGCAATGCATTTTGTCGATGCACTTTGGGGCGGCTGGCTTTGGTGCAAGACAGAGAGCGAGCAACAGGGAGTGAGAGAGAGAGAGAGAGCAAACGCGGCGTCGCAGTGTGAGATGGCAAATGCATCAGGCGCCTCCTATGCATCGATGTCGCTGTCGATGTCGTTGCTGTTGCTGCTGCTGTTGCTGTTGCATGTGCAACACGAGCCGATGGCTGCTGCTGCTGCTGTTGCTGCAACACCCAATGCAACACTCACTCACACACACACTGGCACAGACTGGACCAAATAGACCAAAAAAGTACAAAATAAAATAAAATAAAAATGTCCATAAATAAATAAAATTAAGCTGAAAGTGCAAAAAAAGCGCTGTGCAAAAGGAGGAGAAACGCAGTTGCAGTTGCAGTCGCTGCTGCTGCAGTTGCACTTTACACACGCACACACACACACAAATATACATACGCACACACACACACACACACACACGGATAGGCTGCAGTTTGGCAACTCTGCGACAAAAAAAAAGGAAAAACAAAACACACAAAAATTGCATGCACAAAATAAAAATAAAAATTCAGGCAACAAAAAAAGTGGGAAATATATTTAAATTTGTTACTTGTCTTGTTGCCATTGTTGTTGTTGTTTTACCGTTTTTTTATTCTTTTTTTTTTGTTGGTGTATGTTGTGTGTGCGTGAAAGAGCAGCGTAATGTGAGTTGTTTCAGTTTTCTCGTTCGGACGCGCGGCGCAAAATAAAAATTGAAAAACTCCGCCCTAAAATGCGAACCAAAAAAAAACACAAAAAAAAACGCAGAAAAAAAGAAACGCTGCATGAAAATAAATAAATGCCAAACTAATAAAACTAAAAAAAGAGAGCAGCCGAAAAAAAAACGCGCGATGGTAGATGGATGGATCCACCATAGATCCAATAAATATATATATATATATATAAGTGTATACCTATTCATACACATATATGTATGTCTATATATAGAGAGATGTGTGCGTGTGAATGCACTAATTTAAAATGCAGCATTTTTTGAGGCCTGCAACTGCTGGAAAGCTGGAAAGGGAAGTGCAAGGAAACAGAGAAGTGGGAAAGAGGAAGTGGAAGTGGACAAAGTTGCCGCAGCTGCCACAGCAGCAGCAACAGCAGCAGCCCAAGCCTACGCCCTTTGCTATTACCATTTATGGGCAACAGAAATATTCGATTAAGCAGAGAGACCCCAAAGCAAACCAAACCCCAAAGCACACATATTGACTCATCAGCGGCTCGCTGCAAAACCGACAAATTAAACATTAAATCATAGCATCATCATTTTCCTCCTTATCTGCGAGTTCCTAACTTAACTTCGCTCATAGCTTCAAGCAGAATCTTTGTCTCTTCTCTGCTATATAAAGTTGGCTTTCTCTAGCGATCTTAACTGCTGTTTGTTTGTTGTCTTCTAATCTCCTTTTTTTTTATCTAATACTTTGACTTAATTCGAAAATGGGCATGAAAAGCATTCTTATACATATATTAACTTTTCAAGTTTTTGCCTAGTTTTCTCCGCAGAAGTCACCAGAGAAGAACTGTTTTATTTAGTATCTTCTAGCATATACTATAGCTATAATTTTAGATTTGGAATGTATTACTATTTCAATATACATTAGTATACATTTTAGTATTTTGCGGTATATTAATTGGTCTAATATAGTACCGCACTTTTAAGCATATTCTATATAGCTATAATTTCATATTTTCAAGGTTGTACTATATTAATGTAGCAAATAATGTCTTTGGTATAGTATATTTTCAGTATTTTTGAGGTATATTATTTTGTATATTTTAAGAATAATACAACACCGTTAAGTATATTCTGTAATTATAATTTTATATTTCGAGTGTACCACTTTATCGATATACGAAATATGCCCTTTGGTATATTTCAGTATTTTTGCGGTATATTATTGGTTATATGTTAAGAAAAATACCATACTGTGTTTGCTTATATTCAAAATGGGTAGCATTTTCTGCAGTTCTTCTGTGTCAGGCAATCTTTTTTTTTTTATCAAATATTTTAGAAACTTACAAGACAAACGTTCATCTTAAATCGGGATTAAAAGCAATCTGTCCGTATGTTCGTATAAACATCTAGATCTTAGAGACTATAAAATATAGAGAAATAATTTCGAATGTTTTATTTTAATATACCGGTAAATGAGTTGGTATATTTTACGAATAATACCGCACATAGTACTCCATCGATATACCAAATATTGCCCTTGGTATATTTTAGTATTTTTTCAGGATATTATTTGGTATTACCCGCTACGGGTATCTCGCAGTCGAGCACGCTCGACTCGCATTCTTCCATGTTTTTTTTTTTTTACAAACTTAGAGATAATGAAATGTAAAATATTCAGTAGCTGAATATATTGTGTACTAGCAACTAATTAGATTCATTATTCAATTTACATTACTTTAAGTTGTATTATTTGAAATAAAATTTAAGTAAATTACTTTTATGCTGTTTTCTTAATAAATTTAATATTTTACTTAAATTGTCTGTGTCGGGTGTGAGCTTGAGATTAGATTAGAAAAGTTAACATTTTCATATTATTGATCATCGCTGTCTTTTGATTTATTCTTGATAGTCAATCAAACACATCTGTGTTTTTACATATTTTTCCATATTTTGATTTTAATCATTATAAACTAATTAGAGATTTGCAACATTTTCATTGCAGACTAAAAATACGGAACATGGAATTTGCATTCTGCACGACAATTTACGCTTTAGAAAGGATAAAAAGGATTCCGGTGAGTGACAAGTTTTGCTTTTATTATCGATCGATCAGCAACTAAAATATTCAGTTAGCTGAGGGAAAACTAAGCCTCGTGTTAGAATATTAGTGAATTGGTGATTCAGTCACTTGAGACTCGGGTAGCGAGAGACGAGAGGCGAGCAGCGAGAATTGAGAATCGAGAATGAAAACTTGCCAAGATGGAAAGTAAGGGAAGGGGAAAGAAATGGAGAGTAAGGCTGACAGAATGCGTCGATAACTTTTTTATTTCGAAGCTCTAAAAATGAGACATTTCATATTACTTTTATGGCTACAGCAACTGCTGTGTCGAGTGAGTCCTGAGCTGAGTCCTGAGCTGTGCCTTGTGCCTGTTTTCCTGTTTCAGTTTCTGTTTCTTCAGTGGGTTAAAAACAATTCGGCAAACTGAATAAGGATGAGAAGAGGGTGAGAGGAAGTTGCTGGCAAGTTTGAGGTTAGGTTACCGTTAACGGGTGCCCAAGCACACACACACACACACACACACACATACATATATAGAAGTGTGCGTGTGTGTGTGTATACTTAACGGCACTCAACGCATACAAAATTTCAAAATCATCAAAAAGTAGAAAAATACGCGTTTCATGCACATTCGCGGCATTTATGAGCCCATCAACGTCGCTCATGGATGAAAGTAACGCGTTTTATGCGTCGTTTGGGTGCCTGCAAATGTATCTTTTTATGTGGTTGGCGATGGAGATGGCGATGGCGATGGTTAGGCCTGGACAGGGGGAAGGTGGAAGGTGGAGAAGGGAGAAGCGACCACATGAGAACACATCGAAAGCGACCGTAAAAGGCGGCAGAAGAAGGAACAGGAACAAGGAACAAGGAACAGAAACAGTAGCAGGAAAACCATCAAGTTCAAAGTTTGGCAACGTTTATGAGCCGTGCTGCTGTCGCCAGTAAAAATGAAGAGCCCGCTCCTCCTCCTCCTCCCCCAGCCCCTTCTCTCTCTCTCTCACTCTGTCGCTGGACAGCATTGAGATCCAAAGTCAAAGTCGAAGTCTGCGACTGCAACTGTTTCTCTCTGCTCTCTTTCTTTTTCACCTGCGAAGAAAGCCGCATAGTTGTCCGCTTCTCCCCTCCGCTCCCTTCCCCCAACGCATTGCAACTTGAGCTCCATTGCCATCCCTTTGACTTGAGCTCCCCCGCTGCAAACTACCAAGTACTTTTACGCCCTATTAAAAATATACTTTTTATAAGCCATATAAAAAAGAGAGAGAAGGCGACGTCGACCAACAGTCGAAACAGACGAAAACGAAAAACTGGCCCAAGTAAATCGCATAAGCGAAATTTATTTGGAAATGTCTGAATGGGAAGTGGAAGTGGAAGTGGAAAGCGACTCCAGAGAGAGACGTTTTATGCGCCTACCTAAGTCATTTCCAACAATTTCGATTAAAAAACTCATCTAAACAATTTATGGCGGGGCGTAAAAATCAAATCAAAATACACGCGCAGCATCCAACGGGACAGTAAAACTGCAACATTCAGCATTCAGTCCGGAGTATAGAGCACATTATACCAAAAATATATAATATAGCCACCCACCCTAAGCAGAGTGTAATCCATCGAGCAACAACCCCCTTGCCCTTGCCTGTGTACGAGTATTCAGCCATTATTCACATTTTACAGTTTACAACTATGCGAAAAAACCATAAATTTAGAAATTAGATGGCCTCGATGACTGCAACTCCATCTCCAACTTCTGATTGAGATTGCCATTACGATTGTTCTCTATCCACTTGCCGAGATCGTAAGACACTTTGCCTCCCCTTCCCCTTTCCCTTCCCCTTCTCGTCTCCCACACGTTCGACACGTCCCCAGTGAAACATCTTCACTTCTCCTCGAAGTAATTAAACCGTGTGACCACCAAAAAGGACACTTCAATTGGGGTGTCTTCTATCGTTATACCCTTCTGTCTGGCATTCTAAGAATCCGTATAGGAATTCCCCTCGCTCTTTTCGCTCACTTCGGTTCATCAAATTCTCGATTTAAAAGGATTGAGGTCTATCAGCAAAAATTGATTATACCTCTATTTTAATCTATATGTCATAGACTGAATAGATTCAACGACTTCCACGAAGTGTCTTCTAGTATTCTATGAGTCCGTATAGGAATTCCCTTCACTCATTCCGTTCACTTCCACTTCAGTTTCGCGATTAGAAAGAATTATGTTCTATATTTATCTGTACAGATGTTTTATCCCTCTCTTTTCATTTGTATATCACTGACTGAATGGACTCAACGACTCGGGTGAAGTGTCTTCTATCGATCAATCCTTCTGGCATTCTATGAATCCGTATAGTAATTTCTTTCACTCATCAATTTCTCGATTTGAAAGGATTATGTTTTATATTTATCAGTTCACATGGACTACGTCTCTTTTAATCTACATATCACTGACTGACGACTCGCGTGATTATTTCTTTAAATTTATTATTTCTTAAAATCCTTAGTCTTATATAGCTCTCAAATTAGTGTCTATAGTTATATTGTAGAGCAATGGTTATTATAGTTTCTCATAATTTATTATTTTCATAGTAAAGCGGAACAAGTTGCGTTGTGTTTTGGGTTTCTTCTTTTTTACTTACGCTTACCAACACTCCATTTGTTAGGGTTTCTCTTTCTCCCCTTACCTGAATTTACCAACACTCCATTCGTTAAGTTTTCTGTTCATTCAATCGTCTAGTTTCGCTACGAATTCTTAATAATTTATGAGTGCCTTGAAGTCAAATTTATTCAACTAAATTGGAAATAGTTATCCTTGTCAAATTTGTTGAAATAAATCAGAAATACAATTACATAATTTTTTTTAATTACATTTTCCTCCCCTTAAAATAATGATCAGATACTGCACGATTTACCACTTCTCTAAATAGATATTTTCGCTAGGGTTTTATCACTTCGGAATAGATGATAAAGTAGAAAACAAGCAACATTTTGCTATGATACTTAAAGCAGCTCCTTCATAGTTTCTCTCCTACACTTTCAACAGTCTAGTTTCGCTAAAAATATTTGATATTTATGGATATCCTGAATTCTTTCTAAATTTATTTACATAAGTCACAAATGGCAAATGGTTTTTTAATTTGAATCTATGTAATTATCAGTTACCGCACGATTTAACTCCATTCTAAATAGATATTTTCGCTATCGTTTAATCACTTCTGAATAGATGATAATGTAGCTTGAAAGTAATTAAAAAGGCAACTTTTTGCTATGAGAATCATGGCTTAGCCGACATATTCTATTTCTCTCTTACACTTTCAACAGTCTAGTTTATCTACGAATATTTAATTTTTTTTGGATGTCCTGAATTATTTCAAAATTTATTTACATAAATCACAAATCAGAAATGTGGTTTTTTAATACATTTTCATCTATGTAATTATCAGTTACCGCACGATTTAACTCCATTCTAAATAGATATTTCCGCTATCGTTTTATCACTTCTGAATAGATGATAAAGTAGCTTGAAAGTAATTAAAAAGGCAACATTTTGCTATGAGATTAAGCGAAGCTCGTATGCATGAGGGAGAATTCATTGAAAAGTTTCTAAGCGTTGTGATTAAATGGGCGGCAAAACTGAGCAGCTTCTGAGGACGACATTGACGTTGACACGAGGAGTAAAGACCAATAAGGTGTGGTTAGAGGGGGGCGGGGACTAAGGCGAAGACGAAGACGAAGGAAAGTTAAAACCGAGCGGGATATTAAAAAGTGCACGGGTAATGTTTCTTTTATGACTAAAGTGGCAACGGCTGAGCCAGTCAGCGGATGAAGGAGGCATTGAGGAAAGTTGCCAAAGGTGGCAAGTGGCAAGTAGAAAGTAGAAAGTGGAAAGAAGAGGGCAGAGGGCAGAGGTAGAACTAGAGCAGCCTCAAATGTCAGAGACAGGCGCGCATGAGCGCTGAACGCAATGCGGAGGATTCTTCTTCTTCTTTCCTGCTTTCTTGGCTCTGTTTTCTCAGTCGAGTTCAGCGTCATTTCGTTTTTAATTTCCGTAATTCCGTCAGCAGAAAAATTTTTGCAATATAAAAAGTAAATATCGAAATTTATAGACCTGCAGATGTGCGTTGATAGAGGGAAGGGGGAGGGGGAGTTGTAGGGTTGCCAAGCGGCGTTAGTGTGCGGCGGCCGAAGCGACATTAAAAATGTTAAATAAAAACAAGCAAACACAAACACATACACAAACAAGCACACGCACTGACAAAGATACAGATACGACGTACTCATAGAAGCTCCCCGCCCCCCCCTCTGCACCCCTCTTACCACAGTAAGCGTTGCCACCCCCTTTGGGCAACTTACACGAGGAATTTAATGACAACACTAAAAAGTTTAAGCGTTATTATTTCTAGGGTTGCCAAACCCCACGCCCCACGACCCCCGCCCCCCGAAAAATCAGCTCACGGGATAAGAGCTTAGACTTCGGATGTGATGCGATGCGATGTGGTGCGGTGCGGTGCGGTGGGGAGAGCGAAGCACAAAAAAATACGAGGCTGTAAAATGGCAAATTCATGACCTGCAACTGCCGGCTGCCTCCCCCTACCCACCCTCTTCTCTCCATCTCCAGAAATGTGTGTATTCTAACGGCAACTAAAAATGAGCAGCGCGATTGTAACGATTCAGTTATTACGGTTATATTGCCGAAACAACGCGCGCTGCTCCTCAACACTCGCCCGCTCCCCTCTCCCCTGCTCTCGTTCTTCCGATACTCGACGTTCACTCGCCCGTGGCCGAAACAAAGTCGAAACGCACATAACTCAATCTTCGACGGCTATAACTCCCCCTTCCTCTCTCTCTCTCTCGCTCTCTCGCTCTGCGCCTTCCCCAACTGCTGAGCTTGCCCTCCTTTTTATTGCTAATGGCAGCACAAGAGAGTAATGGCCAAGGGGTGAGGGGGAGAGTGGGGAAGCGGATGCTGGCGTTGCTGCAGTTTATGCGTCACTGTAAAACTTACTGTAGTTTACCGCCTTCGTCGTAGTCGCTCCGTTCCCTTCTCCACCTTCTCTCTAAGGGTAGTCTTAGGGGTGGGGGGGGAGATAGGGGGAAGGGCAGCTGAGCGGCACCCGCGACGCTGCTTAAAAACGAAACAATTTTTACAACTTTGTTGTTTGCCTGCGGCAGCCTTTAGCCGTTTCTAGTTGCCCCCCGAAAGCAGCTACCGATCCCTCTCTCTCTCTCTCTCCCTCTTGGTCTCCCTTACCCTCCATTCCTCTTTCACTCTTCCTCGCCCATTGTTAGGGCCAAGTCAGTAAAGTGAATGTAGTAATTTTTCAAAAATCTTTGTATTTAATGGACCATCAAGCAAGCCGTTGCCGTTGCCGTTGCTGTTGCTGCCTTAGTTTCAGCTTCAACTCCACCTGCGAGTTGCGACTTGCGACTTGGCTTTTGCGGACTTTGGCTAAAAGAAAGAAGGTTCAAAGATGGAACGCAGGCTGACTGACTGCGTGACTCTGTGCATCGCTAATATTGCTGCGCATCGTCGGTTGTAAAAATGCGTTTTAATGCTTCAATAAAATAAAAAGTTTGCATTAAAATGCAAGCTCTGATGTTGCATGCCACACGCTGCACGCTCCATGCTGCATGCTGCATGTTAGAAGCGAAGCAGCAGTGTCGTCACAAGAAACAATTAGCGTAAAAATACGCGTTGCATCAGCTTACAAATATTTGAGAGCAGCCTCCTCCTCCTTCTTCTTTTGCCTGCCTGGTAGTAAAGTGTCGGTCGGTTAATGCACAAGGCTTGTTACTTCTTGCTCCTTGCTCCCTGCTCCGTGCTCCCTGCTCCGAGCTCCTTCTTCTGGCTTGCTCCTAACTCCTTGCTTGGCATTTTTTTACTTTTGTTGAGCGCGCTTTGTTGCTGCCGACGAGCTTGTTGCCAAATAGTTTGCTGGCATTTTTATGCTAAAAAGTCGAGGGATGCAAATTTTAGTAGCATACTTTCCGGGGCACATGAGTGAGGCGAGTGTTTCCACTCGAGAGTTGAGAGTTGTGAGAGAAGAATGCGGCAGGCTAAAGAGTGAAGAGTTGAGAGTTGCGAGAGAAGAATGGAACAGAGTGAAGAGTCGAGAGAGGAAGAGTGAAGAGTTGAGTTGCGAGTGAAGAATGCAGAATACGAAGGACTAAAGAGTGAAGATAGAAAAGTGATGAGGAGAGAGATTAGAATGCAGCAGACTAAACAGTGAAGAGGTAACAGTTGAGAGTTACGGGAGAAGAATGGAACAGAGTGAAGAGAGAATGCTGAGTGAATGAAGCTCACTGAGTTGTGACCCTGCTTTCTGATTATTTGTGATCTCCGATCTGTAGTGTATAGTTGCTCGTCAAGAAGAATGAATGAACCGAGTGCAACACCTTCATGCTAAAAAATCGAGGAAGTCAAATCTTAGCAGCATACTTTCCTGGAATTGGAATAGGAATGCAGCTGACTAAACAGTGAAGAAAGAGGAGTGAAGAGTTGAGAGTTGCGTAAGAAGAATGCAACAGACTAAAGAGTGACAAGTGACTGCTTCTGATCTGTAATCTTGTAGGGTGTAGTTGTTTGGCAAGTAGAGGGAATGAACCGAGTGAAACATCTGTATGCTAAAAGTCAAGGCACATGAGTGAGGCGAGTGAATCCACTCGAAAGTTGAGAGTGGGAAGAGGAGAATGCATCAGACTAAAGCGAGAAGAGTGAATGCTGAGTGATTGCGGTTCACTGAGCTGTGTTTGGTTTCTGCTCGTTTGTGATCTGTGATCCTGTGGTGAAGTATGAAGTGAATGAACCGAGTGTCCACTCGACCAGTCAACCACATCAGCAGCAGCAGCAGCACACACACTTTGCTTATGAATGAATGTTTAATCAGGCAAAGTTGGCCCCGTGATTCTCGACAGCTTTTGCATCTCATTCGAACTAGCAAAATTGCATCAGCGAAAAACAAAAACACATATTTGCCGTGCCGTGCCGTGCGTGGGCGAGGAGGGGGGAAAGAAGTGAAAGGAAGGATAATGCAAACAGCAAATTAAACACGAAATTCAGGTATCGCAAAAGGAGCAAAGCATCGACCGACCGACCGACCATAGATGACTCGTTGTGGCAGGATCTGGTTGCACGTTGCACGTTGCATCTGATGCATCAGCTATGAAGCGGAGCCACTAATTGAAAGCTATGTTTGTTGCCTTTGCGTTTTGCATTGGAATTGAAATCGGAATCGGAGCCAAAGGCAAATATTGAAATGCAGCAGAGCTTTTTGCATATTTAAAATCAATCAAGTCAATAAATAATAAGGACGACCTTAATGCAATTTAATATATCAGCGATGTTTGCAAATGCAACCGGACCAAAGCCAAACAAACTTTAGTAAAGAGTCTGAGTTCCATTTCCTTGCCTCCTCCTCCTCCTCCTCCTCCTCATTCTCCTCCTCCGTCGGACTGCGACACGCTTCAAGGACTCTTGTGAGGCACACGCTTCAGTATTTCTCAGCTGGGCATTTAGGCGGTCAAATGGGATGCGAGGGAGCGCAACAAATCTGTGCACTCGACGATGAACTGGAATGGAGACGGATGGAGAACGGCAACGAGGTCTCTCTCTCTCTCTGTTTCTATGACCAGCTGTGCATGCAGCCAAACAGCGTGCAACATGCAGCAAGCCAAAGCAAAAGCAATTGCCAGAGCATTCACTCGGCCACGAAATCGGCCACAATGTTGACGCCATTGTCCACTTGAGCTCAAGCGAGACTCAAAAGCAACAACGAGGACACCAAGCGAGGCGGTTAATTCAATTGCCACACACCGAATGGCGGCAGGGGGTGGAGGGAGGGGGAAGGAGTGTAGCAACTTATGGAAATAGAATGACGAACAAAACGAGAAAGAGAAAAAAAAAGAAATGGGCTGCAACTTCTGTTCGCAAAACGAGAAATAGAATGACGAATAAAACAAAGCGAAAAAAGCGAAATGTTGCAGGCACGAAGAAGCAACAAAACAATGCCGAAAAAGTCAATAAGTGAGTGTGTGTCCAGTCCACGTGTGGCACTTGCAACTCGCATCTAACCATGAACAAAACAAGCCCCGCAAATGGTGGCAAATGCCGGAGATAAAACAAGAGCAGAGAAGAGAAGCAGCCAGAGAAACAAAAGGAAAGGCAACAGGAACAACAAGCCGAAACTGGAGCAACAACTGGCTGAAGCAACAGCAACATCAACAGCAGGAATGTGGCACAGAAAACGAGAAAACGAGCTGTGCAACAAAAGGAAGTTGAAAGGTGATGTTCGGCCCCCATTTGCCCGCCGCCGTAGCTCGCCAAAAAGTATGCAACAAAAGATGAAGCAGCCAAAAAGACAACGAAGAACAAGGCGCAAAAAAAGGCGCCACACACACACATTCGCTCGCACTCGCATTCACATTCATATTCACACTCGCACTCGCACTCACACTCACACTCATACTCGTACTCGCACTCGCATCACAATCATTCATGCCGATAACCTCTCGAGTCTCAGTCTCCTGTCCGGGTTTCCTCCTCCGTTTTTGCCCAGTCTTCCGTCGGCCACTTTCTCCTTGCAATCCCAATCCCCGCTGCATGTGATTGTGTGTATGTGTGTGTCTCTCTCTCTGTGTGTGTGTGTGTGTTGGTGTTTGGCGGCTGCATCTTTTTGCTTTCGTTTTAGAAAGCTGCGAGCCGCAGCAACTCGCAACTCGCCGTTCGCACGACATTCGCGCTGCCTCAAAAAGAAACTGCAACGAAGCAAGGACGAATTTTTTGGCAATTTTTTCGCATGTCCTTGCCTCCCGTGTATGTGTGTGTGTGTGTGTGTGTGTGCGTGTTTGTGTCTGCTTTTACTCTGCTTTATTGTTGTTGCTGCTTTTTGCAAACATTTGTTCCTTTTTGATCACGGATTGCGGATTTCGAGTGGCAAATGGCGGCTGGCGGCAGATGTTGTTGGAATGGAATGTTGGATGGCGGTTTACGGGTCGCATACTCGTTACGGTTACGGCTACGGTGATTCTTTGCTACTTTTTGGGGGAAGCCGATGCCAATGTCGATGCATCGATGGCTCGTTCTCTGGGGCGCCAAAAAGATGACAGCGCCACAGCAAAAGGACGCAAAAGAACTCGCTCGGCAGCAAAATAAGAATTCGACTTGAAGCCAGCAAACAGGTGGCTGTTGTCGACGGCAGCAGCAGCAACCACAAAACAACATCAGCAACAACAACATGCAAATTACGATCAAACCGAGAGAGAAGGAGAAACTGACAAATTATAGAGTCGAGAGAAGATTGTGTTCTCTCTCTCTTTCACTCCCTCTCTGTCTCTCTCTCCCACTCTCTCTTTACGCATTTACATCGAGGATTCACAATGTTTCTTAATACGTGATAAAAATCAATGTGGCTAATAAACTACAGCCTCTTCCCTCCCTCATCTACTCTCCTTCTCCTTATTTCTCTTTCGCTTCCAAATGCTCAACAGGCTGAAAATGTTGCTGTTGCTTGCCTTGTTGCTTCAGCTGGAGACGGAGATAGAGTCAGAGAGAGAGAGAGAGAGAGAGACAGAGACAGAGCTGGGGCGTAGATTATATCGAAAGTAATAGTAATGCGGACTCAATGTTGCGGATTCGCTGGATTCTTCAAGTGTGTTCGAGGCTCATCGAATGGCTTAACAAACACAAACATAAACACACAAGCACACGAAACGAAGCACACGCATTCGCATTCGCATAGAAAGTGACAAACTGGGTTAAAAGAAGGTGGGAAATGGGATGTGGGATATAGGACTGAAAAGAAAACATGCCTCGACTCTAAAATATAATCACTTGTGTTGTCATTTTCTATAGTTATATATATAACTATATATATATATATATATATATATATATATATATATATATATATATATATATATATATATATATACAGACATTAATGAGGTAAATGAATTCTAGCCAATAGAATATAGAAAGTTTCAAGAAAAGAATTGTAGCTTGAAGTTTCTTAATTTTTCTATATATAATATAGAATATATATATGTCAATTCTTTTCTTGAAACTTTCTATATTCTATTGGCTAGAATTCATTTACATCATTAATGTCTGTCTCGACTCTATACTTTATTTTGAAATTTGAACTATATTTTATTTATATTTTCAAGATTTCTTATTAATGTACCAAATCGTTAATTTATTAACATTAACAATAGACATTCATGAAGAAAGTAATAATGTTTAAGCTAATAAGAATTCTCAAATATAGATAAAAGAAAAAGCTCAGTTAGCGCTTAATTGGTTCTATTAATAATATAGAAAAGAGTAATAAAAATATTAATATACATTCCATATTAAATAGAAATAAATGAAGAAATATCAAACTAAAATGGAATATTAATATTTGTATTACTTTATTATTATATATTAATATTTGTATTACTATTTTTAATTTTTATTTGTAATAGAACAAATTAAGAGCTAACTATGCCTTTTCATTTTGTATAGTTTCCTTTTTCTTTTTCTTATACGAGTATTTTATATATCTTATTAGCTTAAACATATTTATGTACTACCCAAATCTCTTCTATTAATTTGTGTATTTCACGAGCTAAGTTTAAAAAGTTTGCGTTATGAAGTGAGTGTCCTTAAACAAGTGCAGCGCATTGTGTTGCCAGTTGCTACTTGCCACTTGCCACATGTGCGTCGTGCGTCGTGCAGCAAGTGAAAGGCGGCGAGTGAGATAAGCGTGCTTCATGCAAACAGCAGAGATGCAGATGCTCAGACGCAACTGTCGAAAGTCGATGCTGATGCTGATGTTGATGTTGATTTTGATGTTGTCCTTGCTCTGTGTTTTGTGTTCTGTGTTCTGTGCTCTGCTGTTGCTTCTCTCTCTTAAGAGTGTGGAGCAAGAAAAGAACAGAGAACAAAGGGCGCCAAAAAAGTCGAGCAGACAAATCCCGGTTTGTAAGCCAATTTGCACTTAGGCTTATCTAATGTCATATCATTTGTATAATGTTGTGTTGTGTTCGGCCTGATACTTGATACCAACTGTAGTATTGGCTCGAATTGCCCCCTTACCCTCGTTTCTACTCTTTTGCACTATGCATGAGTGTGCGTGTGTGTGTGGGAGTGGGAGTGTGTGTGTGCGGCCTTATCCTCCGGGGTTCATTTCTAAGCTCATTTATGTTTATCACAAATGCGTGCCAAAGTGTGTCGTTATTCTTCTTCATCTTCTTCGTCTTCGTCGCGAACAAAAACATTTCAAATATTCTCAAAAAAAAAAGCAAGAAAACCTTAACATCACATCTTTCCCTCCCCTCTCTCTCTCTCCTCCACCGAACACAGAGAAATGTGGCAATAACACAAAAGCACTTGCCACACTCGCGCCCCACGTATGGTAATGCATATATGGGGCATCTATAGAGTGTGCGTGCTTGTGGGCAGCGGGGTGAGGAGGTGGCACTGGCAGAGGGCGGCGGGGGGGGGAGGGGAACTGCGCTCAACTAGTCGGAGCATGTTCTGGCCGTAGAAATTCATCTAACGGCTGTAACAGGTAATTGAACTTGGGTTATATGGCGCACGGAATGACGGCGCTTCGCACCCCGATTCCCCGCCCCCACACTTGCCACCGCTTCCCGCCACTCAACTGCGGTGAACGGCAAATGGAATTGAATGACGCCCGCGTCGTCGCGATGTGTGCCAAATGTGACCTCCCCCAACACGGGACCATAGATAGCAAATGCGTGCGAACTACATAATGTGGACATAAAAAGGATTTGCCAAACGCCAACGCCAACAACAACAACAACAGCAGCAGCAACAGCAAACGCATGTGCGGTAACTGCGCGAGTGTGTGGCAAGGACCAACGCGGTGCGTAGTCAATTTCCAAGCAACATTCGCTGCTGAAAGTTGCAAATTGTATGCCATAGTTTCACACAAGAGAGTGTGAGTGTGAATGTGGATTTGGAATGGAAGTGGGAAAGGAAATGAAGGGTAGGGAAGGGAACGGAACGGAAGGAAAGGAAAGGGAAGTGGGAAGGGAACCGAAAGGAAAGAAAATGGGAATGGAAGTGTAGGAATGCGTATGCGTAATGCGTGGTAACTGTTGAATAATTCATGACCAACTGGAGATTTGTGCAGATGCTGCATGCAGATCCAGCTCTAGATCCACAGCTGCCCGAATGGTGCTCAGATGATGCTTGCTAAGCGCATTTGATGCCGATTTGTGGGCCACATAACTGTAAATCGCGTATGTAAACAACACACATAAGAGCACTCGCATATCCCTCTATACAAATGTGAATGCGGAATGGAGAATCCGGACTCCGGAGTACGAACAGAATGCGGAAAATGTGGAGAATGGGGAATGTGGAATGGAATGCATATTTGAGCACATTGTGCGTACATTGGAATGCATTGTACTCACTTTTGGTGTCTTTATGCATAAGTATTGCCAACTAAATTACAAACGAATGGCCAGTTTGATATGCGAGTAGATGAGAGTAGAAAAGCCAACCTGAATGTGATTTAACTAATCCAGTCACGAAAGCGTAGCTAACTATCTTTATGTGTCCATCTATTCCTCTGATGAAATGAGTTTAGCTAATCAAGCTGCGAAGAGCATTTGAACATCGACGTTTCTTCTTACACTAAACTACCTCACACACAGACACACCTACTCGCTTGCAATCGCGTGAGTTGCGTTGCATCTGCTTTGGCTACTCTCTGCTGCAAGCTGCGAGCCTGATACTCGTGTCTCCACAACGTGTGCAGCAGTGCTTGTGGATGGATGGTGGCTGGTTGGATTGAGTTAGGGACACCAACTGAGGGTAGAGACCCGTTCAGCTACTCGCTTAACTGCAGGACGAGAGCGAGCCTTTTGGCTTGGTCTTGTTGTTTGTTGACATTGCAAATCTTCTTTCTTTTGTGCGCGGGAATGCAGCTGCAGTCAGTCCCATTTCCGATGCCTGTGTCCTCTGCCATGGTCATGACCAACAGGTGGCGCCCAAGCTTCAGCCAACCGACACAACCCACTCCAGCCGAATGCAACGCACACACAAACCAACACGACCCAAACAGACCAGACCCGACCCGACTCGACTCGACTCGACTCGTCTCATACCTCAACGCAGAAAACACTGTGAAGGACGTTCAGTTTCTTTCGTTTTGTAGTGTAACTTTTTCTGATGACTGCACATTTGGTCTGCTTCTTTTTGACAACGCCGCAATGCCGCACGTTTTCCTATTTTCTTTCTTTTGTTGGTCTCTTTCCTTTTTCCTCTCCAGCTCCACCTTCACCTCCTCATCACAATTGATGGGGCGTGTATGTTTCATATGCCGGCTTCAAGTAAGGGTGCATTAATTCATTTTCGGTTTTTTGCATGACATTGAATTCGCTTGTAGCTCACCTCCCTCCCTCTGGTCACCCATCTTTATTTTTGTTGTGAGCATAGAGCAAATACTATGAATATTTCTTATAAATAATTTACTCCGTAATTACATCTGATTTTAATTATTGTTAAATGTTATTTTCTTTTCAGGATGATGGCAACTACCCCAACTACACGAATTTGATTTTCACCTGGTTTCTGGCCACGTTTCGCACAATCATTACAATATTCTAAGCAGTAGAAATGCTGTGATAATATGCAATTCATATGTCTTCACAAGGAAACTAATATAAGTCGGATCCCAAAATACTTTTTTATAAGTTATTAAATAAGTTCATCATAAATATAATCAACAATAAAAACAATGTCAATAAAAGCACGTACACCTTAACATCATGTTTGAGCCTTCACGGATTTGATATTTCAGGGCTTTTCAGATTTGAAAATAGCGCAAAAAAAAGAATTAAATTTCTAGTAGCATACTTTGAGGGTGCACGTGGGGGTCGTTTTTGGAAAACAAGCTATAACTCGGCCATATCCTGCCGCATTTTCAACGGACTTGTTTTGCAAGGATCGCAAGGACCAACTCCATCGATTGGCATCAAAAAAATATGGGGTCATCTAAGGATCCAACACTTGTAATTTTTCGGTCCGAGGGCCATGGAAATCATGCGAAGATCACAAAGTGCAGGATATCTGGAGAACCACAAGGACGATTGGAATGTCCTTTGGCATGAGGATAGCTCTCATCAAAGGACTTCGATTGACATATGACCCGCAAGGATCAGACAGGATATGACCGAGATATACGCAAGTTTCTCTATGCAAAAAGGTCCTTTTATCTCGGCTCCTGTAAGGATATTCGTCCTTTTGAGTGCACCACTCAGATTCTCTTTAAAAGAGAAATCATTGTGCCAAAGGACATCATGATCGTCCTTCAAATGACCGAGATACAGTGGATTATTGGAATTTTTGGCCATTTTTCTATACTTGACCCTTTAAAAAATTTCAGGTTAATTTTATAGGCATATCCTTAGAATCTTTCAGTGTCAACTGATAGAGCTCGTTATCCTGATAACAATAAGGTAAGTCCTGACAGGATCCTAAGTGTTTTCACCGATATAAGGCAACAAAAGAAAACATTTTTGAATTAAAACGGATTTATTTTTTGGTGGTTATTTTCAAAATTCAAATTTGAAATTGGCGACTAGCAAAAAAATAAATTTTTTGTAGCATACTTTGAGGGTGCACGTGGGGGTCGTTTTTGAAAAACTAGCTATAACTCGGCCATATCCTGCCGCATTTTCAAAGGACTTGTTTTGCAAGGATCGCAAGGACCAACTCTAACGATTGGCATCAAAAAAATTGGGGGTCATCTAAGGATCCAACACTTGTAATTTTTCGGTCCGAGGGCCATGGAAATCATGCGAAAAGCACAAAGTGCAGGATATCTGGAGAACCACAAGGACGATTGGAATATCCTTTGGCATGAGGATAGCTTTCATCAAAGGACTTCGTTTGACATATGACCCGCAAGGATCAGACATGATATGACCAAGATATACGCAATTTTCTGTATACAAAAAGGTCCTTTTATCTCGGCTCCTATAAGGATATTCATCCTTTTGAGTACACCACTCAGATTCTCTTTAAAAGAGAAATCCTTGTGCCAAAGGACATCATGATCGTCCTTCAAATGACCCAGATACACTGTATTATTGGTATTTTTGGCCGTTTTTCTATACATACCCATTGGAAAATTTAAAATATTTTTTTCATATGTGTCCTTGCTAGATCCTTAAGGATTTGACCGAGATATGGAAAGAAAACGAAATTTCTTTTCGAAAACAAAGAATTTACGCACAGATTGAATGGTTTGAAAAACATTTTATTGTACATTTGGAAATTATGTGTAATGTATTTGTATTTGAAAATTAAACTGCCTTACAAAAGTTGTTCCTTTGGACATCATGTGCAACTGCAAAGAATAGAGATAAAATGATTTTATGAAATAGTTTAAAAAAAGAGGCAATAGTCAAATGGTTAAGTGCTAAAATGAAAAGTAATTGAACAAGTACTGCAATAAAATAAAAATAGAATAAGGTAAAGTTTATCTTAGAGTAAAATGAACATCTATGATAGAAGCATCCTTGGGCGTATCTAGGGTAACAAGCAGAACAATTGAAACTACAATCCACTCGCAATGTACAGTTAACACATCAATTTGACCCGCTTGACGTCGCGCACAAGAAGCAAAAATAGAAATCCAAACTCTTAACGAATTCACACGAAAGTGTCTACGTGTGAGTGTGTATGTGTGTGTGGGTAGCACAAACTATTCACCTATAAATCAGATTGTGCCATTCGCACCCTCCACCAAAAAACTAAGCGAAAGACAAGTGGACCAGTGAATCGTGCTCTTAAGGTTAAGAGCACAAATATAGATAAAGAGTAATCTGCGTGGGTGACGCGAAAATCGTTCTCTTGAAACATAAAAAACGTTTGAAACTTGTTCACTAAGAGTAGTTCCAGGAGAGAAAATGGAAAAAACCAAGCGACTAAAATAACAGTAACTGCTGCGACGAAGGAGGAGGCGGAGGAGGCAGAGACAAGCAAAGCGTCTGCAGCCACCCAAAAGCAAAGGCAGCGGCAATGGCAAAGGCAAAGGCAAAGAAAAAAGAAAGCTCGAAAGGGCAATACAAATATGAAGAATAAGAAGAACAAGAAGAAGAAAAAGAGGAGAACGAGACCAAATGAAAGAAACGTGAATGTTCGTGCGCAGTTCTGCTAGTGCTGACGTTGGCGTTGACGTTAGCGTTGACGTTGGCGTCGTCGCTGGCAGCGCAGCTTCTGTGTATTGGTGAATTGGAGTGCCTCCTTTAACTGTGCCTCCTTTGGCGGCGACTCTGTCTGAGGCTCCTCGCTCCTCATGTGGGTAGACAAAACTTTCGCTTTTATTCCATCGACTTCGTTTTCACATCCAGCTCCTTTTGCCTTCGCGTCGCGTCGCGTCGACGCCAACGCCAACGGTAACGGTAACGCCTACGCAAGCGTCGGCTGCTGCTGCTGCGTTTTCTTTTTCTCGGCAATTTTTTTCGCTGTTACCACATGAACGGAACGAGAAAAGATTACAACAAGAGCAACAACAACAACAGCAACAGCTGCTCAGAAATCGTTTGGAAAAAGAGGCATGTGAAAATGTGGCAACAGATAAATTTCTACGTCAAAATGAACGAGCGACAACAAAAAAATATGTGCAAATTTCAAGGATACGCAACGGAAACAAATGAAAGGCGCCGTCTACAGGTAAAAAATGATAATAGTCGAACGTGCAGCACAAAACAAAAAACAAAACAACAACAAAAATGTGGAAATATGGCAATGAAAATGGAAATGGAAATGGATGTGTGGCAAGTCGACCTTGAGGCCGAATTTGCCAGCACAGCACAACAACAGAACATTTTGGCATCACATGGAATTAACTTGTTTCTACTACTCTCCCTATAGCTGAACTATATAATACACAAAGTTTTGTCTACTATCTTGTTATTGACAACTAATTGGGGTCGTAACAAAGCCGCTTGCTCCTCTCCTAATTCTTGTAGGCAACTGGCGACCACCTGTAAGCAGGGTTCCCACTTTTCCAGCTGCTCTTCGGCCAGGGGCAATCTCCTCGCATTATCCTACACATGGGGCTAAGCAGGTTCAGGCTTCTATCTATCACTGAACTGCACAGAGAGAAACAAGTAAGAAAGCTTCAGTCGAGTGTGCTCGACTGTGAGATACCCGCTACCCATTATCAATAACATAAAAGCTAAACTGTGCGGTATTCATTTTAAAATATACCGCAAAGATACTCAAATATACCAAAGGCTAATTTGGTATATCAATGAGCAATTACATTCAAAATATACCATCGATTGCAAAATATACTAGATTATCAGCAAAAATAGTCTACAAATATACCAAAATATTATTCTCCTAATATACTAGAATATACCAAAGGCTGCGTTTGGTATATCGATAAAGTACTACATTCAAAATATACTATCGAGTACAAAATATATCACATTGTCAGCTAATGCGACTAATTATATCGCTATCCCATATAGTCTCCGAGATCTAAGCGTTCATACAGACGGACGGACAGATAGACATGGCTATATCGTCTCGGCTGTTGATGCTGATTAAGAATATATATACTTTATAGGGTGGGAGATGCCTCCTTCTGTCTGTTAGATACATTTTATAGAGACACAAAGTTATAATAATATCCCTCTATCCTATGCGCAGCGCGTATAAAAACGGGTTTATCTATTATACTTCTAGATTTAAGAATTTCGATCTCTTCGAAATTAGCATTCACTTCTTTCATTAATCGTTGCTTGCTCTTAAGTAAAAGATTATCGTGTTGGAACTTATTTTTTCTTTAATCTTTGTCCACTCTTAAGTAAAGTTGTAACTGATTCTTTTCTCTCACTGTAGAGATAGACTAGGAAAGGGTCGTTAGTAGTCCACTCGATGCCCTACAAATGCTATTGTTGTTCTTGTTGTTGCCTGCGTTGACTTAACAAAAAAGCAAAGAAAAGAAGCGAGGTAGAAAAAGAAAGAAAAAGGAAAAAAGGATTTTCAAGCGCTTAGCTTTCTCTTTTGGCTTTCGCCAAGCTATGGATGATGTGCTTGCTTGTTGTGCTCTTAAAACTTTCTGCAACAGGTTGCAAGATGGTCTGTTGCTTTGCTTTACTGTGCTGAATGAAGCCTTGACCAGGTCCCGGCAAACATGTTATACGACTGACGACTATGTTAACTTGTGGGCGAGCCGAATAGAGCTCGCTCTCTCTCTCTCTCTCTCTCTTTCTCTCTTTCTCTCTTTCTCTCTCAATCTCAATTGCTGCAAATGGACCGAAATTCAATGCCCATTTGCCTCATGGCAGTCTTCTCTCCACTGTCCGCTGTCCGCTGTCCTCTGCTGGCTGATGGCTGACCTTGAGCACTAGCTAAACGCTGTCATGGCAGCAGCCATTCCTCCCCATCCGCCTCCCCATTCGCCTCCCTCTCGGTCTCCCCCCATCTGCGGTCAGGTCTGGGCCAGGCCCCTTGTTATCCAGCCTGTCAACTGTTCGAGTAGAGCAGAGAGCTGCCTTTGCTTACCCTCCCTGCCTCCTCACCACTGCTTCGGCCTCGCTGACTGGATGGCCACGTGTTGCACACGCCACTAATCCTGGCAACGAGCTCACACATGTGTGACAGTGTGTGTGTGTGTGTGTGTGTGTGTGTGTGTGTGTGTGTCTCTGTGTGCGTGTGTGTGATTGTGCTCTAACGCTGTCGGGACTGTGCGAAATTCTCCTCGCTGTTGCTGTTGCTGTCGCCTTCCTCATTGCCAACGCCGATTAACTATTCGACGAACATGACGCATGAGAAACAGTAGAAATTGAGATACGATAAGCTTGCTTATGTGTTGGTGTGTATGTGTGGGTGTAGGGGGGAGGAGGAGGAATAAGGACAGGAGGAGTAGGGACAGCTGTCTCTCGCCCAAAAGTATTTCGGAATACGATTACATTTTAACGATGTGCCAAACATCGCAACTTCGAATCGAACCTAAAACTATTTGCCATGAGTAACAATAAATCATGGTTTAGGGTCATCTAAGTTTGATGAGTTAATCATGTGATGTGGCATGCCGCATTGCTAACTATAATGCAACGAAGAAGAAGAAGATGTGTGGCATTCACAAACCAGTTTCCATTCGACAAACTCGACAGTCGACAAACTGCTTATTACTTGCATTTTGTGCTCCGGCTGCATTTACTATGTCCCAAAAAAACAAAAAAAGATTTGAAGCCGCGTTGCACTCAAATAAGCGATGCAGAAACTGGGCCCGAAAACGAAACCGAAACCGGACAACCAACGCAAAGCATGCAACACACCGAAGAAAGAGGCAAGACAAGGCGAAGCGAAGCGAAGCACACATGAAATCCAAGTATTAAATTGCAACGACCTACATAGAAAGAAGTAGGCAGCATGACAAGGATGCGATCGATGGGCAGCAAGAGTTCTGCAATTCGGCATCTGCAACGTGTCTCCCGCCTCTGGCTCCTCTTCACTTATATCCCTTCTCCCATTGCTCAACAAAAGTCATAGCATAGAGAGAGAATAAGAGAGGGAGAGAGAGAACGAGGAGTAGAGAACAACTCAAGATCAATTGGGAACCGAGAAAGATCTGAGCTAACATACGATGTGAGTGTGTGATTTGTGCTCCCTTCCTTTCCATCTCTTCTCCCTTGCCTTCCCCCCTCTCTTCATCCACCTTAAATTGTTTTTTTTTTCTGTTTTGTACGGAATTGCCAAACGCTGGTGCTTCGTGATCAGCTTGACGCGGAACTAAGAAAACTAGTTTCTAAAGGCGTCTCCCGCTTGGCTTTCCACCGATTCCCACTTCCCTTTCCTCTTTCCCGTTTCGCCCTTATCCCTCACTTTTGCCGCTTTCTTGAACTGAAACTGGTTATTTTTAAAGGTTGCTGCTGTCTGTGGCAAGCATTTGATTGAAGTTGTTAGCACAATTTCACTTGTAGCAAGTGGCTGCCTCTCACTGTCAGGAGATTGGGCCGATGGTCGATGGCCTGGCTATAATTTCGCAGCTTAATCCACACTGCAGGCGACTCTGATGTTGCGTGGTTTTAGTAGTTGTTGGAGTCAAGCTCAGAATAAGTGTTGCTTCTTTACTCGACTAATTGTACTATCGATGCGATGGCCACACATCGCGATTCTTGCTAGCTAAGAACAGATAATGTTCACAATCCTCACCTTAAATTGTACTCTGGATTAATTTAGAACTTAATCCTCAATGCAGACTGCTCTGTTATTGCGGAGTTTTCTTTGTTTTAGATACAATCTCAGAATAGATTCTGCTTCTTTTCATGTTTAATTGAAACATCGCGATCGTTGCCAGTTAAGGATAATCTTCCCAATTCTCAATCTCACGCTCTAGCGTTAAGTGGGCGAGCTCAGACTAAACTTCTTGGGGATTTGCGGTCGAGAAAAGGGACAAATGGATGCGTATATGAATGTGAGTGTGAATACCCTTTCGGATTGTAAAGCCCAAGCTGAAGACACTCGACGTGTCGACTGGTCTCTGGCATTAAGCCTGTGCGTGTTTAGTTTTCTCTTCGCTCCCTCGTCTCTCTACTCTTTTTTTTACTTGTTTTGTTTTATTTTGTTTAGCACCCTTAAGTGTTTATCATGTAAAACAGCAAGGAAACATGTCAAACATGCCAAATATGTATGACCTACAAATTATGCGAATGCGACATCCGAGGAGGAAAGAGGAAGCGAGAGAGAGGACAGACTGTTGGGTTGGGTCGGAACGAGGACGAGGACGAGCGCAGACTTGCATATAAACACCAGCAAATCAGAGGATTACCGCCGGCAACAAGATGCCGGCAAGCATCTCCCTCTCCAAGTACCTCTGACTTATCCCATTCCTGCTCCGAACCCAAACCCAAACCCAAACCCAAGCCAAGCAGCTATCGAATGTAAGTCAAATGCGACTAAGAAGAAGAAGACCTCCCGGTCACCCGCCCATTGCCACTCCCCCACAATGTATGTCTGCTGCCCCAATAAGCCGCATGAAAACAGCTCGTGGCGCCCCTTGACTCCTTGACCCTTGGCAGCCCAAAGCGATAGCGTGTGAAATACTTTTGTGGTCGAGTGTGTGGCCAGTCTCAATGTGTGTGTGTGAGGTGTGAGGGTGTGAGGGCTCTAGCCATGGTAGACATGACTCAAGGCGTATTCAAATGAAGGCGGCCTAATCGACGAGTTTATTAAATACCCCTGATTATCCCCTCCCTCTCGTTATTCCCCCGTTGCGCCTTCAAGAAGAATGCGGAGGTCATAATTGCAAATTACACATATAATCATTATCAGCAGCAGCAGTAACATGATAAACAACCACACAAGGACATGGTCATGGACAAGGACATGGACAGACTCTCTTCTAGACTCGGACTTGAACTCGGTCACCCACACAAACACCCGCAGCACACACACACATTGTCTGAGACAGACTCGCATTTTCATTACATTTGCCAAGAGATAACAGGGAGTCTTCTTCAGAAATTTGGGTTGAACGACTGAGAAACGAAGGAAGTGGGGAAAGAGGAAAGGGGGAATACTGAACGCCCCCTTTGGCTCAACTTCTCGCTATGAATTTATTAGAAATTCAAGAGTGAAATTCTCGGATTTGGGCACACGCAAAGCCCAGCACGTCGTCGATTGACTTGACCCACAAAATGTGTTTGGGAAAGTGAGTGAGTGAGGGAGGGAGGGGGCGGAGGGAGACGAGACAAGGGATGTCCTCTGTGAGTGTGGAGTGTGTGTATCTGAAGGAAAAGAGCTAGCTGACTGGCGACGTGTTGCGTCAAGCGATTTCACTCCTGGGTAAGCTTCTAAACGTAGCGCATGATAGCTCTTTCGAGGCATTGAGAGCTGGCCCACGTCTCGCAGGTATTATGTAAATGAATTACATCGAAGAGAGAAGAGAAGTGAGGTAGAGATACAGATAGAGAAGCAAGCAAAGCAAAACAAGACTTAACCACTTGCATATCAATTCGTAGTCAAGGTATTTGACAAGTTGACATCGAAGCTCGCATTTGGAGTAATCCCCGATACTCTTAGTATTTGCCTAATCACTATCGAGACCACAATTGCTCGTCCTAAAGCAATATCTATTGCCCGATCTTAGCTGGAAGTTGTCCTAACTACAACAATAGCAATTCTCGTTGCCATTTAGATCTGTCTTGGACTCTGAGGATGTCCCCCAGGTTGCAAGACGGAAGTCAACCCTAAAATTATTTCAACACTTTTATGATACTTTTGTTGCCGCTTCCTAGTGGGCGCCACAGCCTCTTGCCACATGCCACATGCCGCATGCCACATAGCAACGTCGCTCTTCCCCCAGCCACATGGCTGAGCATAAGGCATACAACTTGTGCTTCAGCTTCTGCTTGGGCACATTTATTGATATGGGCAACCGGTCAACCCTTCCCCGCTTTCACAACCCTCACACTCCGGTCATGTTTTGTCCGTTGTGTGTTTAGTTTAGTTTATGGGGTGTCCGGTTGCTGTTACACACGACGAGGCGAAGAAACCGACCCGGGGTGAGTGCGAGGGGAAGAGAAAGAGCAACAGAAACAGAAACAGAAACAGGAACAGGGCAAGGACACGAATCGGAAGCCGAGTCAAACGAAGGCGGCTGTCCGCAAATTAGCATGATGCGAGTGCTAGGGCGGGGAGTGAAGAGTGAAGAGTGTAGAGTGAGTGAGTTGTGGGCTACGTCCACGATTAGGCCCATCAAAGGATTAGGCAATGACGCCCATAAAATAGGCAGGCAGCACGCCAGCCCAGTCCTTGCACAAAGGGTTGATGTTGTTTCCTTATTTCCTTGTTGTCGTTTTTGGTTGCTTACTTAGCTAGCTAGGTCAAAGGTTCAAAAGTTTTGACACGCAATTACTTGAGCACATGTGGGATAGTCCTGTCTGGGGAAAGCATTAGAGCAGAGCAGAGCAGAGCAGAGTCGAGTTGAGTTGAGGACTGGGGCAAGGGCCAAAGCAAAGGGTGAGGCTAAGGGTTGTTAATATCATTTTAAGTGATTTTATGATGAATTTGTGCCCTAAAATTCCAACTCATTTGCACACACACACACACACACACACTCGCACACACATGATGAACATCATCATGAAGTCGGGCGACGTTTTGTGGGTTTGGGTTGAAAGTTTAGGGCAAAAGTTTTAGTGTGAAATGCTCACAGTAATTTTATAGGCTCACTTAAGCGGTTTTGCCTCTTGGCGGCAATTCTAAGCCCGCCCATCGCCCCGCCTCCCTCAGACCGCAGTCGGTCTTTCTATTTAGACTACACATGAGAGTGTGTGTGTGTGTGTGTGCGGAAGTGTTGATTTTGTGGCATTTCAGCCTTTTTGAACTTTGAACTTGTTGGTAGTTTTAAGGATTGTTTCGCTTGTTTCGCCACCGCCAGCAGGAATCCTGATTATGGCCCATCATAGGCTTATTCAGTCTCTTGTTGAGTGTGAATGGGTATGGGTGTGAGTGAGAGTGTGAATATGAATGGTTATGCGAGTGAGTGTGTGCTTATGAGTGTGTGACAAATCATTTAATGCCTTAATCGTGTGTTCTTAATGTTCTTGTCGTCACACTTGTTTTGATGGCTTCCTAATTTGAGCGTGTTGAAAACTACGCTTCTTGCTTCTTAATTGGGCTACTGAATGAGGGATGGGGGGGGACATGTAAATGACTGAATGACGGACTGATTTACACAAATTGCTCATTATGGAAGTTTAATGTTTAATCAACATCTGATTGATTTACTCAATTGGGACTTCCGGAAAAATGGGTTGTTCCTGATATTGCAAAATCTAACTAACTAACTGATTATCTAAAGTAATAAAGTAATAAGGATTTAATCAAATAAAAAGATAGAAAGTGCATAAATCTTTAGTTTACTTGCTTTACTTTTTGGGTTGTTCCCGATATTGTAAAATTGAACTAACTAAAATTGATCTCAATTTACAAAAATGAAACTAAGAACAAGGATTTAATCAAATGAGTCATTTAAAAATATGGAAAAAGAGAGTTTACTTTTATCTATTATAGATCAACTGACTGGATCTGACCTTGCGCTTTAGTAGACTAGATAAGGAGCGACTAATTACTTTTTCGGAAATACGGAATGCTCAGAAAATAATGAATTCATCTATTAAGTGTCGATATTACAGAATACCAACTTAGTAACTGTTGAAGAATTTGATGTGCGATCTACTACAAGTGTGATATGCCTTGAGTATTTAGGCTTTTAAATACAAGTACTCAGACTCGGACTAGTTAGCCAACTTTATGATTGCAGCTGCCTTGAAAGCAGACAAATACTCGCTTGGGGAATATAATCCATTTGCTCATTTATTTGTATATCAATATCAAGCGAATGGAGCGATATGGTGAATCGTACTCGTAAAGTTAAAAGCCTACATTGTTGCTTCAAGAGGATCACCTTGAGCTTTGTTTGAGTTTTGCAACCCAAAAGGCCAAAACCCAATAAACGAAAAAAACCAGAGTCACTATGCTGTATCCCTCTCTCTTTCTCTCTTATGTCCTCTATCTCTCTCTCTCGCTTTGTGCATTCACAGTGAAATATAGCGTCTAAATGATTTCTTCATCTCATTTTGAATTGGTTTCTGTTTTCATTAATAAAGAAAATCGGATTATTTAAAAATTAAATTAAATAAACAAACATCTTCAGAGTTCTACAATAGATTTTGAAACATCAAAACGTGGACAAAGATAAAGATAGAGATTGAGTAAGAAAGAACGAGAGAGATGAGTAGAAGCCGGGTGCATTGATCCCGATCAACGATCCCCAAAATGCACAAAATACAAAATACAAAACACCAAAACCAAAAAACCACATCGCAGCGCCCAGAAAAGAGAAAAGCAAAAATAAATTTTGAAGACGACATCTACGAAGAACAAAAACAAGCCAAATATGCTCTGCATGTGTGTGTGTGTGTGTGTGGTTGTGTGTGTGTGTGTTGCATCTCTGTCTCTCTGTGTGTGTGAGGACAAAATGTGAAAAGAGTAGAAAGCGCAGGCAAGCGCAAGAGCACAACGCCAACACAAATATTATATTATGTTCTCTACCGATTCGCATTCTCGAATTTTCCCTTCTCTTCTCAGCTCTCCCCCCCCTTCCCACTCCTCCCATCACCATCCAATCCTTTTCTCTAATTGTTGCACTACTAACATCTCTAGAGTACAGTCAGATCAGTTGCTCATTATTTACTTTAATTTTTAGTTCAAAATCGCTTAATATGAATATTAGCTAATTAACGTGAATATCTAATTTACATATGATATATGTTTCTCTATTTTGGACAACAATTAGATCTCAATCAATTCAATACTCAAAAGTGCATTTGAAGTGCAAGTCGGAAAGGGACAAGAAATCAATGCTGGACAATAATAATAGACATAATGCACACAGAGGCAGCAGTAAGAGCGAGACAACAGAAACCTGCAAGCGACGAACAAGGAGACAAAACAGCAACGAGTTAAGTGACGGCCACTATAGAGCAAAAGGGGAGAGGAGCGCAGAGACAGAGGGGGGGACAAAGCAAAGACACGCTGATGGAACAGCGGTCTTTGAACTACCAAAAAACACTGCTGCAGGGTATTTGAGTAGAAAGGAAAAGACGAGCGAGAAGCGAGGCGCGAGGCAATGCCATCCGATCTATGTAATGCCGCCGTCGACGTCGCAGTCGGCGATGCAGTCCAGGGGGCATCTCTATAAGGGTGCGTGTGTATTGGTGAGCTTAACGTTCGTCAGTGTGGATCACGAAGAGAGAGAGAGCAAAGCAGAGAGCGAGATTGCGAGCATGCGAGAGCGCATTACTGGCTAACTAACTGAGTGAGTGAGAGCGAGAAGCAACGTTTTTGCCAAAAATACAAATTATTTTTGGCAAATGCGCTCAGAGTCTCTCTCTTGCGCTCCTTTCCCACTTACTCACTCAGTCGTTGAGCGCGCTGCCTTTGTTACGGCTTGAGTGAGTGAGTGAGAGTGAGGGGAAGATCTCGTTGACAGTAGTTTGAAATATGCAAACACGCCTGCACTCATACACTTGCATAGATGTTATCTGTACGCGTGTGCGTGTGTGTGTGTGTGTGTGCAAAAGCACATCTCCTCCACTCCTCCCTCTCTCCACCTATTACGCTCTGTTCAGCAAGCAGTCGCACTTCCTAAATTCGCAGTGTGCCGTCGCTTGCAAGCTTTATGTGTGTGTGTGTGTTGAGAAACCTAAAAAAGTTGCACTGAAGCCGTTAACCTCGGCTTCGCGTTCGTCGTCCGAGTTTGTTTTTGGAAATTATCAACGCAGCCGCGTCAACGCAGTGAGCGGGGGGAGTGGAGAGCGGAGAGCAAAGTGGAGTGTTCGACGAAGCGATCTTAGTTTGCCAACAGAGAGCAAGCGAGAGAGAGACAGAGAGAGAAGGGGAGAGCGGATCAGGCTACAACAACAACAAACTGCGACACTGATCGAAAGGGTGCTGAATGAGATGGAAGGAGAGGGGAAGGGGGATTGCGCTTAGCCGCCATAAAGTAAATAAGTGAAGTCATTTGCTAAAATGCACCACAGCAGCAGCAACAGCAGATGTGAGAGGCAATTAAGCCAAGCCAGCAACAACAACAACAACAACAGCAGCAACAATTTTAGTCACATGCGGTGTTTGCTTATACTATGTACACACTCACACACACACATACACATACGCATATGCATATGCATGTGTGTATATATGTAATACGTGCTCCTCTGCTCCTCTCTTGACTTGAGTCTCCTTCCCTTCTCCCCCCCCTTCTTCTATACACTTCACACCGAAACTTTCGAGTGGTTCACCAAAATTATACAAAGAAATGAAAAATTGAAAAAATGAAGAAAAAAGCTCACACACACACACACACACACACACGCACACACACAGAAACTTGTTGGATCTGTGAAGCTTTGTAAAATAACAAGATTTGTGAGTTGCAAATATTTGGCACACACAAACGAGTTCCGGACATGCAACTATACAACACCCCTCTCGCCTCTCCCTTCTCCCACCCTCTCTCTCTTCCCTTACCCTTCTTCGTCACATATCCAGTTGCAGTTTTGAGCACAGCTTTCTATGTTATGTGTGTGCTGAAAGGGCGCGCAGGCGCAATGGGAAAGCGAACAGTGGACAGTCGTGGAACGTGGAACGTGGAAGAAGAAAAAGAAGAAGAGAAACAAAGCAAATTCGCTAACTCAAGACACGGTCTCCAATTCCAATTCCAATTCCATTTGTTCCTATTGTACTTTGATGTATTTAACTAAATGTATTAAGACAGTTGATTCAATATATTTCTAATACAACAAATGTGTATAAAGGAATATGTTAGAATTATTTTCTATATCCAATTTCAATTTCATACGTTCCTATTGTAAACTTTGATGTAAGGGTGTAAATTTGGAAGGGGATTGAATGTGTTAGGATTAATTTCTATATCCAATTCAATTTTCATCCTATATATACAGTGGGGAGCAAAATTGAGTACATGTTTGCATATTTCACATTTCGGAGCGAATGATAAAGAAAACAGTAAAGCAAATGGAAAAAAAGTTTATTCTCTTTATTCAATATGTAATTGACTATACATTAACGAGAAAAGACCAACGAAGAAGTGCACAAAGAAGAAAAGAAAACTTGAAAACAAAAACAACTCGTATGTACTCATTTATGCACCTTTGACATTTTAAACTTCTTATCTGCAAAAGAATCAAAAATTTACCGTTAATTGTCATCTTATTGCTTTTGCTTTGTTTCTTAGACTTATTGTAATGTGCTTATTATGATTTAAAGTGTCAACGTGGTTACATTGAAAGTGAAGAGCAATTTTTATTATTATTTCAAAATTATGCGTAAATTGAGTCAGGACGTGGAAAATTCGATATTAGGTCTTACCGAGAAAGGATGTTCGTCCCGGATAATATCCAGTAAACTCGGAATAAGTCAGTCGGTGGTCATACGTGTCCAAAAAAGACGCAAAGTTTCGGTTGAATCCCCTCTCAGAGGCCGTCCTCGACTTTTAAACGATGCGGATGCTCGTCATATTATGGCTAATATGAGAAAGGACAAGTTCTTAACGCCTAAGGGGGCTTCTTTAGAGATAAATAAAGATGTAAGTCGATGGACAGCTCGAAGAGCACTTCAAAGAATTGGATATGTTGCAGCAGTAAAAAAAAATAAACCTGCGTTGTCGGCCAAAAATGTGAAGGCACGTTTATGTTTTGCCAGACAGCACCGAAATTGGACTATAGATGACTGGAAGCGGGTAATTTGGTCAGATGAAACAAAGTTTAATAGATTCCAATCAGATGGAAAACAATATTGCTGGCGCCGGCCCGGTGAAACAATCCAACGACACCACGTTAAGCAGACTGTAAAGCATGGTGGAGGCAATATAATGGTTTGGAGCTGTTTCAACTGGTGGAACATTGGACCAATGCACAAAATAGAAGGGATTATGAACAAAGAGCAATATCTAAGTATTTTGAGGAACCATCTTCCCGAATTTATTGATCGCAGTGCTTACAACGAAGCTGAAATCGTGTTTCAGCAGGATGGAGACCCGAAGCACACTGCAAAAGTCGTCCAGAAATGGCTAATGGACCAAAATTTTCAGTTGATGCAGTGGCCGGCTCAAAGCCCTGACCTAAACCCAATCGAAAATTTGTGGTCAATAGTCAAAAGACGATTGGGACAATATAATTCAGCTCCATCAAACCTCGCAAATTTATGGGAAAGGGTGCATGAGGAGTGGCGCCGTATACCCAAAGAAATTTTGGAAAACCTTGTGGAGAGTATGCCAGACCGTATTGAAAGCGTCATAAAAAAATAAAGGTTTATGGACGAAATATTAATTTTTTACTAAAAATTCCATTTAACGATCTTGTTTGCAGATAAGAAGTTTAAAATGTCAAAGGTGCATAAATGAGTACATACGAGTTGTTTTTGTTTTCAAGTTTTCTTTTCTTCTTTGTGCACTTCTTCGTTGGTCTTTTCTCGTTAATGTATAGTCAATTACATATTGAATAAAGAGAATAAACTTTTTTTTCCATTTGCTTTACTGTTTTCTTTATCATTCGCTCCGAAATGTGAAATATGCAAACATGTACTCAATTTTGCTCCCCACTGTATATAAACTTAGATGTATGTATGTAAACGTATTTAAGAAGAGGAATGAATGTATTTCTAATGTAATAGAACAAATCTGTATTTAGGAATATGTTTGGATTAATTTCTATAAATAGAATTATAGAAGTATAGAATTTACATTGTCCTCACTAGAATAGTATATGAAGATAAATTTATATACGAACATATGACAACCAGATCAGATCAGATATAATGCAACAAATCTTTTTCAGGAATATGTTAGAATTATTTGCAATATCTAAGTATGTATATAGAATTCACATTTTCTCACTATTTAATATCAGATCAAATGAGATCTAAAACAACAATCTGTGTCTAGGAATAAGTTGGGATTGATTTCTACATATTGCATATCAGATCACATCAAATCAGATCAGATCACCTTCTTTCTTGAAAATATGCTTAAATCTGTTCATAAAGATCTATTAACAAGCTATAAATAATACGACACGATTCGATAGATATGGTAAAAAGGTTTTGTAAGAAAAGTTGTATTATGCAGATCCCTAAGAAGTTGCCTTTCGGATATTGTTGGGAAACTCAAATTCGAAACTTTGTAATTTACTTTTTTATACTTGATTTTGATGTAATAAGTTGTTTTGGGAAAAGTATTTTGCAGATCTCTAAGAAATTGCATTCGAAACTTTCAAAAAATTGAATTTTTTATACTAACTGTTCTATGAAAAGGTTTCATGGAATGCATTTTACGTGCATAGTTTGAGCATGACTGAGAAATGGAGAGAAGAGAACAAAGTTGATGGGGAGAAAGGAAGCTATTGGGTAAACAATCGGGGATCGCTTTTTAGAGGGGGTTCGATTGGAGGCTGTCGAATTATGTACGTGCAGGTGCAACGCAGTGGAATCAATTATAAATGTTTATGCTAATTTTTTATCACGCATTTTCCATTAAAGTCCAAAGTAAACAGCATCGAACAAACACAATACGAGGGCGTGGCAGAGTCTGACACAGCGTATGGGTTGCTTTGAAGCGCATTCACATCTACATTCACATTCACATTCACATGCATTTCCACCAGCAGCATTCGCAGTCGCATTCTCCCCTTTCGACCCATCGACCGTAAAGGCCTAGTAAGTATTACATTATATTACAAATATTTAAAAAATGGTCTCCTTTTTTGGTTTTTTTGGTTTTTGTGCACTATGCACACTGAGAAGCAGGTCGAGCGAGAGAAAGAGCGAGACAGCGAGTGGGAGTAAAGGAGAGAGAACGAATGAGAGCGAGCGAGAGAGGGAGAGAGGGAGAGAGAAAGAGAGAGAGGATAGAGGCTGCAGGAGAGACTGGAGGCTGTCAACACATACGACGAGCAAACGACGAATACTACGACTGCAGCATCCTTGTTGTTGCTCACATATGTCCACACACACACACACACACTCGCACACACATACGGCTGCAAATTAAATTGATAAATGTGCAAAAAGACAAAAGTGAAGCGACATTAAAACGAAAATAAAAATAAAACACGCAAGTAAATAACACAACGCGTAGGCACAACACACAATTTGTTGTTTATATAAACGCCAAAAACAGCAAAGAGTTGCGCCCGACAAAAAAGAAGAGAGAAACTGAAGGAGAATGGGAATGGGAAGAGTGGAGAAACAGACGCACAACAAAATGCATAAATTGCATAAGAAATACGATATTCGAGTAGATAATTTCGATAAAATAATTGATCTATGCTTAATTCCTACTCGACACGTTCCCTTTTCAGCAGTCCGTCAGCCGCCTTTTCAGCTGCCCTCGCTCTACTCCTACAAATGTCAGATCGTTTTCTATGTGCGTCTTGTCGCGGTCTCTTTTTGTCTCTAGTATCGGCAATGTCCAAATTTAAATGAGGGAAAGAGAAAAGCGAGCATAGAGAATAAAAATGGAAGTACGCACTTTGTTTTCCGCCTGCTGCTCGAATGCTGCTTGCTGCGTTCATTCTCCGTTAGTCCATCTCTCCGTCTCTCCATTTGTCCATCTCTCCATTTGTCCATTTGTCCATCGGCTGCAGCCGCCGTCTGTGTTTCTTTCTCGCTCTCTCGCTCTTGCATTTTCACAACACCCGAAAGCGAAGCTGGCGAACAGTGGAATGGGGAGTGAGGAATGCGGAATACGGAATGCGGAACGTGGAACGCGGAAGGTGGACGGTGGAAGGTGGAAGGTGGAACTGACGCGCCACCCAAAAACGAGCTGAAAATAAACAAAACAAAAAGTGAAAACACAACGCAAAAATAAGGCGAAAAAAATGATGTCAGTAGAGAAAACGAGCAAAACAACAAACGGCAACAACAACGATAACGAAAACAACAACAACAAGAGGCCGGCAGAATAAAAATGAACCAAATGGAAATGCGCCACAAAATGCAAAAGTGTGCGTATGTATATGTGCGTGTGCGTGTGCGTGTGTGTGAGTGCGTGTGCGTGCGGTTAACGAAAATGCAATGGCGGCCAGCACATCCGGAGCAGGACACTCCCTCCTTTCCCCCTCCTCCTCCTCCTCCTCCATCCCCCCCTTCCCTTCTTCCCTATCCTCTTCACTCGTTGCTGCATTTGCATTTTATTTTCGTGCGTGTAATGCAATCGGCTGGACAGACGACAGTTAGGGGATGGACAGAGGGGGGGAAGGGGGGAGCCGGGGTAATCTGCTCAGCCGTGGGCGTACATATATGTTTGTGTGTGTGTTAATATGCAAACACACACACACACACAGTCGCAGGTTTATATACAAAGTTTTGGACATGTTTTTTTTTCGTTTTTCGTTTTGTTTTGATTCTTTTTGCGCGTTTTATGCATTTTTTTTAGGCCTTTCATTTTTACTCTTTTTCTTCGCGAATGCGTGTGTGTGCGTATGTGTGTAAGTATGTGTGTGTGTGAATGTAAATATTATTAAACATGCTTCGCTTTGTTGTTGCTGTTATTGTTGTTGATTTTAATGTTAATGTAATACTTGGCGGCTTTCTATATATTCTTTTCTCTACATATGTGTGTGTGGGGTGTGTGTGTGTGTGAGTAGATATACACACACACGTAACACGCAAGTGAGTAGATAACTTTTCTGCATTCACATTTTGCTTTGTTCTCTGTATCTTGCATTTTGCAGTGCGGCTTTGCCCCAAAGTGTTGATGTTGCCCCTGCCACAAGCCACATGCCCCTTAGTTGACACCTCTGCTCAATCTCCAATGCGGGGCTTTGCAGCTTAGAAAATTCTTCTAGCGCCCGAAAGTATGCAACAAGTTTTCGCTTAACTTCAGCATGCAAAATATTCTTTGAGTACTAATCAAATGTTGTGTTTGCTTAGCTCAGCTCAATATTTGCCATCGACTTGCATTTGAATTTGCGAATAAACTGTACTCTCGACTGCAGAGAATATATAGATATATATATATTTCTGGTATAAATATATGACAGCTCAGCAGGCAGCAAAAAAAAAAAGGAAAAATAAAGGGAAATATATATGTATATAGACAAAATATATTTTGTGGATGCAGCGGAAGGAGAATTATTACTGATGTATTGCGCAAAATTGCATTATGCACACACACGCACACACACACGCACACACACGCACACACATACGAACACACACAGAGGAAATAATCACACATCGATTTGCGTTGCTTCGCAACAGCAGCAGCAAAAGCAACGCAGCTCTAGGCCTATTAAACAAACATATTACCAATACACACACATACTAACACACACACACACACGCACACACATAGATGCATGCTCACACCAATGGCGAGCAACAATCATCCGCCGTGTTGTCCGCTGCCCACATTCAAAGCGACGCCCAAAAGCAGGCAACAAAAAAACACTCCACACACATGCATGTATGTGTGTGTGTGTGTGTGTGTGTGTGTGCGTGTGTTGTGCATGTGCGTGCACATTTTAGCGCATTTTTATATAATTTCCACTTTGTTGCCCCGCGTTAAATATATTTGTTATTTTTTGGTTGTTTTGTCCACGTTTTTGTTTTGCTCGTTTTTTATGTTTTGTTGCTGTTGTTGTTGTTGTCGTTGTCGTTGTCGGTGTGTTGTTGCCACACGTTCCCGCGACCTTGCCGCACCACACCCGCTGGCTGCCAGCATTAACTTTGACTGCTGCATTTGCATACGCAACGAAGGGGCAGCAACTGCAATTTTTTTTTTTGTTTTTGTTCACTGCTTTGTTTTTCCCATTTCCCATTTCCCATTTTCATTTTTCGTTTCATTTTTCGTTTTGTTTTGGTTGTTTTTCTCGTTTTGTTTTGTTTTGGTTTTGTTGCAGCTGTGTAAAAAAAACGCCCATCGACTGGCGATTCGATGCAACAGCAATGTGCAACACGAGGCAAGAGGCGAGTGACGAGGATGGCAAAAAAAAAAAGGGAGACGAATCGAGTGGACCGAGCGACGGTCAGATAGAACTCGACTCGACTCGACTCGCCTCGTGTGTTGCATGCGTGTGTTGCACATGCATTTTTGGGGGTTGTTTTGCACACACACACACACTCACGCATACACGTTGCACGCACAAAAAAAGTGCAACAAAATTTTAAAAAATAGGGGAATACGAATTTGAGTTTTTGTTCGATTTCGATTTCGACTTGGCATATATTTTTTAACTTTTTTTTTTTAGCCGTCGCCGTCGCCGTCGACTGCGCTGCGACTGCAGCTGTGTGTGGCAAGTGTGAGAGAGCAGCGCATAGAGAGAGAAGCGATTGAGAGAAGCCGCCGCCCACACACATTTTGCTGTCCTCTTCCTCTTCCTCTTCCTAGCTTCGCGTTGCAGTTGCATTCAATGTCACTGCAACTGCAACTGCTGCGTCGCTGCGTTGCCACTTGCCACTTGCCCCACAGCTTTACAGCGGCTTTGCTGCTGCCTATTTCCTTTTTTTCGGCTTTTTTTTGCAATTATTTTGCATTGCATTTTATTCTTTTTTGGTCGTTTTTTGTGTTTTTTGTGGCAAGTTACTTTTGGTTGTTTTTTCGGGCATCCGCTCGCAACGTGCAACGTGCAACGTGCGTTGCATGCGTCGTGTTGCATGCGTTGCGTGCGTCGTGTTGCATGCGTCAGAGCGAGCCGGCTGCAGTGCATCATTTGAATCATCTTTTTTTTTTTTTTTTTTTGGTTTTTTGTGTGTGTTTTTTTTTTTGTGCATTCGCCAGCTTTGTTTTATATTTCCATTTCATTTAGGCGCAGGCTTTGGCTTTGGACAGCGCTTCGCCTTTTTTTTTTTGTGTCTTTCCTCCTCTTTTTTTTTTCCTCGATTTCTCGCTTGTTTTTTTGTGCACATTTGGGCGCTATTTATTATATGGCTCGCAACTTTTTGATAGGCCTACTCACGCGGCTCATTTTTTCGGGGGGATTTGAAAAGTTTGCGACTGTATGCGTGTGTGTGTGTGTGAGAGAGAGAGAGAGAGAGAAAGTGGCGAGTAGAAGGACTCGGTGCGTATACTTAATTTCTGTTGCTGCCCCTCACTCGTTCCCATTCTCTTGTGGCACGCAGCCTTCTATGTACATCACTCTACATGTATGTGCTAATATCTACGTATCTGTGTGTGTGTGTGTGTGTGTGTGTGTTGTCCTTAACTAAGTAAATATAATGAGTTGCACAGTGGAACGAAAACTTCATTCACATCCCAAAGCGAACTCTCTGCTATTGACAATCGAAATAGTCGAAATCACTCAAATAAATACTGCAAAAATACTAAAAATAAATATACCAAATGATACATTTGGTATGTTGATATAGTACTGAATTCAAAATATACCATACAGTGCAAAATATACCACATTATCAGTTAGAACAACTAAGAATATACTGAATTAATATATCGCATATATACTAAAAATATACCAAAGACAATATTTGGTATAATGTTATAATACCACATTTAAAATATACCATAAAGTGCAAAATATACCAGATTATCAGTCAAAGCAGCTAAGAGTATACCAAAATAATATACCATAAAATGCTAAAAATATACGAATGACAATATATGGTATAATGTTATAGTACCACATTTAAAATATACCATAAAGTGCAAAATATACCAGATTATCATTCAATACCAAAATAATATACCATAAAATACTAAAAATATACCAAAAACAATATTTGGTATAATGTTATAATACCACATTTTAAATATACCATAAAGTGCAAAATATACCAGATTATCAGTCAAAGCAGCTAAGAGTATACCAAAATAATATACCATAAAATGCTAAAAATATACGAATGACAATATATGGTATAATGTTATAGTACCACATTTTAAATATACTAAAGAGTGCAACATATTATCAGGCAAAGCAACAAACACTCCCAATAAGAAGACGTTGTTCCCATACAAATTATACATATCTTAAATTTGATAGCTACTAAATTTTCAGGAATCTTAGATACTACAGTTATAATTGTAACAGCGTATGAGTAACTGCCATTTGAAACAATGTTTAAATAGATCTTTCAATTGAACTGAAAATTTGTGGTAAAAAGTTTAAACTCGATATTCACACACTCACATTATTCAATGAATAGCCGACAACTTTTTATACCCGCTACCCATAGGGTAGAAGGGTATTATAACTTTGTGCCGGCAGGAAATGTATGTAACAGGTAGAAGGAGGCATCTCCGACCCTATAAAGTATATATATTCTTGATCAGCGTCAACAGCCGAGACGATATAGCCATGTCCGTCTGTCCGTCTGTCCGTCTGTCCGTATGAACACCTAGATCTCAGAGACTATAAGAGATAGAGCTATAATTTTTTTTCGACAGCATTTGTTATGTTTGCACGCAGATCAAGTTTGTTTCAAATTTTGCCACGCCCACTTCCGCCCCCGCAAATCAAAAAAATCGAATAACAAGCATAATTTTAAAGCTAGAGCTACGAATTTTGGTATATACAATAAGTACTGTAGTAGTTATGATTCCTGAAAATTTGGTTGCGATCAGAAAAAATTGTGGAAGTTATTAAAGAAATACTTTTGTATGGGCAAAAACGCCTACTTACTAGGGGTCTGAGTTGCTTTGTCCGACAATCTGGCACATTGTGCCGTTTATAGTATATTTTGAATGGTGTACTATATCGATATACCAAACATACCATTTGGTATATTTTTAGTATTTTTTTAGTATTTTCGGTATATTTTGAAAATGATACCGCAATATTTTGCCTTTATTAAAAATGGGTAGCGGGTATCTCACAGTCGAGCACACTCGACTGTAACTTTCTTACTTGTTTGTAATAATAATAATAATTTTTGGTATTATATGAGTTTAAGGTTTATCGCAAATAAGTTGAGTTGTTGTGGTACTAAATTGCTGTACTGTTTCAATAAATTGATAAATAAATTAAAACGAAAATGAAAAAAAAAATGTTGGTATTAGAAGATATTTCAAAATCATATTCGAATAACTTTGAATAAATCTTTGCTGAAACCTAAAACGAAGCTTAGAGAGATTTGAGCCAAAGAAAAATGATAGTTGCAATGCAGCATGTGGCACACTGCACTTGCCACACGCAGCGATGCGGGAGGGTGGTGAAAAGAGGAGAAGAGAGAAGAGAGGAGAGAAGAGGCGCATAATTTTTAGCAAAGAAATGAAATACAAATGTACACAAAAAAGTGTTTTTCTTTTTCTTGATTTTGGGCATTTAAATAACATTGTTGTTGTTGTTGTTGTTGTTGTTGTTTTGCTCCCCTGCAGCACTAGAAAAACGAAGCTGCGGCCGTTGACGTTGACGTCACATCGTGCAACGCATGCAACGCACGCACGCACGCGCTTTGTTGTTGCAGTTGCAGTTGCAGTGTTGCAGTTGCAACTGGTGTTTGTGCATTATATTTAAATATATATATATATATATATATAAGTTATGCATATATACACCATAGCTATAGCCATAGATATAGCTCGACTTCGACATCGACATCGACAGCGACTTCGTCGTCGTTTTATGTATAGCAAAATATAACAAAAAATAAAACAAAACGTCGACAGCGGCAGCAATAGTATCGACGACGACGGCGACGGCGACAGCGAAGAGTGGAGACCAAGAGTGGAGAGAGAGAGAGTGAGCGGAGAGAGGTGGCGAAGGGGAAGGGGAAGGGGGAGGCGCGTTAGCGTTTTCGCATAGGCCGAAAAAGGACGAGTTCGGCGCTCATTTGCCAGCGTTAAACTGCATGTGTGTGAGTGTGTAGACATGTTCATGCATGTCCATGCATGTCCATGTATGCGTGTGCATCGAGAGAAGAGGCGAGGGGCAGAGGGGGAAGGGGGAGGCAGCTCATCACGCAGGTATTGTGCACACATATTTTTATAGGGCTTCTCTCATTGCATTTTTATTTCATTTACTTTTTTTTTCCTCTCTCCTTTTTTGGGGTTTTTTTTTTTCGCTTTTTTTGTGCCCCCAACATTTGGATTACGCTTTGTTGTATTTCGTTAAATGTGTGCATGTGTGTGTGTGTGTGTGTGTGTGTGTGTGTATTTCATTTCAGTTTTGTTGCCTACCTCATTCCCTTTTTTTTTGCGTTCTTTTTGGTTTTTAGCGATTTCTTTTTGCAGCATGTTTTGGGCAGATTTTTATTTTTCGGTGGCTGCGCGTCGTCCACGAAGGGAGAAGGGGGGAAGGGGAAGGGGAAGAGCTGTTGCAGTCAGGCTGCAAGTGCAAGCGAGAGAAAGAGAGAGAGAGAGAGTGGAGACGAAAGAAGGTGGAAGGAGAAGAAGGAGAAACGCGGGTCGAAGCAGAGATTGAGAGCTTTAAGTAGGGGTAGCCAAAAGTGTGCGTCTCTCTGTATGTGTGAGTGTGTGTGTGTGTGTGTGTGTGATGATGATGACCATCCCAATGATGACGATGATGATGATGATGATGATGAGGAGAGACGCGGCTCATTATGAAGTTTGCCTGCATATTATGTGCAAGCCCCGCAGCGGCTCAGAACATTGCCGGACTTTGCCGTTGGAGCATTGACAACTGCAAGTCGACGCACACACACACACACACACATACGGTCACACACACACACACACACACACATATACGGTCACACACAGCAGGGACTAAAACCGACGCTGACGTCAAATGCCGACGCAAGCAGCGACAGCGACAGCGACGTTAACGCCAACGTCAACGTCAACGCTGATCCCAAAAAAAGTTTCTGGGCAACATTATATTCGAATAGTTCAGATCCATTTAGATGAACATCAGTTAGCTATCGGATTGGGACGTGCGTCGACCAAAGCAGCCAAGAAAGCAACCAACAAAGAAACCAACCTAACAGCCAAGTAATCAACCATCTCAATAGAACTCTCAATAGAAAGAAACACACACAAAAACATCATAAAAACAAAAAAAAAAACAAAAAAGAAAATATAAATCACAAACTAAACTCTGATTTGGAGCGGATTCAGTGCAATGCCATCTGTCGCATCGCCATCTAATCTTCTCCAGAATGAAAAGCTCATTGCAGCAGACTCTTCTCTTCATCCTCATCCTTGGACTCTAATCTAAGCCCCAACAAAAAAAAAAGAGAAAAATCAAACGCGCTTCGACTCAAAAGTGTTGACAAACTTTTCACTTCTTTTTGTTCAAGTGCTGAGAAACGATTCTGTTCCGTTTTTTTTTTCCTGTTTGTGTTATTGTGCGATTTGCAAGTGCAACTTTCAAGTGAACAAACAAACAAAAACAACAACAAAAACAAAGCAAAAGAAAGTGACTTCTTAAATACATACATGTATATCTTTGGCTTCATGGACTATGCCATAAAAGAACTCTGATTCAAGTTGAACACACACACTTCGATCTTTGATCTTCAATCTTCGATCTCCGAACTCCGAATTCCGAATTCCGAACTCGACCTGGATCCAAAGCAGGTAGGTCAATCTCAACCTCAACTTTAAACACATTCAAGTTCCGTTTTCAAGCACTTGCTATGTAAGTACACTTATCCCTCACCTTCTTGGACAGCTTATGCTTAAAGTCCTCCACATTTGGTTCATAGAATCATCACAATCAACTTCCTAAACACATTTATCGAATCACATTCTTAACTCGATAACTAATCAGATGCTGTTTATCGACTTAGGAGACTTTTATCGAATCACTTTCACATTAAGCATAGTTCTTCGACTATTTATTGACTTAGGAGACATTTATCGAAACACATTCTTAACTCGATAACTAATCAAATGCTGTTTATCGAATTAGGAGACTTATCGACACCTTTTCCCAACTCGATAACTAATCCCTTGATTGTTTATCCACTTAGGAGACTTTTATCAAAACAGATTCTGAACTCGAAAACTAATCCCTCAAGTTTTCATCGACTTAGGAGACTTTTATCGAATCATCTTCCCAATAACAGCGTAGTTCTTCGACATTTTATTGACTTAAGAGACATTGAATCACATTCCCAGCTCGATAACTAATCTTTCAACTGTTTATCGACTTAGGAGTCATTAATCGAATCATATTCTTAACTCGGAAACTCATCCTTGGGCTGTTTATCGATTTAGGACACAGATTTCGCTTGTCCTGATTGTCCTCAAATTGCTTTCAAAGTATCTGAATTCGACACAAAACAATTTAAGAAAACAATGTTTTGGTTTATCAACTGAAAAAAGTAAAGCTTTGGATATAATTAGTGACTATCGAGTATCGCTATGGTTATCGACTACAGAATATAATTTCGATTAGAGCACACATTGTTAATGTTGAATTTGACACAAACGAAATGAAATAGAACAAACTTGGATTTGATTTGCGGCTGTCGAGTGTCGCTATCGCTATCGATATAGTTATCGATAAGAATTACTTAAGTATGATAAAAGTTAACCAATCCCTTCGCAACCAATAACAACACTTATCTTTCTGCAGATGAACTCAGACATAGAAAATTTGAATTTTAGTTTCTTTTTAACATATAAGAATTATCGAATATTGTCATAGATATCGATATCGATTACTTAACAATTTTAAGATCTAAGCACAAATACTCTGTTCACAACTTAATACTCAAGTTTAACTTGTGTTATCCAACTCGGAAATAGGCAACCTCAGTTTCATTTGCTATTATCGATAAACTTAGTTTCTTTTGTAATTATCAAATATTGATATCGATAATATTGAAGGAGAATATTAAGAATTCTATTCGGATTAAAGCACAATCTTCTATAACCGATGTAACAACAACAAAAACAACAATAAAAATAATAATAATAATAATATGATAATGAGCAAAAATGCCGCATTCATAATTTCCATACTCAAAGGGGCAACAACAACAACAACAATTAGAAGAAGAGGAAGAGGAAGCGAGGCGTCAGAAATGACAAAGTTATAAAAACAATAAGAACAACATTTGCTTTATCATTTTTCACACTTTTCACTCTGCGACTGCGAATGGTGCAAACACAAAACACAAAACACAAAACAGAACACACAAAAGAAAAAGAGTGCAACAAAAATGTGCCACTTGCCCATCATCGTCTCGTGTTGATGCCACACATTCGTGCCACAAAAACACACACGTTGCATAGAAAACTACTAAAACGGCGTTTAAAACGCGGAAACGAAACGAAAACTTCCCTTTCCGAGAGTCGAGTCGAGTCGAGAGTCGAGAGTTGAGTTGAGTCGAGAGGATTCTCCTCTGCATATGCTGCGGTCGTCCTTCCCCTTGCCCCTTGCCATCAGGCAACCATTCAGTCAGCGCCACGAGGCATAGGCGGCATGCAGCATGTGGCATGCGGCATGCGGCATTCAGCATAACAAGCACTCCAACTCCAGTTGCAACTCTAAAAAAATGCAAACATAGACAAAGTCAACAAAGTTGGACGAGGCGTCTAACTCTCTCTCAATGTGTTGTTGCTACCACTTGCTACCTGCCACTTGCCACAGTTGCACAGTTGCAACGTCAGAAAAGTCAATTGCGACACAATTGTGTGTGTTTTTGTTGCAACCTTCTCCAAGTGATGCACTCAATTTGTTGCGATTAACGGTGGCAACTCCAAAAAAAAATGAAAAAACGGAATATCCTTTGAGTTGAATACGTTTAGTGATACACAGAAAGAAAAAAACGTGCTCAAATCCAAGCACGATTGTTTGTATGTCAATCTTGATATTCAATATTAAAAGTCTTGTTTCAAGAATGGAAAAATCTTGAAATTGAATCAAGACAATCTTCATATAAACAAAAAAAAAGGAAGTAATCGATTGCAATCTAGAAATTCAAAAATATAATCTTGCTTCATTCATCTTCAAATTGAACCAAGAACATTTTAAATCAAGATCAAACGTTCTATACTAATTCTAAATTGCATTTACATACTTGATATCAGATTGAATATGACTCAAATACGAAGATGAAACAATCTTAGTTCAAGATTAAAAGTCTTGTTTCAAGAAAGGAAAAATCTTGAAATTTAATCAAGATAACCAAATCTTAAATCAATATCAAACAATCTCAAATTTAGATTGTTTCAAGTAAACCAAAATATATTTACTTTTTTTAAATATTAGTTTTCAAACTAGAGTTTGAACCCAAGGCAATGATTAGCATCTCTACTTAATGGGATAAACAGCCACAACACCAGAAATTAGGTTCAAATTATAAAGGAAGGGAATTCCAATATTTTAAGAAACAAGAACAAAATTCTTTTTTTTAAGATCTCTTAAATAAGAAGTTTCTAAACTTAAAGTGTAAATCTAAATCTTCTAAGCTTAGAGTGTAAATTTAGCATAAAACTCATTTCAACCCAAAAATCGTATTACCAGATTGTTATTTTGAAGATTGAAAAGTTCTTAAATCAAGATTTGCAATTTACATTTCAATCTGGAATAAATCTTAAAATAAAATGTTTTCAATCTTAAAATGCAAATTGAGCATAAAAATCTTAATTTAATGTTCTTTCAATCCAAAAATCTAATCTTGAATCAGAATTCTTTTCAATCTAATCTTTTTCTCTCTGTGTAGGGAAATGCAGAAAAAGCAGTTGAATTTAATGCGCTGATATTAGTATTTATGCAAGTTGCAAGCAACTCCTTGGCAGTTGCATAGTTGCATAGTTGCCTAGTTGCCTAGTTGCCTCGTTGTCTGGCTTTTCGTTTTGGTGTGCAACCGCTAATGTGCGCTATTTAATATCAATTTGCATTTGCGCTAAATCGTTGCTTATTAATTAATTGCAAATTGAATGAAATGCGAAGCCAGTTCTCTCTGTGTGTGCATGTGTGTAAATGAGAGTTAGAGAACCTGCAACACACACACACACACACACACACATACGTATATATTTCACAAACCAAACCAGATCGTATTTAATTACGCAGCCTTTGTGCGTTTAATTGCCTGCAATCTAATTTAATGAATTCAACTTGCAACGTTGCACAGTCTTCTGCTTCTTCTACTCCTCACTCCTTCCTCCCTCTCTTTCTATTCATAGTCAAATTACGCATACGACGCGTAAGCCAATGAGTGACTCTTCTTCTTGCTAGGCTTTCTACATCCCAATCAAGATCGAAACAATAAAAAAACTTTATCTAAAACTTTATCTACAATATTATTATTATTCATAATCATTATATTTGAGTAAAATTTTTGGTACGTTGGTACGCATCGAAAACATATCCAATTCTAAGTTTCCATATTATAAATGATTCGGATGATTAGTTAGCAAAGAATGAATTTTCATAAGAATTCGAATTTCAAGAAAATTGTATTCGAGGTTTAATTAAAAAGATTCCCCCAAAGAAAATATCAGTCGAATATACATATATAGAAATATTCTCCACACCCGAAAATCAAAGAAGCGCGCACACGAAATGGGGAAGAACAAGAACAAGAAGAAGAAGCAGAAGTAGAAGAATGAAACGAGAGAGAAGAATCATCACAGAAGAAATTCCAGCCCCGAAAATTGTTCGCAGAGTAAATTGACTGCAATTTTTGGTTTTTAGGAAAGAACAGAGCACAAACTGAACTGAACTGAACTGAAATGTTGTGAGGAGTCGGTTCAATGACCTACAAAAAACACAAACTGAAGCCAAACAAAAGCCCCCCCAACCAAACAACAAAAAGCAAAAAGCAAAAGCAAAGCCAAAGCCAGAAACCAAAACAAGAGCAACGCAACAATGAACAGAGATCAGCAGCGAGATTTTTGCTGTTTCTATGTACACACACACACACATACAGGCAATGCAATGCACACGTAAAGACGCGATCTCGAGGCTGTTAGAGAAAGACACACACACAAAAGGCAAGAGGAGTCAGCGAAGCAGAGAGAGAGAGAACGAAAGGGAGAGAGCAGCGTGCAGTTTGCCCAAAATATCAAAAACCCGAAACTTGCACACACACACACATACAGACAGACAAACGAACACACTTACAGTGAAAGAGGCGTGCATACAAAAATATCAAATAGCAAATTACTCATGCGCCAAACGACGAAGCTGCTGCTGATGATGAAGCACAAGAATACGATGATGATGATGATGGCTGGCAAAGGGGGGAGAGGGGGAAAGAAGAAGCGAAAATGCGGCCAGCGAGGATTGAGCTTGAGTCTGAGAGGGACAGAGAAAGCAAGCAAGAGAGCAGCAGCTGCAGTTCAACGACTAGCGAAAGCTCAAAAAGCGCAGCAATAAAGGATCGCAACAACAACTTAGAGAGTGAGCGAGAGAGGGTGAGGCACAAGAGTGCAGTTTATGGGTAGATGAAGGGGAGGAGGGGGGATGCTCTTGATGCTTTGCAATGGGGCCAACAGATGGCGCACACATCCGAAACAAAACGAAGCTGTCAAGGCGGACATTAAAGTAATTGCCAAGTACTCGCATAATTTCTGACTGTATATGTATGTATGTGTGTGTGTGTGTGAGTGAATTGATATTATCTTTGTAAATACATTGATAGAACTCACCTGGCCAATCAGAGCTAATTACTGTTTAACCCATTTAAGTAATATCCATTTAGTGCCAATTTCAAATGCAATTTCATATGCACTTTCTCCTCCATTTGCATTTTGTGAAGTCAGCTGGAAAGCTTTTCTCATTAACTTCTTCGTCAAACTGCAAATGCGAAACGATAGAAATGTAATCGAAATTAATTCTAATTATTCAAATAGATTTATGTATGTACATGTATATGTGTGTGTGTATGAATGTATGTATGTAGATGTGGAATAATATGACGCAACGCGTTTGCTCATTTTCATAAAGAAAACAGAGACAGCAAAAGGGCACAAATACATCACACGCACACACATGTGTCCCATGAAAAGGTAACAGAAAAATATACAAAAATGCAAAAAATATATAAAAACACAATGCAAAATAATGCAGCGAACCTTGTATCCGGTTAGACTAGAATTTCGGGTATTAAATGACAACAACAGCGCCAGCAGCAGCAGCAACTACAATAATAACAACAACAACAACAGCAACAACAACAACAATTGCGATCAACAGCGAAGCCGTTCTAATCTTGCAAAACAGTTTTTATACTCGAAATATAATAAGCACAAATTTAGAGCAGTTCTATGGCCGCCACACAAACACACACACTTAGCACTTATACAGTCTTATACTTTTACTTCTACTTGCACACTATCTATTTGCACTGAACAAACACACTTAGCACTTATACTGTCGCTGTCTCTGTCTTCTACTTATAACTTTGCACTGAACTATGCACAAACATATATGTACACATTTATACATTCTAAGTCTTCTACTTATACCTTTGCGCTATTTACAATTCTACGCACAAACATACTTAGCACTTATACTGTCTCTGTCTTCTACCTTTGCGCTGATTACAACACACACTTGTAACTTCTATTCTTACTTATACTTTGGACAGACAGAGAGACAGACAGTACAGTCAGCTCAGACAGCTATTGCGTGCATTAAAAGAGTATCACAATATTCTGTACTACAACTAATTTGAAAACTAATAAAAGGGAATCAAAATATTCTATACTGAAACTAATTCGAATTCAGACAGACAAAATACTAAATATACTTTTGAAATATAGGTGTGCTGCATTACCTTGGTTGAAGCGTTTGAAGTCCTTCCAAGTTTCCAGATTAATACATTATGTTAGTCATTAAGTCAAAGACATCACAAATGAATTAATGCAACGATCTTCGTATAATAATAATCACAACACAACACATCATCATCCTCTATTCCTCTGCTCATGATCACACGAATACGTGTGTGTGTGTGTATGTGTGTGTGTGCATACCATATAATATATGCATCGCGGAATGTATGTAGAATGTACATATTTTTTGCCAAGCGTCAGACGCCTACGAAAAAATGCGCAACTGCATAGGCGACAGCAAAGAAGAAGAAGAAGCAAGAGAAGCAGCAAGGCGAGGCGAGTGCGCGAGTGCAAGAGCGAGACGGGAAGACGCGAACGACGAGAACCAGAACAAGAACGACACTTGTATGCCGTTCACACACACACACACACACACACACACACATACACATCCGCAGCTGCAGTGGCTTGTGTGTGTGTGTGTGTGACTATTCAGTTTTGGCGCTGTTGCCGAAAAGCCGAAAAATATTTTGTATGTTTTTTTGGCAGTCATTGACCCGCGATGCGATGCGATGCGGCCATGGCCAAGGCGAACGAACACGAACTAACGACATGAGAGACGGGAGGGGGGTGAAGCCAAAGGAGCGGACAAACGAAACGATGTAGAAAGATAGCAAACAACTTAAACACAGAGAGCGATAGTCTCAGCACACTCACACACACACACACACATACTTGCCGGCTGTCTAAAAGCTCCTGACCTGACGGTGATCTCACTGCAGCTTTTGTTCTTTCTCTCTCTCTGACGCTCGCAGTCGCAGTCGCAGTCGCATTCGCAGTCGCAGTCGACGTTGCCGTCGCAGTCGCTCTCATTCTTATTCGCCACGCATTTGGCATTGAGTGTGGGCTGAGAGCTTTTTGATTTTTTTTGGCAATGACTGCAGCAGAGTGCGAGCGCACATACATATGTATGTGTGTGTAAACAGGGTGCTTAGAAGGCAGGCACTGCACTGTGGATGGTGTGTGGATCGCTGTGTGGATCGTTGCATAGTCAGACAAATAACCGAAAATGATTCACGCGAGGCCCCCTACGAATTGCGTGGTGATAAGTGCAATGACTTCTCTCTCCCTCCTTCAGCTTCAGCTTCAGCTTCAGCTTTAGCTTTAGCGATTTGCGTGGCATTGACACACACACACACATACATAAAGTTGTGTATGCTGATGTGATTATGAATACAAATACGAGTGCTAAATGTGAATGAGTGTGGCGACTGTTTTGAAGGCTTTGACCTCGCCACTGACTAATTGCATTTGTTGTTGTTCCTGTGTTGTTGTTGTGGTTGTGATCTTAGCTTGCATCTCTTTTGCCAGTAGATCGATCATCGATCACTGCTCAGCTTAGTTGCCCTCTCTCTCTCTCTCGCACTCTTCCCCCCCTCTCGATATCTCTCTGCACTGTTCGTGTTCCCGTTTTCAGTTTTGTGTTTGGCCGATAAGACGAATCGCAGTTCGCAGTTCGTTGCACGCTACACAAAACAACTGCGAGAAAGAGCGAGGGAGCGAGACGGAGCGAGAGTCGACAAAATGTGTAACAACAATAAGTTAAAAATAAACATACGAAAAGCGAATTGCAAAACTCTGTGAATGCTGTTTATCAAATTCAAGTGAATACTTTTTGCAGCTAGTCGCAGCTCAGTCTGAATAATGACTAAGAGTAGTCACTCTCCTCTTCTTCTTCTTCTTCTTCTTCTCACACTAGTCACACACTTTCAGAATTATTTTGAAATCCTTTGCAAAAAAATAATAACTGATGATTGTCCCACAACGTTTTCAATTGAATTCCAAATTCAGAACTACTTCAAAATAGAAAAATTTAAATCGAACTTTGAGATTAAATTACTAATAAATTAAATATATAGTTTAACTCATAATGTTTCTAGTTGAATCGAATATTCATATTTACTTTTCAATTTCTGCTTTTCACTTTTAATAAAATACAAAAGTTTATAATCGTCATCAGCGTCGCTGCTTTAAATACATTTTGTCAACTTGAATCTTACTCGTCGTAAGTATGTGTATGTGTGTGTGTGTGTGTCGTAGTTTGTAAGCTTTCAAAAGTTATCAATCATGCCCCGTTTTACGCCTTACACACCCCTCTATCGTTGTCTCTTTTGCACACACGCACCATCAAATGACTATGAGCATTTTTAATGAAAAGCCTTGCGTTGCCTCCTTCACTTACCTTCGTCTCCCCCCTCCTGTTCTTCTTCTTCCTCCTCCTCCAGCACTCACATATACATAACTGTACACACACACACATGTGTACACATACTTGTACAGTTACATAGATTGCATGTTCTGAATCCGAACAATATTAAAAAGCGAACTAGAAGTTATTGCTGCCTTACTCGCGCCTCTCTCCTCCTTTCTATCATTCTCCCTATTCGAATATATTCGTCTCCTCTTTCTTTTTCGACAGCCGCTCTCTAAGTCGTTCCTCCTCCCCTCCTCCTTCCCCCACCACTCTACTCTCACACAACAACAACACAAAACAACACAGCGAAGCATCGAAAGATGTTATAGAAATTTTTAAACATGTTTCAACTACGCAGGCCTCGCCTCCTCCTCTCCTCCCCCACTTGCTCACACTCTCACTCACACACACACACTCACACTCACACTCCTAAAACTTATCCCATCGTGCTGCAGGCAGCGGCGTTGTATTTGAGTAACTCTATTCATCATTTTGCGCGCTTCCTTAGCCACCCTCCGCCTCCGCCTCCGTCCCCCCTTCCCAACGTTTCTGTCTCCTCTCTCTCGCCCCCATCTACATCTTTGCCTTCATCTTCTTGCTGCCACCCCCTCTTCTCCACTCTTCGTCCTCGGCTAACCAACAGAAGCAGAAGCAGAAGCAAAGCAAAAAAAAAAGCAGAAGCAAGTGAAAACAGCAACACCAAATGTCGACCCTAAAAGACCCGTTTCTTTTTTTCTTTCTTCTTCGAACATGCGAAATTATTTGTGAGTGTGTATGTGTGTGTGTGTGTCCTTCTAATCAACTTCTACTCAACTGTTACTCAACTGTTGTTTAATAAATAAGATAATAATTTGAATTATAAGATAACTATGAGCCCATTTATTATTTGCGACGGATTTTAATACATCGCTTTTCCTTTATTGTTTTAACTGTTGAATTTTTTCTACATGCATACAAATACAAACTAAGATGATCAATTTGCATTGTAAGAAGAACAATCTTTGAAGAATATTAAGCGACATTAGTTTTTCTATGTAAAACGAAGTAAAAATTATTATTATTGCAAATATATATTTCATTTACACATCAAATTTATAGGCATGTAGAAAATTTAACAGTTATTATCTTAAATATTTCGATTAGCAATGTTTAAAAATGTTTGATAATAAAGAGTTTTTGAAATCTAGTAAAAATTCGAATTTGTAAGCAATTATTTAATTCTAAGCAAAATATAAATTGTTAATCTTAAAAAAAGTAAACGTTTTTTCTAACATCTTTAAAAGTTAACAAATTCAACTAACATTATTATCTTAAGTACTTTAATTAGCAAAGTTTGATTATAAAGGAGTTTATTCAAGTTTGTAAATATTTCGACTACTACTATTTATTTTTAGACAAAAATCACAAAAAGAAAAGGTTTTTGTTTATATCATTATGGAATTTGAAAATATTTTAAAAAAGTTTATTATTTCTCACTTTGATTTTTGTTATAAAAAAGTTTATTAATTCTCTTTTCTATATTCTCCGAGTTGTAAACAGACAAAATAAAAGAATCCTTCAAAGATTTTTCTTCTGACGATGCAAATTGACCGTGTTTACTAAGGAAAAAAAGCAGTCGGGTCTGAAAATCAGCCAGAAGTGAAAACTGCTTACAAGGATTTCTCTCTCAGCATCTAAAAACCAGCGTCTTCTGCCTCCTCCATATTTACTCCCAACTCCCATCGCACTGCTTTTTTAATACTTACTAAAGAACACACACACACAAACACACACGTCTTTGTACATGTCTACATATGTGTGTGTGTGTGTGTTTACTTCAAGCAGCATTTGTGGTGAGCAGAGGAAGTGAAGGAGGAGAATGTGGAGAGCGAGATGGAAATGGAGATGGAGATGGAGATGCTTTGTATAAGTATAAAATTCTAAAAAGAAGTATTAATCCTTAGCTTAAACATTTGCCAACCGCAGCAACAGTAACAGTAGGCTTCACTTCCTTCGCACACACATACACACACACTCGCACACACACACATACACACACTCACAACAAGGCTCAGCCAAGAACTGAACAATCTTGCGTACTTTTTTTTGCTTACCGATTTCATTTGATGCGAATTCTGTTTTCCTTTTTCCACATTATTCTTGGAGTATGATCCGTTAAAATAGATTCATAATTCCATATTTGGTTTTAGCAAAACTAAAAGGAAGGATGGAAAAAAGTATTGAAGTGGTTAAAATTATTGAAGACATAATTTAATACTTTTCAATTGAGTTGAATTGTATGATATTATTTTAGAGTTTGAATGTGTAGCCAAGCCGAATTATTTTCCTTTTTTCGTTTCCAATTATTATTAAAATAAATAAATGGTAAAAGCTTATGCAATACAATCGAACATTCTTGAAGAATTATTCAATAGTTTTATTTGAGATCCTATTTAGAAAAACTCATACACTAACAAATAAGAAAGCTACAGTCAAGTGTGCTCGGCTACATTCAAAATATACCATAGAAGTCAAAATATACCAGATTTTCGTCCAAAGCAACTATAACTCCATTAAGGTGTAATTTGCCATACGAAAGTATTTCCTAAATAACGCATACAATTTTTATCTGATTGAAACCAAATTAAATTTACTATAGTTATCATTTGTAGGGGCAAAAGTGGGCGTGGCAAAAGTTTAAAACAAACTTTATTTGCATTCAAATGTAACAAATGCTGTCGAAAAATATTATATCTCTATCTCTTATAGTCTCTGAGATCTAGGTGTTCATACAGACAGACAGACAGACAGACAGACGGACATGATTATATCGTCTTGGCAGTTGACGCTGATGAAGAATATATATAAATTATAGGGTCGGAGATGCCTCCTTTTGCCTGTTACATATATTTTGCCTGTTACATATACTATAAAGACTGTTAGTTGTACATTAAGTTACTGATTCTGCAAGCGCGTCCACAAATTTTCTATATCGAAATAGTCTCAAATCGGAGCGCTAAAAGTGTGCGATAAATTCCTATATTCGCTGAGCTTTCAACAGGCATTTAATTCAACTACACCGGGGGAAAGGGGAATAGCAGAGGGAGAGGGGGGAAAGGGGATGGGGAGCAGAAGTACAATTACTTTGCATTTTCTTCAGATTTCCACAAATAGCAGCAGCAACTTCTAATCCACCCAAAAATGAGGATCCCAAAAGTGGGCAAAAGCAGCGACTACAACAACAACAACAACAACAACAACAGCAGCAACTGCAGCCAGTGTTGTTAAGCAAAAGAAGGAGAAGAAGAAGAACACGAAAAAGAAGCAGAAGAAGAAGAAAAAGCAGCGACGCTGACTGCGTACTTACTTTTGGCTTCGTATCGCTTTTATTCAAATTCATAATCGCAAAATTTTTATATTCTACTTATGCTCAAAAGGCGCGTGTGTGTGTGTGTGTGCAAGTGTGTGTGTGTGTGTGTAGTGGGTGGCAAGGACTAGTGGATGGCTTTGTGCTGGGCCTACAATACACTCGATAGCAGCCAATAGCACCCGCTGCCTCCCTCTTCGTCTTCGTCCTCGCCTTCGTCTTCGTCTCTTTGCTACATCTTTAGTCCCGATGCCGTTACTTGGTCTCTGTCTCCCTCTCCTCCTTCCCCTTCCCCACCGCCTCTGTCTTCGTCTCCTTGCTGCAACCCATGCCCCAATGCCTCATGCTGTAATCGGAAACTTTCCTCTTTCTTAACATTTTTCATCTTTCTTTTTTTTTCGTTTTTTTTGTTGTATTTTGTGCTTTCATTTTGCTTGTGCCAAAAATACAAAAAGTACGCTCTGAGCAGGGGGAACGCCATGGTGGAGGAGGAGGGAGGGGGGGAGGCCAAAAGCGCTGAGAATGGAATGAATGAATAATAAAAGCGAAGCACTCGATGGCGTAGAATTTGAATAGAAGCTTAGTTTTTCGCTTATACAACAAAAACTTTACTTTCTTTTTTTTTCGGGGTTGTTTCCAATTTTTTTCTACTTTGCCGACGCCGCGAACGCGGGCGGGTGTGTGTGTGTGTGTGTGTATGTGTGTGTGTGTGTGTCTGTAGTGTGAGTGTATTTAAGTTGCACAGTCAGAAAAGGGCAAGAAAAGCGTTTTTACAAAGCGACACACACAAGAGCGAAAGCGAGAGCGAGAGAGATAGAAGGGAACAGGACTGATTGTGTGAGTGAGAGAGAGAGAGAGATAGATGCTCGCATAGTAGACGCAGACGCAAGACGGCAGAAGAAAAACTGAAAAGTTTATAATTACTTATTTTTTGATGAATTGGGTAAATATTAAAAAAGGAAAAAAACGAAAAGCTACACACAGAGAGAAGAGGAGGACGAAGGCAGAGGACGACGGTAACGGGAATAGAACGATAGAAACGATAACTGGGGGCGGGTCGGGTTCGCAGCCAACTAGAGGGGCGGGGGCGGGGCGGGGGCGGGGGCGGTGGAGAGTGGGAGGACAAAACTTGAAGCGGCAGCGTTATAGCCAAAAAGGTACAGAAAGCGCGCGCTTAAAAAGAAATACGACTACATTAAAAATTATCGATCGATTTTGTACTTTTTATTTTCTTTTTGATTATTCTTACTCGCAAGCAAGCAGCGTTGCTGCTGCCAGAAAATCAGCACAAATGGAAAACTATGTTGCAGGGAAAATGTCAAAGAATGAACTCGCAATCGCAGTAGATAATTTTGAAGATGAAAATATAATTCTGGACATTTGCACATCGATTAGGAAACTAATTAAAAGAGAGAAGCTAGTACTGAGCTTCTGATTAGAGATGGAAGCAAAAAACTGATTACACATATGTTAAACAAAAATCACAAAATTAAGTAGAGCTAAAGAACTATCGATAGTAAGTCATCGATAGTGTCGATAATACATACACATATGTTTTCTTAATAATATTAAGTCGCCAATAACTGAAAGTCATGAAAATAGCTGCTGTGTCTAGGTTAAATAAATAATTTTAATAATAATAAATTTGAATGTGTAAAAGTTTGGAACTAAATTCTAGGAATTCATTACTAAAATTGGCTATCGTCAAAGGTCATAAATAATTCTTCTATAACTATTGATGCTAAAAAGAATTCATATATAAGAAAAGATGAAAATTGCACGACATATGGTATACTAAATGTACCACAGCATGAAATATACCAAATAATATACCAAAAATGTACCAAAGGTTATATTTCTAATATCGATGAAGTTGTACTATGAAATATACAATCGCAAAATATATCAAATAATATACTTCGAGCATACTAAAGTATACCAAAAACAATATTAAGTATATCGATTAACCATAGAATACTATATACCAAAATATATCAGATTGTCAGTCAAAGAATTGATTTCGAATTCATTCAAATTGTTGATATGGAATCTTAAAAAGTTCTATATAAATAATATTAAGAAGTTGCCTAGTTAGTCACAGCGATTGGAATTTTAAAGGATGAAATCAAATACAAGTGAAAAATACTTGGATTTCAACAAGTCAATAGATAAATAAGATGACAAAGTTGCAGCTGCATTGAGTCGATAGAGTCAAAGTAATTAGGATGTCAAGTGCTCCTCGAAGCTAATCAGTGCACTCTAGGGGAAAAAATGGCTGGCCGAGAAGAGGGGAGGACCAGAAGAGAGGGGGGCGAAGAAGGCGCCAGGTGTAGAAGATAGAAACTCAACTTCATTTGCCCAATTAATTTGTTAAATATGTAATTCAATTTCGCAAGGAAGCGGCAAAGACATCGACAACAACAACAACATACCAAGATAGGAGGGGGAAAGGGGGAAGAGGGGGGTGGCAGGCAAAAGCAAAGACATCCTTATTAAGTTTAATTGAATTTGTCGTTTGTTTTCATTGCTCATGTTGCATGTTTTATGCTTTCCCCGACGCTTTTTGTTAATCAAATAAACTCTAAATAATCAAAAAGCGCAATGAAGTTTGCCAGTCAGCTGCAGAAGAGTCTCCGCCCCCTCCTCTCCCCCTCCCCGCTACTCCTTCTCAGCTGTCTGTGGGCGAGGAAACCAAAGCAAGCAGACGACAGAAGTGAGAGGAGACGGCAGATTGAGAACGCCAAAGGAAATGCGCTTTATGAATTTTATTAAAAATAAATTCAAAATTCCTTTGCGCTGTCTGTGTGAAAGTGTGTGTGTGTTCTTTGACTAAAGAAAGAATAAGTAACAGGTGAAAATTGAAGTGATCTTTCATCAATCAATCCATCAGTGATGCCATCTGATGTTCTCTGTCGCAATCATCTATTCAACTATTGGCAGTTAACAGTGTGTGTGAGGAGAAAATGTTTATGTAGAGAATGTGTGGAGCGTGTCAGTGGAGTGTCAGTGGAGAGTGTGTGTGGAGAGAAAAAGTGGAGAGTAAGTGTGGAGAGTGTGTGGAGTGTCAGTGGAGAGTAAGTGTAGAGAGTATGTGTGGAGAGTATGTGTGGAGAGTATGTGTGGAGAGTGTGTGTGGAGAGTGTGTGTGGAGAGTGTGTGTGGAGAGTGTGTGGAGAGTGTGTGTTTGGAGAGTGTGTGTGAGGAGAGAATGTGTATGGAGAGAATGTGTGGAGAGTGTGTGTGGAAAGTGTGTGTGGAGAGTGTGTGTGGAGAGTGTGTGTTTGGAGAGTGTGTGTGTGGAGAGTGTGTGTGGAGAGTATGTGTGGAGAGTAAGTGTGATGAGTGTGTGTGAAGAGTGTGTGTGGAGAGTATGTGCGGAGAGTATTTGTGGAGAGTGGGTATGGAGAGTGGGTGTTGAAGTAAAAATAGAGTAAGAAACAGGTGAAAATTGAGTCGACCTCTCATCAATCAATGATCAATCAGTGATGCCATCTGATGGTCTCTCTCTCCGATTCATCTATTGGCAGTTAACAGTCAGAGAAAGAGAGCGAATCTTGTGCATTATTCGCAGCTGTAATAGTCATAATCTGGGCCACAATCGCAGCCATCAAAGCAAAGTCGCCTCTAGTGCCCCATTCTTGCCACACTACGCGTAAACTTTCCTCAACTAACTCGCACACACACACACAGACACACACACACTTACAACTATGATGGCCACCCACTAAGAATATTTTCAAATGCTGCCAAGGGGCGTCTCATCAGCCATTTCCACATTTTCCACAATTTCCACCATTGCCACATTTCTCGTTTCTCGCTTCTCGCTCGCGTTTCGCGTTTCTCGTTGCCTTTGCCCGTTTGCCCGAAGCCTTCTTAGCGCCAGAAAATCTGCGGAATTTATAAAATTTTCATAGTTACAACTTTCTTTATGTTGACCGGGTGAGAGGAGGAGACGAGACGAGACGGGAGAGGAGAGGAGAGGATAGCAAGCGCCGCGTTAACTTAATGTGCAGTACACTCCAGAGAGAGGGTGGGTGCCTGGGGGGAGGGGTGAAAGAGAAGAGGAGCCACACGCTGTCGTCTTGCTTCTATTTTGCAGTTTAGTTTCAAATACATTTTCCTTCTTCTTTTTTTGGCAATACATAAGACGCTCCATTATTATTATTATTATTATTCCTGCTGCTGTTTTTTTTTCGTTCAGTGTAAATGGGATTAAGAGAGACGCGCGCGAGACAGAGACAGGCATAGAGAGTTAGAGAGAGAGAGAGAGGGAGCGAGAGGGAGCGAGAGGATAGCGTAATAAGATGCGGCTGTTTTGTTGCTGTTGCTGTTGCTTTTGCTGTTGTTACTATGAAGCAACTCGCAACTCTACGCCAAACCCAGCGAAACAGAAAACAGCAGCCTCCCCTCTCCCCCTCTTCCGCTATCCACCCACCTCTCAGTTCTTACAGCTGCTGCCGCTGCTCGGCAAACAGAGGCAAACTTTTCAGCGCTCTAACAGTTTCTCCTATACCTAAAATATACCGTCAGATGAGGGTTAGGCATCGGGGTATATCCCCAACCCTCTGCTCCGCGGAGAGGGGGGAGGGGCAGGGAGGGATAAAAAGGCAACCGAAGGCAGCGAGCAACGGCGAACTGGGAACTGAGAACTGGGAACCGAAAGGAGCGAAAGGAAAGCCAAAGAAAATACGTACGCACGGCGCGAGAAATGTTAAAAAATATTTTTATAGCTACGCGAAACGTTAGAATAGTGTTTGCCTCTGTGTGTGTGTGTGTGTGTTGTGTGTGTGTGTATTATGTATATAGAGAAATGCTGCTGCTGCTGCTGCTACTTCGCAGTCTCTGTCTCTGTCTCAGTCGCTGCTGCTGCCAAAGTTTGAAGGTCGACGTCGTCGTCGTCGTCGTCTTCTTCTGCTTTTCCTTTTCTACTTCTTGATGTTGTTGTTGTTGTTGTTGCAGTTGTTAGTCAAATGGGGTGTTGATTGAACGGTTGGTTGCCCTTCCTCCCACCTCCCACCTCCCCCCGCCACCCAAGCCAATGTTTCTTTTTTCATTTTTTCTGTGTGCTCCTTGTTTTGCGTTTAGACACAAATTTTACAGTCCACCCACATACAAAAAAAAGCAACCGAAAAAAGGAAAGAAATGCTGCAGCAGGTTCGGTAAAGTTGGCAAAAGTATTGGCTGAGCATGTATCGAAAGATTGGCAACTAACAGCAAATAGCGAAGGAGCAATCGGCAGACAGACGGACGGACGGACAGACGGACAGACAGACAGACAGACGGAGGGAGAACGGCTTCTGCACTTAGCGTTGGCTACGCAGTTAACTGCGCTGTCGATGCTCTGCACTAAATAAATTGTAATACAAAGTTTTCGCTGAATTATTATGTATTCAAATCGATATCAGGCCCGAGACAGAGAGGCGCATAAGCACGAGACGGGAAGGGAGAGGGAGAGGGAGAGAGATAGAAAGATTGCGTTGTAGTGAGATTTTCGCTGTCGCTGTACAGTTGTGCGTGCCACACTAAGAGGCAGCAACAACAGCAGAGGCTGCTTAAATCTGGCAAAATAGAAAATCTCGACTTATTTGCACTTCTTTTATTCTCCTTCTCTTTTTTTTCGGTTGTTTAGTTACTCTTCTTGTACGGTGCATCACGTATAAGCAGAGTGTGCTGACAACCAAAAAGCAGTCAATGTTTGCACGGGGTCAAGGTTCAGCGATAACACTGCGGCAATCTCAGAGGTCGCCCCTCATCGCAAAAACCTTCCCCCAAAACCAAAGCCAAAGCCAAAAGCCATTTCCATTATCATTATGCTGAAGCACTTCAGAGTCACTATAAATTCAAGCTAATTAACCATGGACACTTACCTCAGCATTAAACACAGTTCTGCCTGCGATTCCGCATTCCACGTTCCGCACTTCATTCTCAAGCGCATCAAACTGCAATAAAGCAAGAGAAAGTCATCTTAGTTAAGTGCGACAAATGATGACACCAAATAAAACTATTATCCTAAAATATTAGACGCTTCCCATTCACCGATTTAAACACTCCCTCAAAGGAAATCATAATGAAAATGTACAATTTTATACTCTTACTTAACTTAACTTAATTTACGATAAGCCAGTAATCTCTTTTCTCAAAACTTAAATGTAGTATTAAATACTATATGTAATATAATAAATTAGTAACAATGCTTGAGTCGAGTGTGCTCGACTGTGAGATATCCGCAACTCATGTTGAGTAATAGCAAAACAGTGCGATATTATTCTTTAAATATACAAAATGAATATACCACAAAAATACTAATGATATACTAAAGGCTATATTTGGTAGATTGATATTACGTTCACAATATACCAGAGAGTATTAAAATATACCAAATTGTCAGCCAAAGCAACTAAGTTGAAAAGAAAAGAGTTTCTTAAATGACTTCTATATTCTTCTCTTTTTATCTCTGACTTCTCTTTTAACTCTATAGCTATTGATGTATGTTATAAAAATCATCGCTATAGCTTCACAAAAACGAATATTTTAAATACACATTGCTTTCTGGGCACTATGAAATAATAGTGCTTACGACTTGCTTTTATAAACGCAACTTTTAGATAAAAAGTAGTATTAACAATCATTTTATAGTTCACAACTGTAAATAATTTTGGATTTTAATAAATTTATACGCTTTTTGTTATCTTTTGAATTACTTGCTAAGACTCGTTATGTAATTTCTATTGTGTCAACAAAGTTCTATTTCAAATTAAGGTTTTATTTGAGAAATTTCATAGCATTGAAGGAACATTGAAGTTGAAGAACTGTTTGCAGAATATGCGTGACTTGGGATATGGACATTACTGACTGTTGGGGCGTACACATGGCGTATACGTAATACGTAATAGCGACTAATAATACCTCGCGCCACATGAGTCGCAATTTATGTGCTGATTACAATTGCCGCTTTGCATTGCGGACCGTGTCTTACTTGTCTGCTTGCAAAAGTTAGAAAACTCATCCTTTGTCCTTAGCAGGCAACCGCTTCAAAGCGTTGAAAGAGAGAGAGAGAGAGAGAGAGAGAGAGGGAAAAGGAGTAAGAGGAGTGTCTGCTAAGCTCACACTTTGCGACTATCCGACTATTCGACTAGCTAACTAGTAGAGCAAACAAAGCAACAACAAGGATAACAACAACAACAACAATAACAAGAAGAAGAAGAAGAAGAGTTAGTCTGGCGGTCGTTCGTCCTGCAACTGCAAAATCTCATTTCGGTTTTTTTCCCTAACCGAAAATTTACAACATTTCTCTTCTCTACTGCTGCTTCATCATTTTTTTGTCTTTCATAAAAATAATGTTGTTTTTTTGTTGTTGTTGTGTGTTTTCTACTTTGTTGCCTGCTGTAGACATAGTCATAGTTCTACACGAGAGAAACAGAGAGGGGAGAGGGAGGGAGAGAGAGAGAGGAAGATAGTCAGGCCGTCGGTGGCATTTTAAATATAATTATAATATAATTTGGCGCGGTATTTTTTCTCGTGTTTGCCACATTACGAGTGTGTGTGAGTGAGTGTGTGTGTGTGTGTGTGTGTTTGGTATTAGCAGCACTTTACTGATAAGGGGCAAAAGGAGGCGTGTCCAGAAGAGAGAGGGGAGTGGAGGGGGGATCACTGCATTGTTAATGCAATTTCGTTTCGCTGCCACGTTTTTGTTATGCTTTCGTATTAAAATAATTATACATTTTTTTGGCCCATTTATGCATTTGTAGAAATACTTCTAGCCGCCACTGTTGTCTATTTTGTTGTTGTTGTTGCTGTTGCTTTTGCTGTGTTGCTGTGTTGTGTGTAAACTGTGAACTGTAAACTGTAAATTGTAAAATTGTAAAAGTCAGTTTTGATACTTTTTTGCCATTGTTTTTTGTTTCGTTCTTCCCCTTTTCCCTTTCCCTTCTCTGCTGGCTGTCATTATTTTTATTTTTATTTTTTTTTTGTTGTTCCTTTCACATTGCGCCGAATTGTAGCGTGTAATTTCGTAGAAAGTTTAGTAAGTGCTATAAATAAATTCAAATGGAAAATGTGCAAATGCAAATGGCAAATGCAAATGCAACTGGAGTTGGGGCAATGAAAATATGCTGTTCACAGACACATTCCCATTCCCATTCCCATTCGCATTCGCTATACCTCATCGCACTAATCCCAACCAACCAGCCAGGAGGCAGCAGCAGGACCTTCTCCCACTCGAACCTAGAGTACTCAATCGACGGGGCAATATCAATCCGTCTACTATCAAAGTTTTGCAATAAAAATTGCAAGCGCCGCACGGACAATTAATTTGATCGTGTGCAAATAGGATTCAGATTCCAATTGCGATTCAGATTCGGATTCGGATTCGCATTCGCATTCGGAACTCTAACAGCACTTTTGTAATGAGTATTTTTGCAACATTGCTGCTTCTTCATGGCTCACATGGCGTATGCGTAACGAGCACAATGACAAGACTGCCCAAGCACCCGGCACCCTCTACATCTTCCTCTAACTCTACGCTTCTCCCCCTCCCTCCTCCTCTCCCACTCCCACTCTCCTTCTCCGTTTCCGCTCCCTCTCTATCTCTATCTCCCTCTCTCGCTTCTCCCTTTGCTGGTCGGCAACAGGTAGCTTGCTTGACTACTTGGGTTGTTGGGTGGTCGGGGAGGTCGAGACTTGTCTTGTGGATTTACCACGTCTCGCTTCGCCTCGCTGCGTCTGTCGCCGAGGCATCGAGGAAGCAGCATCGAGCAGCAGCAGGACAACCTAAAGCCGAGAGACTGAGACTGAGATTGAAGAGTGAGGAGTGAGAAGTCGCGTTGGCTGGCAACCAACAATCTGCAGACGTCTGGCGTGACCTTCGTTTGGACAATGCGAAACTGTGCCACATGCCACGGCCACGGCCACAGCCACAGCCACAGCGCGAGACGTGGGGTAGGCCAAGGCAGCAGTGTTGCAAGGAGCAAAGCAATTCACAGTTCACAATTCGCAGTTCGCAGTTCAGACTTTTTGCTACCGACAAGCCAAGGTCCATTGCGAAGGAGTTTGCAAACAAATAAAGAATCGAACACACTCACACTCCCTTTCACACACACACACACACACACACACATACACAAATACACAGACAGCATTCACACCTACAGCAGGAAGGAAGCCAAAGGAAGAAGGCGTGCTTCGTTCCTCATGCGCTCTGTCTGTCTGTCTGTCTGTCTGTCCTTCTCACTGTCTCTGTCTGTCTGTCTGTGTGTGTTCCTCATTTTTGCCTGACTCAAAATTAAAATCCAGACTTCAGCCCATCTCCCTGTCCCCTTCCCTCCTCCCCATCAATTCAAGTGTTTTTGTGTCGCTTTTTCCGCCCTGGACTTTTGACTTCCGGCCTCAGTAGCTGCCTTTGCCCTCTCTCCCTCTCTTTCACTGTCTCTCTCTCTCTCTCTCTCTTTGTCTCTCTCACTCTGTGACTCTCGCTGTCCATGCTACCAGCTGATGTTGTTGTCTGCCCCGTCGTCGTCGTCGACAGTCAACAACTGACTTGACCTTGCAGCTGCTTTCTGTCTTCTTGTGGCTCGGAATAGGAGAAGGCAAAACGAGAAGCAAAGCGCCTACCTGTCTGACAATCTTACGCGTGCCACTGCATGTGGGTGTCTGTGTCTGTCCCCCCCTCTGTCTCACTCTCCCCCCTCTTCACCACCCTTACTCCGTGTCTGTGTCCATGTCGTTGGCGGTGTCGGTGTCTGTTTGTAATGATAATCCGCATAAAATTACAAGCAAAGCGCAGACAACACATGCCCCAACCCAACTCACACACACACACACATTCGAGCCGAAAGTAAGGCCAAGGTCATTCTCACCCACACACACACACACAGCCACACACACATGCCAATTGGGCAAGCCAAGCAAAGTCGTCGGCGCGTGTCTCACTTTCACTCACATTCCCCGCGAAAAAAAAAAACGAGAAAAGAAAAGAATGAAGAAAAAAGCAACACATACGATGAAGAAAAAAAGTCAAGCTACTCATCCTGCCACGCCTTCCCTTCCCCCGTCACCCACATCCCAGACAGGGAAAGGCAAAGGCAAGCCAAGGCAAGGCAAGGCAAGCAGCTAGCCAAACGAAAGTCCTGACGTCCTCATGTCCTCATGTTGTGAGCCGCAACATATGTGTGTGTGTGTGTGCGTCTCAGTCTGGGTGTGTGGGTGAGGGTGTGAGGGGTGCGAGTGTGTGTGTGAGGGGTGCGAGGGGTGTGAGTGTGTGTCAACCAGTCAAGAGCATATGTGGATTCGACGGCGGCGCCTGAAAACATTTCCTTCTCGTGTCCTCCTTGTTGTAGCCTTGTGGCGACTATCTTGCTGCCACTGCAACTTTGTGTGTGTGTGTGTGTGTGTGTCTCTCTCTCTCCCTGTATGTGTGTTCTTAAGTTTTTATGGCTTGCTGACTACTACTTCCGGTTGTGGGTCCGTGTCCGGGTCGCACTCGCAGTCAGAGTCAGAGTCAGTGTCGGAGTCAGAGTCAGAGTCTGGGCTGTGTCAAGCAAGGCAATGAATATATTAACACACTGCCACACTGCCGCATGCCACATGCCACACACACACAAACACATACTAAAGCTTGTCGCCCACAGCAGACAATGTCTTGTGTGTGGCAAAGTCCGAAAGCGAATGAGAACGAGAACGGGAATGGGAATGGGAACGGGAATAAGAATGAAAATGAGAATGTCCATGAATGTGTCTGTGTTTCTAGCTCTATGTCAGTCTCTCTGTGCGTCTGTGTGTGTGTGTGTGTGTGTGGCAACTTGTCTGGCCCAAGCTATTGCTATTGTTGTGCCTCGGGGCGACTCACGCAACAAGTTGACAGACCCACAGACACAGACAGACACACACGCACACTCGTCCAAATCAACAAATTATCACACACTGACGTCGACGTCTCTCCCTCTCGATGTCTTCATCTTGCTCATCTCGTTCTTGCCCCCGTCCCTGCCCCTGCCCCTTTTGGTGTTAGTGCCACGCCCCCCCACTCGACATTTGTCTGGCTTTGCGATGCGTGTGTGTGTTTAGTGCTAGTTAAGTTCGATAATATGGAAATTTTCTTCTATTTCTACCCCGAATCTGAATCTGCATGTCATTCATGTGTGAGTTTCTCCCTTTCCCCGCCCCTTCCCCCTCCCTCTTTGCCTTGATGTGTGTGTGGGCCAATAAGGAAAATCCCAGCGACAACTTACAGCCATTGTTGACAAACAGAAACAAAAACAAACAACAAGCGACGAACGATGAACGATGAACGACAAATCAAGAAATGTAAGTGAAAATAAATGGAAAATGGAAAACAACCGTCAACTGCCCTCAACAGAACCCCTTGGTCCTTGGTCCTTGGTCCTTGCTCCTGTCCCGGACCTGTCCCGGACCTGCGCTCGCTCACATGTGTGTGGCCTAGTCTTGACTGTGCGTGAGCTTCACCACATACACAAACACACACAAGCGAACCCTTGACCCCGGCCAGGACAATCACATGTCCTGCTCGACAAGGGGACAAGGACAAGGGAAAAAGGAGTCGGAGTAAGACTCATGAACGATATCACTTACTTTATGTCAAGTCAGACAGGTTTTGTGACTGCCTGCTTACACATATGTGCGTGTGTTCGTGTGTGTGTGAAAGGGTTGCTGGGTTGGGTTAACGGGTTATCGGGTTTGTCGGGTTGTCGGGTTGTCGGATTGGCCGACGACTGTCCTGATGGCTGGAGATTCCGTTCGCGTCTGGGCCTTGTCTCGTTAAATGTTTTGCCAAAGATTTTTCGCCACACAAGTTTGGGGTTTGGCTTAGTGTGTGTGGATGAGAGTTAAACAGGGTTACGCACAGTATTAGGGATATGAGGGTTAAGGGTTAAGGGTCAAAGATAATGGGGCAAGGGGTTGAGGTTATTTACACGCCCGACTGCCGACTGCCGACTGCCGACTGGTCGATTGCTTCATTTGCATTTTGCCGGCAATGGGACATGCTTTTTAATCGATGCACACACGCTCACATTCTCTGTCTCGACTTCGAGTTCGAGTTCGACTTCAGGTTCGGCGGTCAGGCGGAATTCCACCCCACTGAAGTGACGCAGATAATGCGTTGTAAATTGCCGCCTATTTTGTGGCATTTGAAGCGATCGCTTTTGGGACAAAAACAGCTCAATGTGGAATGTGATATGTGGAATGAGCAAGTGGAGTGAGTGCTGAAAGGTTAATGGTGAGGGGTGTAAGGTCAAGGGGTTTGCTTAAGTGAATCTACGAGTGTGCGGTGTTTTGATTTCTGGCCTCTGTTTATGTGGCATTTGGTTTTTGGTATTTGGTATTCGCAGCCAAAAGGGGTTTATTCTTTTCGTTACTTTTCATTTGATTTTGTGGGCTTTTGGGGTGGAGAGATGTCAGTGGAAGTCAATTAATTGCTCGTTGAACTCTGAACTAGTCCGGCACTGGTCAGGAAGAGGCCACTTGAGAGGGGCGTAATTATCACTCAACTTCAACGATCCGCAGCGTGCGCGCTGTCAGTCAAGGTGTTTCATAGTCGAGGGAATCAGCGAGCTGCTCGTTCCATGTTAATTAGTAGCGCCTTTTAAAATACTTTCCCTCAAGTACATTCGCATACGCGATGAGCAACTAAGGGTGGGGTAGGGGGATAGGGGGATAGGGGGATATGGGGAAGGGGACGGGGACGGGGACGGGGGTTAACTTGTTCCTCAATTTGCAAGGAAAAAGTTTTAAATTAATTATTAGAAAAAGCATCAGCTGCGGTATAGAGCAAAGTGAAGTGAAGCGAATCAAGTGAAGGGGGTAATGGGGGGTGAGTGTCTCCCCCGAGCACTTAGAGAGTCGAGCACATCATGTGTGTGTGTGTGTGTGTGTGTATGAGTGGGTGTAGTGTATGTGTGTGTGTGTGTGTGTCACCTCCCTAGGCAATTTCCGTTGCCAAATTGAAAAATTACGCTCGCGCAAAGTTTCGTTGCCTTGATTTGACTCGCAAATTCCCCTTCCCCCTCTTCACTTCTCTTACACTGATGGGGGAGGTAGATGATACAGTTGAAAATGGAGGCTAAGAAGAAGAAGAAGAAGAACACTACTTAAGCGGCAAAGCATTTTTACTTTTCATACGCTTATTACATCATTTTAGCCAACTCGACTCAACTCAAACTTGGAGCTGGAACTGTAACTGGAAATGGAAATGGAAATGAAACTGGAACCGTGGCTCGATTCTTGTTACTGTTTCTGTTTCGGTTTCGGTTTTTGGATTGCGATTGCGATTGCGATTTCGGCAATGTCGGCAGGTGGGGAGAGTTGCGGGGGCGAGTTGCGAGCGGGGTCGGGGTTGTGTATGGGAATTACGCATTTTTCGGTTTCCTCTCTTTCTATATAATAAATGTACACACAAATACATACGCAGATGTGTGTGCGTGTGTGTGTGTGAGTGTGTACACATCAAGCAAAAAAAAAAAAAAACAAGTAAAAAAGAAAGACACACAAACTCACGCAACAAAAAACGAGTAAAACGCTAATGAAAATTAAAATGAAAAATTGCAAACGACGTGTGGTAGACGACGCAAGAGGCAAGACGCGAAGGGGGAAGGGGGGAGGGTGTGTGGTATGCGGTGCTGCGTTGGAGCTGTGGTAGTTGTAGCGAAAAAGGGGCTTCACACACACACACTCACACACACACGCACACTGAAACACACACACGCATACGCATTAGATAATGTGTCTTGCTGTTGCTCCCCTACCCCCACCCACCCTTGGCAACACGAAAAAAGCAGCAGCAGCTGAAAGTAGAAGAAGCAGCAGCAGCAACAGCAGCAAAGGCAAAAAAACAAATTTTACCATTTTTACATTGCGCGCTGGAAACTGCGAAGACAAGCCGACAGGGCAGAAGGGGGAGCAGGGGGTGTGTGGTACATGGGTGCGGGTGCGGCAGTGAGTGAAGGGGAGAGGGGGGAGATGGCAAGCAACGTCAAAGCCAATGCCAAGCGCGCGTCTGCCATTAGCATACACTACTCACATTTTATAATGCGTTTTTCTGTGCGGGTTTCTCGCTCTTTCTTTCCCCCATCCAAGTGTGTGTGTGCGAATGTGTGTGTGTGCTCATTTCATTACAACAAAAGCGCGGCGTACTTGTAATTTATATATGCATGCGTATGTTTGTCTCTCTTTCTGTATGTGTGTGTGTGTGTGTGTGACAGGCTAAACTACCCTTTTGCCTAATTTTTAATCTCAAACGTTCCCAGGGCAGCGCTGCCAGCAGCGACGTCGCCAGCGACTGCGACGGCGACTGAGAGCCGAGGGCCTCTATGCCTGCCTATTAAATGGTTAGATATTTAGTCAATGTACAGAATGTAATGGGGCAAGGGGCGGCGAAAGGGGAGAGAGAGGAGAGGGGAGGCGGTTTTTGGGCATTAGTTGAAGCCTCATAGATTTGGACCATGACCAAAGGTCGCCAAAGTTGGGTAAATGTTCTTGTTGTTGCTGTTGTTGTTGTTGTTGTTACCCACTCAAACACACACACACACACACACACACACGCACACGGTCGCAGCACACACAATTAAAAATGTAAATCAGTCGCCATCGTTTCGCGTTGTCCTTGCGCCCTTTCATATTCTCTTCGCTCACGCTTTTTTCTTTCTCTTCGCCTTGTTGTTCTTGTTGTTGTTGTTGTTGTTGTATTCTGCTTCGTTCTTTCGCCGCTTTGCTTTGCTGCTGTGGTGGGGTAGTTGCCAGTTGTTGTGTGTAGACGCGAAAGGTTTTTTTTTTATTTTAAACACGCCTACACGTCTGTGCCCTCTATATGTGTGTATGTGTGTGCGTGTGCGTGTGTGTGTGAAAGTGAGCGTAAATACATTCTTGCCTGTGTATTTTGTACATACTCGCATTATTCCGTTATTCGTTATGCCGTTATTCGTTATATGTATATTTATATTTTTTCCACAAGTTGGCTGAGTATTTTTTTTTTTTAAACGCGGCAAAGCAACTACAACAATAACAACAACTACAGCATCAACACGACGAGTGCCAAAGCAAGAGTAAGAGAGAGAGAGAGAGGGACAAATAGTCTACAGTCGACTTTCCGATCAGCTAGAAAGTTCAAATCGTTGACAATTGTTTCCAGTTGCAATCTTTATGAGACTAGAAGAGATTAAAGTTAATGATAAACAAGAACAACAACTCTAAAATAGTTTCTCAATCATGTTTAGAATAGAATCTAGAATATTCCCTCTAAAGACACTGACTTGGGTTTACGATGCTAAAAATGATATTAAATATAAATCAACAACTCCTAAATAGTTTCTCAATCATGTTCTAGAATATTCCCTATAAAGGCTTTGACATAGGCTAAAGAAAATGATATTAAGTAAAATATTATGCTAAACTAAGTCTATATTTGTCATTTGTTATGAGTCTAGTGAAAATGATATTACAAAGCAATATTATACAAAACTAATTCCACAATTGAAAGTACTAAATATCACAAAAAGTTGAACAATTACTTGATGACTCTTTTCCAGTTTTAATGTTTGTTTAAATTAATTTATTTACGTTTGAAATATACATTGAAGTAAAAAATCTGATATCAATTCTAGCATATTTGTTAAGTATTAAAATGCATTAGAAATAAAGTGTTCTACATTAATTCAAATTCAAATTAGAGAACATAAGTTACTCTTGAAAAGTTAATCAATAATTTAATGAACTATTAATAATTTTAATGTTTGCTTAGCACATTTCTTTCTGTTCAACATTATAAAGTTATCCTATAAAGTGTATTAAAAATAAACTCTTTTAAATAAACTCAAATTCAAATTGAAATTATAGACATTCTAATAGAAGATAGAAAATATTTGACTGTTCATAATTTGTTGCTACGAATTCTTTCACACTTGACAAATTTTGAAGTGCATTACCAATAAACTGTTTTCAATAATTTCCAATTTAATTTATAGGCACTCTGATAGTAGAGAACAAAAGTATATAATAATAAATTACTTCTTGAAAAGTTTATCAAATTATTGAACTATTAAAAGGTTTAATGTGCAACATCATAAGGTACTGCTATGAATTGTCAAATCCTGAAATAAATTCCAATTCCAATTCAAGTTATAGACATTACAATAGTAAAGAAAATAGGGATAAAACAATAAGTTACTATTTATAATTTTAACGTACATCATCACAAAGTTCAAATTCAAAATAAACTTTTGTAAATAAATTCAAATTCAAATTGAAATTATAGACATTTTGGCACTACTCAAATAGATTGAAAAGAGGAGCTCTAAAGTGTTATTAAAATGCACAAATATTATAGTTTGTTAATAATTGAAGGATTCTGGCAATTTCTATTGTCCAGCGATAGAAAAAAACTGAATGTATAGCGATAGGGAATGTAATATATTTGAGTACACACTAAATCAGGTGCTCATGTGTGTGTGTGTGTGTAGATATTGTTGCTGTTGTCTGCTTTGGGCTGATCCCCGTCGACTAAGCAAGTGTGGAGAGTGGAGAGAGCGGAGAGAGTGGAGAGTAGGCAGTTCGTAGCTGGTAGCTGTCTGCACAGGCACTTAAACACAGTTTCAAACACACATTCACACACACACAGACAGAGCTTACAAGACACAAAGAGAAGCAGCAGAAGAAGAGAGAGAGAGAGAGAGGGGGAGAGTGAAGGAGCAGGGCCAACATAAATACATATTTATTGTTGGTACAAGCAATTTAGCGAAAAGAAATCCAAATTATATCATAACTTTGTGTAGTGCGCCATCTGGGGTTTAGTTGCCGTCGTCGTTGTTGTTGTTGTTGTTGTTGTTGCTGCCTACGCCTACAACAATGGGGAACCATTGGGCCTGGCCCAGGCTGTAAGTGAGAGGGAAGAGGGGAGTGAAGGGGGAGGAGGCGCGTTGTGGCAATAATTCTATGCTGCCTGCCACCGACATAGCCACGTTAAAGATGTTGCCACACATATTTTTGTGCCGTTTTCTGCTTTTGCTTCTCTGCTTCAGCTTCTGCTTCAGCTTCTGTTTCAGTTTCAGTTCTATGTTCGTTTCTGTTCTTTTCTTTGCTGCTCCGTTTATGTTTTGTTTTGTTTTGGTTTGGTTTGGTATTTTTTTTGTGTTCCAGCTCGTGCCTCCTTTTGCCGTTTTTTTATATTTTCGCCCGTCCCCCCCCCTCGCCGCGTTCTTCGTTGGCGTCCTCGGGCGCTGCGCGTAACAATGAAAACAATTACAACAACAATTGCGAATAAGCATGCAAAACGCAAAGTAGAAGATGAAGTAGCAGAAGGCGAAGGGAGCGAGAGCAAGAGCATAGATAGATAGACAGAGGGACAAAGCGCAACAGAGAGAATGTGTGAGAGAGAGCGAGACAGAGAGAGCGAAGGCGAAGGCGAAAGACAGACGCAGACGGAGACGGAGTCGGAGCCGCGGAGCTGAAGCTGAAACTGAAGCTGAAGTCGCAGTCAAAACCAGCTGCGGTGGGTGGCAAAACACACACACAAACACACACAAACACACACACACATACACAGAAAATGAGAATGAGAACGAGAATGAAATGTTTTCTAATAAATTTTGCTTTATGTGCGCGGAGCGGAGCGGCACAGAAAAAAAAGGAAGGGAGGCAAACGGTTGGGAGTAGAAAAGGGAATAAATAAAAATAAAGTTTTATATTCATGTACCGCACACACACACACACACACATGCCGCAAGGGCCGCAACACTTGCCACCCAATTGCCATTAATATGGCGGCTGACTAACATTCATCTGTGTGCGAGTGTGTGTGTGTTTGTGTGTGTGTGTGTGTGTGTGTGTGTGCGTCTCTAATGCCAACTTGCAATTTATTTTAACTTTGCCGCGAACTTTAGACCAACCACCTCCCCCCCCCCCACACACTCTTTATGCCTCACCTCCCAGCGAAGAAAAAAATGAAAAGCACACGAAGAAGAAAACAAAGCAAGGAACAAACTTTTTTCGCCATTTTGTTTCGCTTTCTTTACTATTTCGGCTACATTTCAATTTTTTTCGCTTTTTTTTTGTTTTCTTATATTTTTTATTCACTTTTTGACTCGACTACTTTTTTTTTTTTTTGGTTTTTTGCTCGCTCTTTCCACTTCTCCTAAACTCTCTGCTATTCTCTTGTTCTTCTTCGGTTTTGTTGTGTTTCCATCTTCTTCTTGTCTCTCGTTCTATTCGCAGCTCAGCTCAGCTCAGCGCTGTTTTGTTAATTTTAAAACGCCACAACTGAAATCTTCCTTTCCCATTTCCATTAGAGTTTCACTTTCGCTCCAAGTCAAGGGAATTTCGCTAGGTAGTTAGGCAGTCTAATGGCTATAAATAGCAAGTAGAGTGTAACTTATACTTATAAAGAAATTATCTTCTGGCTAATATATAAATAATGTTGTACTCTAATCCGACTAAAGTCTGAGGCAAACAAGCAAACAAAAAAAGTGCTTGGGTAATCTGTAAACTATTATTCATGGCCCGAGTCTGTCACGTCCATCACGAAATGTGGCTCATCTAAAATAAACCCATATATAACGGAGGATAGGGATGGAGATGGAGATGGAGAATGGAATGGATGGATAGATGGCCTCGTAAATGGAATAGAATCGTGCTCTGCTTTACGACCAGTTTCGGATGCAGCGCATTTCATAATTTTAATATTAGCAGCAATAAAAGGGGTTTCCCCTCTGCCTCTGCCTCTTGCTCTGCCTCTTCCCCTGTCTCAGGCTCAATAACTAAACTACAAGTAGCGAGTGGCGAGTGGCAAGTTGCGGGGGGGAGGTGCAACGGGAGATGAGACCACGACCACAAAGCAAAATAACAAAAATCGAAGCGCGTGCACAGGTCAATAAAGTGAACACACACATACACAGAGAGAAAAGGGGATGGATGGTGGGGGGTGGGGCAAGTTGAGCTGCTCTGTGTGCTCTGTGCATCTTCCTAATCAACCCTTTTACGAACCCTAAAAACGAAGAATAAAAATTGTAAAGGAACGAAACGAGAGCTGAGCTACAACAACTATAACCGAGCATAACAATAAAATGTAAAATTAGAAGCAGAGCGCTCTTAGAGCTCTTAACTGTTAGGGGCAGGTTTCCCTTTGCCTTTCCCTTTCCCTTTCCCTTTCCCTTTGCCTGTGCCCTTTGCCCTGCATCCCCTTCTGATTCAGCGAGAAGCGACTTCAATTACAACAACTACAACTACAGCTACAACTACAACGAAGCAAGTACGGAAGGAAAAAAGCAAAACCCGAACCGAACCGGGCAGAGCAAAGGCAGCGGAAAACGAAAACGAACCTGAACCTGAGCATCGATGAGGCGGAATCAGGCAAAAAACAATAACTGTAGCACAGCATTAGGCGGACACTGAGTCAGTGTATGTGTGTGTGTGTGTGTGTGTGTGTATGCGTGTATTTGTGAGACCTTAAAAAACTACTTTAGGCGCATGATCAGCGGTATTTTTGGCTGCGCCTTTGCCACCAACGTTGCAGCATTGCTTTGCCCGCCGCCGCTTTTAGACACACACACACACACAAACACACAATCGACTACACACACACACACACACACACACACACAGACATAGAGCACAAGCCGCAGCGGGAGCAGCTTCCGCGGCATCATTAAGGGTAGTTTCCAGCATCGTAAAAATATAGAGAAATAAAATTGAAAAAAAAACAACAACAACAACAACAGCAGCAAGATGAAACAGAAACAACAACAACAAGAGTAAGGAACATAACAAGGTCGGAAAAAGACGACGACGAAAGCGACGCACCAAAAATAAAGACGACTGCAAAACACACTTGAACAAAAACGAGCAACAAAAAAACAAAAAAGAAGAGGGAAACATGAGCACAAATTAATAAATATAAATGAATCGAAACAAATCGAGAAAGCGAAATCGAAATTAGCATAACGATGAATTGAGAGACAAACTAGCTTCGCCACAATTCTGAGAAGCAAGCGGACACCCAGTCTAAGCACTCACTCAGCTGACCTCGCAGCAAGCCTCCGTTCCCTTCCATTCCCTTCCCTTCCTCTGTGCTCCCTTTCTTCCCTCTACTCTGGAAGCTGACCTCGCAGAACGCCTCCGCTCTCTACCTTCCCTTCCCATCCCATCCCATCCCTTCCCTTTCCCTTTCCCTGCGCTCCCTGCTTTTCCTCTAGTCAGGAGGTAAGCAACAGCCCCGAAATCAATGAGCAGCATTCGAACCGTGACTGCGACCGAGACGAAGACGAAGACTGAGACTGAGACTGAGACTCAATTCCAAGACAGCGAACGATACCATTAATAGTTGGACGAGTGCCTCCCCCTGCATTCCCCCTGATTACCTCCCTTCGGGTTGGCAGCTCACGCTCGCGTAGTTTGGGGCATAGTTTGGCAGGGTTGCGCAAATCGAAATGGGAATCAAAGGATGAATGTTGTTACTTCATTGCTGCCTTCGCTTCTTCCTCCTCCTAGTTGTAGTTAGAAAGGCGGCCCCAGCCTACGCAACGCAGTTTGGCACATCGTGTCGTCCTCCTCGCCTCCTTCTTGGTGTCGCTCTAGTTGTGTCCCTCCTTGCCTCCCCTCCTCTCCCCTTCCCGCCCTCCGTCTTGCTTATCCTTGTGCTTCTTTTCGGCGAATTTGACGTCGGCTTCTTCTATGCTGAGCATCTTCAACTTCATTCCCCAAACTTTATCCCCATCTATTCCTTTGCCTTTCCCTTTCTTCTCGCTGCTGCCCCCGCCCCCACCTTCCCTTCCCCTGCCCCTGCCACCATTCACCATTCCTGCAAACAGCCATTAAGTTTTCTCGCTGTAATAAAAAATTTTCCTTTTTTGCCGCGTCGTTTATATGTATGACTGTGTGTGTGTGTGTGTGTGTGCGCGCGCCTGGCTGTGTGTGTGTGTGCGTGTGTACCTTTGTGTATGTGTAGATACTAAATTTTCTAGTTCGCTTTTTTATTTCCCTTTTACGCTACCGAGAGCTTTTGCCTTTGCCTCTGCCTCGCCTCTTGTTTGGCATTAGTGTTTATTTTTTTGAAAAGAAGATTTATGTAAAACGTTCGGGGAGTAACTGCGGCAGCGCAGTCAGCGCTGGCAGTGCCGTCGACAGTGGCGACTGCGACTGCGACAGCGACGTCGACGCTGGCAGCAGAAAGCGGCTTCGGAAGACAGACGGAAAATAGTCGCAGATGCTGTTGCTGTAAGTTTTTAGAGAGTCCCAGAAACAAAACTGCCGAAAACTGTGAAACTGCCCACCCACCCACTCTTCCACCCCCCCTCCCCCTTATCACCTACCTCAATGTTGCCTCCCCGCCACCTTCTTAGAGTCTGCCACCACAAGATGGTGGCTGAGTTGCCTGCAAAGTCGCTGCGCTTGACTGCGACCGGCAATTGGAACAGGAATAAAGATGGCAAAAGGCATTTGCTTGCCTCCTCACTTCTCCCCCTCTCTCTATCTCTCTCTCTCTCTCTTTTTCTATCTGTCTCTGCTTAGATTCGCAGCACAACAGATTTGCAGCCATAAAGTACATTAGTTTTACTGTTATTATCATTTAACACCCACACACAATTGAACAAATTCAATCTTCGCAACTCTCGACTCTCGACTTTAGATTCTTGATTCTGGATTCTGGATTCTTGATCTATAACAAGTTGTGCATTAAATATCTGCTAATTGTACGTTTGTACAAAATACGAAAATATTTTGCTATGTTGAATACATCTATTCTCCAAATCTTTCTAAAATTAAAGTAAAATTTAATACGAAAATAGATAAATAATTTATATATCTATGTAAGTGAAATATAGAAAATACATCTATCTATCAAATCTTCCTAAATGTTCTTCAAAAGTTCAAAAGCAACAAATATAATTATAATTAAATACGAGAATAGATAATAAATTTGTAAAGCTACATAAAAATATAGAAACACTTTTATTCTTCAAATCTATTAAAAAATTTCCTCCAAATCTTAAATTTATAATGAACGAAAATGTAGATGAGAAACATGTGAGTGGAATATGAGATATGAGAATATGAAATAAAAACATCAGCTGCCGATGATGATGCATATTTCGGCGTAAAAGGAAAGTAATATTTAAAGTTAAATAAATAAAGGATATTTTTAAAGTATAGTTTTCTTACCTTTTTGTTGGTATTTTAGAATGCAGATATACCACCACCACTTTAAAATACATAACTGAAAATAAAGAATATAAAATAATGTTATTAACTTAACAGTTTATAGAGAAGCTTATAATCTATATAAGTATCAAATATATGTATAGAAAACAAAACTAGATTATATATTGTAAAGGGAAAGTATATGCTAATGCAAAAAATAAAAATTATATGTTGTAGGTTTCCTCTTTAATATTGATAGATACAAATTGATGACATATTCATCTGAAACTATTTCAGAAACTAAATAATTTTAGTGAACATAGTGTCACAATTATTACAGCTGAAGTAGAGAAGAGAATTGCAGATCTATTTAAAAATTGTTGAGAATTAATCGTTCCCCGATATTCTCTTTTGCTGCCCGTCCCTCAACGATTTCCATTTCCATCAGTTAGTCACTCTATTTGTGTGTGTGTGTGTGTGTTTGTTTGACATTGTGGTTTGCTGTGTGGCCTTGACTTGAAAGTTCATTGCACATTGCACATTTCATGCAGTTAACATTCAAAGCAGTTGTTGTTGTTGTTGCTCTAGTTGTTGTTGTTGTTGTTGTTGTTGACAAACAATGTCGATTTACGCAAGTGTCAACAGTGTGTAGAGAGGCTATAGAAAAAGGTCTGTGCAAAGATGGTCGAAAATGGCGCAAACCAAAAAAAAACCCAAGAATAAGAAGAAGAAGAAGAAGCAGCAGAAACCCAACAACAGTGGCTATGAGCACGAAGAAGAGGAAGAGAGAGCAAAGATAAGAGACTCCAGCACACATTCAATATTTGCACAACACAACAAAGCGAATACGAATGTGAATGTGAGTGTGAATGTGAATGTGAATGTGGCTTTTGGCCTTTGTTTATGGCCATGTTTTAGATTGAACGCAAGACCGCTTAGGTTATTGGTTATTGGATCAGCTGGCAGCAGAGCAGAGCAGAGGAGAAACAGAAACAGAAACAGAAAAAGCGATCGTTGAATCGTCGAATCGTGGCCACTGAACACCTTGCCACGTGCCACAGTTCAAAGAGGCGACACACACAGCGCGAACAAATCGCAAAATCGAAATGAAGCACAAACTTTTATTTTCGCTACACACACACACACACACATAGACACGTTGCTGCCGCATTTTGTGTGCCTCAACTATGTGCAACACTAATAACAGCAACAACAACAACAACAGCAACAAACGACGCGAAGCAAAACGAAAAATGCCACAAAACGTGCTTCTAAGTTATTTTTCATTTGCCCCCGCAGAGACAGTGAGAGGGAAAGAGAACACATACACTGAACAAAATAACCAAGTTCTAAAATCAAGAATATTTTACAAAATTATGTTCAAGAACAAATTCTTAAAACTAAGAACATTCGACCAAATATACCATTTGAAATAAGAACAAAAACTCTAGATTTAGGCTTCAAAAATGTAATTAATTGAAATTCCTAGAAAGTTTTTTTTCTAACTTTGAATGCTTTCGTTCATAGCTCAGTTAGTCGAGCTGTCGTGAAACATTCTCAAGAGTAGTCTTAAATATATTGTCAGTAAAGTGAATTAACATACAACTGATAATTAAATCATAAAATGGTAAAATAATAAATAAGTTGTAAAAAAAAGCAATAAAATATAATTTAATATTTTTTCGATCATCTAAAAAGATTGTTTATATCACTTACTTATTATTTTTATATATGTAGATAGATTGTAAAAGAAAAAAAAAAAAAAAAAGAGATTATTGGACTTGAAACTATGCGATTTTTGTCTAAGAAACCAATAATAAAATAATAAACAGAGAAAATAAAAATATAATATAATATTTTGCTGATCTTATAATAAGATTTTTGTCTGAACTTGGTTCTTGGGTCTTTTATTAAATGTGTTTTTCAAAATTCGGATTTTCATGTTCTTGACGAACTCTTTAATACCAAAATTCTTAATACCAAAAATCAAAATCTTGATTTTAGAACTTTTTTTCTGTGTAGAGTAACAGAGAGTGAGTGAGAGAGGTGAGAGGGACAGGGAGAGGGAGAGGGAGGTAGAGAAGTCACTCTAGCAGTTTGCCTTAGTCTTAGTCGGTTGGCATTGTTGTTGTTGCTTTTGTTGCTGCTGCGAATCCCCCTCGAAGCTCGCAGCCACCCAATTTTACCCTCACCTCACACACACAGCGAGAGAAAGCACAACAAAAGAACGGCGAGTAGTTGCGTAGAACAGTGGAGGGCGGAGAGGGAACAGGGCAGACATTTTAAGATTTATGTCGGTGATTATTTCTAAGTTTTTGTGCGCTTAGCAATGCGCCGCAGTCGAAGAAGCAGAAGCATCAGAAGCTGGGGCAAAAAAGGTAGCGTGATACTTATGTAATCATCTACTAGACAGAGAGAGAGCGAAGGAATGGACAAGAGAGAGAGAGAGAGAGGAATAGGCCTAGGCCAGAACGTGCCGCAGAGATTACGTATACGTCGCGTTGTCCATCGCCAGATCGAAGGGCTTTGATCAAGTCGAGTGCAATTTGCTAATTATGAGCCAATTTCGAGTAGAGAGAGAAGAAGAGAGGGAGAGCGGACGCCAATCAAGCAATGCCAATGAAGAGACAGACAGACGGACGGACAGACGGAGGACTAAACGAATCAGCTCAGCATAAAAAATGTATCTAATGCTTTCCTTTTGCTTTTCATCTTTCTTTTGCTTTGCTTTTCTTTTGCCTTGTGCCATTGTTGCTGTTCTCTCTCGCTCTCTTTCTCTTCTTCTCTCACTCATTCAATTCATTCGACGTCGTCGTCGTCGTCGTGTCGCCGTTTTTTCTAAGCACAATACTATTTTCTTATTTGCTCTTGCTGTTATTATTATTGCTGTTCTTCTTCTTCTTCATCTACTTCTTGCTGTTGTTGTTGTTACATTTAAAATGTTTTATTTGGCCATTTGTATGTTTTATGGGACTCGTCGTCGTTACCGTTACCTTCATCTGCTCCTCCTCCTCCTCCTCCTTCTGCTTCTTCATCTTCTTCTTCTTCTATTACTACTGCTGCTGCCACACGGACCCACGCCTATGCCCCAAGCCTCAAGCCCCAATCCACAGTCCACAGTCCACAAAGTTTTCTTTTGCTTCTCTATAAATGGAACAGAGCGGAGACTATGCTCAAATAAATATAATATAGTATGCTCTCGACTCGAATACATTCTGATCGATAGTGAAAACGCTGTCTAAAGTCATTCAACTTGAATGTTCAGATTAATCGGAAGTCCAGTAATCTATTTATTAAGTGTTACTTATGATGCAATTCAATTCAATAGTAAAGCACAATTGTGGCTCATTTTATACCAACTACCTATACATAGAGGCATTGTAACTTTGTGGAGGGAGGGAATGTAGATAACAGGCAGACTCTATAAACTATATATTCTTGGTATGGTATGGTATATAGACAGCTATGGTATATTTTATGTGTAGTAAAATACTATACTCTATCAATATATCTAAAATAGCCTATGGTATATTTTTTAGTATTTTACAGTATATTAATTTTTAAAATGAATACCGCACTATTCGTGGCATCGACTGACAATCTGGTATATTTTAATACCAAATTATATTATATTATATTATATTTTAATACCATATTAATATACCAAATGTTGACATTGGTATATTTCAGTATGTGGTATATTTTTCACTCTATGGTAAATGTCGAATATTCTACAGTATCAATATACCTAAAATAACCGTTGGTATAATTTTTGGTATTTTGCGGTATATATTAAGAATAATACTGCACTGTGTGGCTTTAATTCAAAATGGGTAGCGCGTATCTGACAGTCGAGTGAGCTCGACTTTCTTGTTTGAGATTACAAATCTGCAGTAAATAGTCAACTATCCTTTTTGAGTAAAATAACTAAAGTTGAGCTCGCTTGGGCGCACCTGGCGTATGCGTAACTCGCCATACTGAACTAATCGCAATTACTAAAGAGCAGCGCACACCACAAAAGCAAACACACACACACATGCTTATGCTGTGGGGGAATCGAAATTAAAAGTAATAATAAGTGTGTTATATACATATATAAAGAGAGAGAGAGAGAGAGAGAGAGAAAGGAGGAGAGGAGAAGGGGAGGAACTCAACCCCCCAACTGCCGCGAACTTAGACATTGAAATGAGAATTTTTTAAATATAAAAGGATGCCACACACACACACAGACACACACGCACACACACACACTCCACCTGCCTCCCCCCTCTTCAATGGCAGGAACAAGCTCTAACAACAACAACAACAAGGGGAACATCAACTAATGCCGAAGCCTGTTGGTTGCGACGCGACGCAGACGTCGACGTCAACTGCGGCAGCGACGTCTGCGACGGCAGCAGGCAATGCAAAAGAAATATTGCAACCCTCGTCGCAGGGTTGTGTGTGCGCTTTTTATTTTCTAAACTTACCGAAGCTGTTGTTCCCTCAGTTGTTGTTGTTGTTGTTGTTTTTTCTTTCGTTTCCCTTTTTATATCGCTTGTAGTTGGCGTACCCCGTCACCCGTCACCCGTCTCCCTCCCTCTCACCATACACCGTACTCGTACTTACACCCGTACTCACACTCACACACTCGCACCCATTCCTTTAGCCTTGGCCGTGCTTAGTTGCCGGTATGAGTTTCATCTACTTGTATTCAATTCGCAGAAACTCTCTCTTTGCACTCTGCACTCCAAGCTACACTGCGCGAAAAAAGCGTTCAACTTGTTTAGTGCTCATTTCAATATAATTCACTATTTTATAATAAATAATTGAAATTACAACTTTTTCATTACTCACTAACAAAATGAAAGTATTTAAAATTTTGAATAATATTTACTACTTCATAATAAATAATTGAAAATTAAAATAATAAATTAAACATTTTGTGAAATGAAATTACCCTACTTGATTTTTCAGTATTCATTTCATTAAAAAAAGAGCCATTTATTTTAAACAATATTCACTACTTAATAATAAATGATTGCAAATTGGAATAATAAGTTGAACATTTTTTAAATTTGTTATTCATAATTAAAATTAGCTATTAAAATATATTTTGAAATCCTTAATACAAATTGAAAGTAATGAAAAATAGTATACATTACTTGAAACTTATATTAATATAAAGTTGGGAAATATCATTTAATTTTATTTGCAAGTTAATTTTCCGTTACCTGGAATGTAAATCTAATCTAATCTAATACTGAATATTAGTCTGCAATATTCATTTAACGATTCACAGTTAGCAACTTAAAGTGAATGAAGTTTATCATCTCATCAAGAATCTATTACAAATTCAATACTACACTAATGCCAGATTTCTCGCAGTGTAGCCTGTCTGTTTGCTTTGCTATGTGTTGCTTCTCTCGTCGTCGACGTCGTTGTTGTCGTTGTCATTGCGTCTAAAAAGCACCTTTTTTCCACTACAATTCCGCTTATCCGCCCGTCTCTCGCTCCTTTCCTTTACAACACACCCACACACCCACACACACACCCACACATACATACACACACACACACAGAGCGATAGAGACAAGCAGCCAGCATAAAACATAATACGAGTATGTATGAGATTCTTTTTTAACTACGAACACGTAGTTAAAAACGAAAAACGACAGCGAAAACGAAAACGAAAAATTGAGACCTGCAAACGAAGATGAAGATTCTGGCAATGCTCCCAAAGGAGAGAAGAGTGGTGGGGAGGGGTGCTGCTGCTACTGCTGCTGCTGCCTCTGTTACCTAGAAGAAGCGAGCGCAACATACAACGAAGGCATCGTCATCGTCATCGACATCGACGCCACGCGACGCGCGACGTCAACGTAAGCACAAAAATTGAAAAAATACAACTACACAACGCACGACGTCTGCCTTAGCCTCAGCCTCTTCCCTCTCTTCGTTTTCGTCCTCGCTTCAGTCACAGTCTCAGCTGCTACATACACACACACACACACAGTCCATAGACACGCACTGTCGCACACACACACACACACACACACACACACACACACACACCGACACACAGACATGCATGTAAACCACCCTTGAAAAAATTTCGCGCAGCAAAATCTAAAGCAAAATTACTAGAGGAAGAATGGAGCCAGCGGAGGATGGCGGAGGGAGGAAGGGGGATGGGGGGGGAGAACAGGGAACGAAGTGAAAAGTATAGAAAGAAATGGTGAAATAAAAACCTTGTTTCCGCGCAAGTTACAACAGTCCCCCCTTTTTCCCCCTTTTTGCTCCTTTCTGTAGATGACTAAAAAGCTAAGCACACACACACACACACTATTTAGAGGTAGAGGGGGTAGGGGAAAGGGGGGGTGGACAGGGGGTTAGGGTGGCGTATCCACCTTGAAGAGAAAGTACGATATTTGCTAGCAATAAAAGTAGTAATCAGTCGCGGTGCCTCAGAAAGGGGAAAACTCCCACCTAAAAGCGGGACTCACACACACACACACACAGAGAGCACACACACTTACACACAGAGAGTCGCATACAATAGCATCCGAATTCGCCGAGCTTGTTCTCTGTCGACATTCCCGAGTTAGAAAGAGATGAGCATTAGAAGCAGCAAGCTTCAGCAAGAGGTAGGGAATGTCCCCCTCTCTATGTATGTGTGTGTGTGTGTGTGTGTGTGTAAAGAGACGAACAAGGTGGTGAGAAGAGAGGGATGGGGAGGGGGGGAGCAACAACTGCGCCGCGTAACGAGAACTTTTCATTTTATGTAATTTCAGTTCGTTTTTTTCCGCCGCTTCTTCTTCTGCTTCTTCTTTTGCGCTGCTTCGCTTTTTTTGTGCTTTGCTCATTTTTCTATAACATTCGAATTTTTAAGTGAGTGTCGTCGTCGTCGTCGCTGACGCTGACGCTGACGTTGACGCTGGCGTCGACGCCGCAGTCGCGGTCGCGCATTCTGTTGAGTTTATACTTTTGCTTACCCCATTTTGTTCGCCCCTAGCGAGCTGCAATGCTTTTTGCCTAACTAAGACATTCAGCCAGCCATCCGTCTGTCCGTCCGTCCGTCCGTCTGTCTGTCTGTCCGCTGTTGCTGCCGCAGTCGCTGCTTCGGCAGTTTTTTTATGCCAGTGTGTGTGCGTGTGTTGAAATTACGAAAGCGACATTAATTTTTTAGAATTGCGCGTATGCGTGGAAAGCAGTTAGCTGACTGAGATGGAGGGTAGGAAGGGGGGAGGGGACGGTGTAGGCGGCGGCAGAGGCAGCGCAGCTTGTCAAACTTTCACTACGGGTTACAGCCTCAAATGGGCAAAGGGGTGGGGGAGGAGGAGGCAGAGGCAAGGCTGAGCTTGTAATGGGTAGTAAACGCGCATGTATGTAGTTATATTATTTTTTACGAGCGCGCGATACGTTGTGTAAAATAGCGTTTTGCGACCCTTCACCTCACTTTTTTTTGCGCTCACCTCAGCATCAGCATGTCTCGCTCTCTCTCTCTCTCTCTCTCACACACTCTCTTCTTCTCTGTTCATCTTCATCTCGTTTTAAAAGTTGTCTATAGCTTTGTCAGGGAACTTTAAAGTCTGCATTAAGCATACTTTAGTTTCGTTACGATCTGTCTTTATAATCTCCGATAGAGAATCCTATTAAATCTAAAAACTAAAAGATAATAAATTCCTAGTTGTTATTGTATCAAAAAATTATGTTTCTTGATTATTTGTGAGATATATTCATTACTTAAGAGGCAATTCATTATACTGTAAGAGATATTCATTAATTAATAAGATATGTTATTTAGATATACTATTATTTAGAGAAGTTTTGAAAAACTTTTAAAATAAAAAACTTAAAATGTAAGGAATAGCAAATTTATTCCATTTCAATTTATATAGAGAAAATTCTAATGTAATGGAAAGCATTTTAATTTATATGGAAAAGTCATTAAAAGATGAGCTCGAATTTTTTCGTTCCATATATCATTTTCTTGTAAAACGTCAGAATTTTATTTTTAAGATTCTTGCTTCTCAGCAGCATTATTAATTAATTTAATTGTTTAAAATTTTTGAGTCTAGTATAATTTGGAAACTAATAGATATTTTGGTTATTATTTTTCACATTTAGCTAATCAATTTCACATTAATAGTTTTTTTTATTTCCTTAAGGAATCTGCTGCATATTTGATGTAGTTTTAATGCCTGATAAGTTGACACTACAATTTAGATTATGATTGGGGGACAGAAGTTTTTGCTTTCACACAATTCAGTTAATTTATGTGTTCTTCCCATCAAGGGGGGTGGAGGGAAGTTAAGAGGTGGAAGGAAGAGAAGGAGGCTGACTCTCCAAAACTCGATTGCGACAATCGACATAAATGGCATTTTTTTGCGATTCTTTTTTTTTTTTTTTTTTGTTATTTTGTGTTTGATAAATGAGAAACCTCATGAATAATACCGAAAAATATTTGACGTCACATGCTTTTCATATTGTAATTATAATGGCTACCTTTTTTCCACACACAGTCGCCAAATTTATATTTGTCTATGTAATGGTTTTTTATTGAAAAGAATGGACAGCAGCAAACGAACAAAAAAATAGAGAAAAGATGATTCAAAATATGAAAATGGGGGGCCAGCAAAAAAAAAGGGAATTTATGTGTGCTTGCGATTCGATTGGGGATTCGCTTTTGGGGGGTGGCAAATTTATTGATGAAGCGAAAAAACGCAGCCAAATGAAATGTTAATTTTGCTCTGGCACACACACACACACATACGCACACACACACACACACACACACATACGCACATGTATGGACAATCTATCTGTGGCAGCTGACACTGCTAACAGCAAACAATGCAAATCAGAATGACTGACCGATCCCCTAGGCCTAGGCCTTCGTCCTGTTTCCTGCCTCCAGCTTCGCCCTTCGTCCTGGCCCCCTTTCGTCCTTTGCACACACCCAGCTTATCCAAAATGCATATCATGCCAGGGTTATAACATGACTCTCCATCAGAGCGTCGAAATATTTTATAATTCGAGTGTTTTCACAAGCTTTGTTGCATACTTTTTGGCGTTGTGTCCGTCTAAGCCCCATAATAACATTCTCTATAATCGCGTGTGTGACTTTCAATATTGTGAAAGACAACAAACAAAGCTGCCATCTGCTCTCGATTTTGTTTTTGCATTGTGGGGGAATTCTATTTATTCTATTCAACTAAACGTCGATGAATATACGAACTCATCAACAACATCAAAACATTATTTTAATAGTTGTTGAAACTATTGCGTTTAGAATTTAGTATGAAATGAAATGAGAAATGACTCTCAATAGTTTATGGAAATATTTTGAATTCAATTTAGTTCAAAAAAGAGTGAATTCTGTTAATTCTACGACCAAACTTTGATGAATATACCAACTCATTACCTTACTATTTCTTAAGTAGTTGATCGAACTATTGTGATTAGAATTGAGTATTAAAAAAGTGCGATACCAGATGAGAATATGACGTTCAATACTCTAAAAGATAGCAAACAAATCTGACATCTGCTCTCGCTTTTATTTTGTGGGTTCACTCTACTTATTCATTAGACTAAACTCTAAAACTGATGAACATGCCAATTCATTACCCTACTATTACTTTAGTTGTTGTTCAAATTATTGTAATTAGAATTTAGTATTTGACAACATCGACGCAACTCTGATGAATATACGAACTGATTATCCCAAATCATTACTTTAGTAGTAAAAAAGTGAGAAACGAAATGAGAAAATGAGTTTTAAACAGTGTGAAAGAATCTGTTTATTATTCGACTAAACTTCGATGAATCTACGAACCCATTACTCTCCCATTACTTTAGTAGTTGATCGAGTTGCTGTGATTAGAATTTAGTATATGAAAAGTGCGAAATGAAATGGCAATGGAAACAAAGTGAGAGCAGCACACGTGCTGTTAGTGAAGGACTGAGCCCCTATGCTTGTGTGTATCTAGATGTGCTCTTCACATACTATATATTTATATCGTATATATATATCGTAGAGTGCGACAGAGACAGCTTCACTCTCTCTGTATGTGTGTGTGTGTGTGTGCGACCCCAGCGACATGCTAAAAATTTGTATAGAAAATTAGTTAAAAAATTACTCCGCAGACACGCGCACACACACACTTACACTTACACACACACGTAAGCACAATTTACATGGGCTCCATTTGCATGCTGCTGGGGGGTTTACATATGAGCACACACACACACCCGCACACACACACACACACACTGAGGCAGTTGGCATTAGTGGGCGGTGTTAGAAATGCGTGGGTCGCCTTTCCTCCCCCCTTTCTCTGCTTTCTACCGAGGCAAACGCGACATTACCTCCACACTTACACACACACACAGAGACAGGGCTACTTCTACTTTTTTTAAGCACACACACACACACACACATGTGTGTGTCGAGTCGAGTGGAGCGCGAGCTGAAAGTTTGTCATAAAGCACCCCATTAAAAAAGAGGCGCACAGCGCCAAAGTTATGCACTGGAGTGAGAGGGGGCGGGGTACATAGAGGTGGGGAAGGGGGACTTCGACTGGGTTTCGGCTCTTTTCTGGGGTTACGAATTTCGGGCGACGCTAAAACCAGAGCGAGAAAGGAAAGAAAGAGCGCCAAATTAAACATAAATGCGAATTAGAAAAACTTTTCTTTCTCATGTGAATACATCCGACTGCGTGGGTGTGTGTGTGTGTGTGTGGGTGTGTGTGAATGTTGAGTGTGTGTTCGAGTGTGTGCGAGTGTGGAAAAGTAAAATGAAATGAAATGAATTGCCGCTGTCGCTACCGCAGTCGCAGTCGCAGTCGCTGTTAGCAGCGCTGCTTTGAGTCGCAGTTGTTTCCCCAAACAGAAAAAAACTGAACTAAGGATTAGATGAAAGATCGTTTCTAGAGACAATCACTTATTTAGAATAATAATATGATCTAAGAATAAAAACATTTCATTATGATATCTAGCACATTCTCATCAGGATTTGTTCGTTTAGATTTAATATTATATAGCATATCTTGTCGCAGTTGTTTCCTCAACAAGACTGAACTAAGGATCAGCTAAAAACACATATTAAGCACAGACTGAAGACAAAGATCTTTCTAGATCTAGATCGTTTTAGTCACTTATTCAGGAAATTGATCCTTAAAGTATATATATGTATAATAAAAATATATGCCTATAAAATAAAAATAAAAAAAAAAAACATAAATAAAAAAATAAAAATAAAATAGTTCTAAATGGTATACAAAATAAATATAAAATTAAAATAAATAAAAAAGAAAAAAAAATTAAAATAAAATAATTTCAAATTGAAGAAAAGAATAAATGTGATAATGAGCTCTAGCAAACTGTGAATATTTAAGATTAATTCTAGTTTCTAATAATTCCAATTTGTATACAAAATTCATATAAAATACAAATAAATAAAAAATTAAAATAAAATAGTTTAAAATTGAATGTAATGTTTAAAATTCATTCATCAATCAAAAACTGTTCTTTTAAATTTATATATAATTTATATATATCATTTCTAGGTCTATAGAATAATAAATAGATCAGAATCTATTTTAGAGATTGAATAACCAATATTATTCCCAAATAGAAAAATTCCAAGTTCGTTCATTTTGACAATAATAATTGCTGATTTAGTATTTAGTATGCTTTATTCTTAAGAGGATCGTTAGCTATTTAATCTCTTATCTCTCTACTACTCTCTCTCTCTCTATCTTTCTCTATCTGTCTCTCTCTCTCTCACTCTCTTTCGTTCTCTGTTTTTCTCTGTCTCTCATTGTTATATTTGTTGCTTACATCTGGTGTGCAGTTGTTTTTGGCAATTAACCAAGAGTGGTGGCTGTTGTTGCTTTTGCTGCTGTCGACGCCAACGCACCCATCCCCCTTCCCCTTCCCCTTCCACTCTCCTTCCCTTTGGCATCCTCATTCCCATTCCCCACTTGCCAAAAATGAAAAACCAAAAAAGCAAAAGCAACACAACGAACGAGAAAAAAAACAACAACAAGAAACAAAAATTACACATACGCACAGTTTTTTGTTGATGGGGAAATGGTGAGAGAATTTTTGGGGCTTGGTTCTCGCACAAGCGGGGGGCGGACGAAAGGGGGCGTGGTAGCTAACCGCCGTCAACTGCGTCGCACTCCACATTTTTAAATATTTTTAACTGCTGCGCATCGCTTCAGGTGGAGAGAAGGGGGAGAGGGGGAAGGCTTCTAGCGGGGAGTTAGGGTTGATATTCGTTTTTGGCGCTCTCCTCTGTTTGGTTAATATTTTGGCTCGTTTATGGCCTCTGTGCGTGTGCCTGCGTATACGTGTGTGTGTGTGTGTGTGTGTGTGTATGTGTGTGGGCGTTGTGTGTGCGCTAGTGCTTCTGCTGTGTGTGTGTGTGTGTGTGTATGTGTGTGTGTGTGTGTGTGTGTGAGTTATGTACATGTTGCCAACACACACACACAGACAGAGAGATAGGTGTAGGCTGTTCACTCACACTTTGCACTACACCCCCCTCCCCGACCCTTAGCCCACCTCCACCTCCTCCTCCTCCGCCTTCCCCATCCCTTTCACATCCAGCGAAAACATGTGCGTAATATATTAACCGAAAACAACGCAATATAAAATAAAAAAGTAGGTGGAGCTGTGAAATGAACGCGCCAGCTTCTGTCACTTTCCATTCTCCACACTCTCCATAGTCTCTCCACTCTCCACACTCTCCACTCTCCACTTGCCACTGTCCAACTCCTAACTTCCCTTACTGCTTCGCTTTGTAAATGAATTTTCAATAGATTGAATTCGTCTGCACGACTTTTTTCGTCGCTTTTTGCTTGCCTCAATTTATCTCGATATTCATAATTAATAATAGGGCAGGCAACACTTACCAATTTCAATTCCAGCTCAGCAGCAGCAACAACAACTGCAAAAATCAACAACAAAACAAAAGAGACATTAGCCGCATTTTTCGTAATTCGTAATGAACAAAAAACAAAAAGGGAAATGCAATTGCAAATATATTCAGCTTGCAAACTAATTAATTTAGTCGATCCGAACATGAGATGAAGTTCCAAGTAGAGAGCAGAGATAGTTTGCAGTCACTCGATAAGTAATTAAATATGAAAATTATGATAAATAAATAATTGATGATGTATAAATATTCATGGTTTATTGCACAGTGAAATGGTTATAGAAAAAACTGAAGAATCTTACTCTAGATCAGTCAGCGAATGAGAGCAGAGAATGGTATTAACCATTTAGTTAAAGTAAAGAGATATCATTATAATGCTATGTATTTGTTATGAATAAATATTCGACATAAAACATATAAACTCCTTCTTTAGTGAAGTGCTCAGACAGACCTGAACAATTTACCACTAGCAAATGAGATATTTCGAATTAACCTCATGCCTCAATCAGAATTATAGACAAGATCGATAGAGTAGTGTAAGTCATGATATTATTAATATATCATATCATTAATATATCATGACTTACACTACTCCATTACTCTGGTTAATACTATTTGCTTATAAATAGTGATAAATATTTGCTAAATATAAATATCCATGTCATGCCTTATTGCACAGTGAAATGCTAAAACAGATCTTAACAATCTAATTGCAAATCAATGACATATTTCAAATAGCTCAGTCAGATATTTAGAGTCATGTTTATATAGTATAAACCAATTGATTAAAGTCGAATTCAAGCGAGTAAAAAACTATCGAAAAGAAAGAGAGTGAATCAATTCGCTCGTCATTTTTATTTGGCAACATTTCTTAGTCGAGGAGCCTTCAATCTTAATGCCACACATGTCACACACACACACACACACACGCAGTCAAATAAGGGAGGAGGCAGGGGCATGTGGCATGTGGCACACACACACACACACACACACACCCCAAAGCTGAAACACGCCCTCAACTACATATGCAAAAGCTATTCCTATTGGCTAATTACTACGAGCTAAAAAATTATACACAGCGAATAATCTACATAAGATGTACATACATCAATGTTTTGCTTATGAGTATGCGCATGTGAATGTGACACACACCGTATGTGTGTGTGTGTGTGTGTACCAATGTGTGTGTGCGAGTGTGTGGGTGTGTAATTTAAAAAACACACTCGAGCTGCGCTGTCTAAGAAAATATGCTGAAAGTTTTCTCCCACCATCCAAAGGAGGGAGCGAGAAAGAGGGAGATGGAGATGGAGAGGGGGAGGTGGAGGTGGAGAGGAAGTGGAGGGAGCGTCAAAGTAAAACAAACTCAAAATCAAGGCGCTACCCCCTCTCCTCACCCTCCTCTTCCCCATCCTTCTACCCCTTGCTCCTCTTTTGCAGTCGCTAAGCGCAGACTTACAGCACACACACACACACACACACACACACACACACTGACACACACACACGCAGTTCTATATAGAAACGAGTAAATCAAAATTATGCGCACACACACACATACTCACACACACACACAACTACTGCTTGCGCCTCTTTCTTCACTAACAAACTTTACACTGTGTGTGTGTGTGTGTGTGAGCATGTGTGTTTCTATGTGTGTGTGTGTGTGGCATAGCAAAGAATTCCAACTCGAACATTTTTTTTTATGCAGTACACAATGAAGCTGGCTGGCAACAAGAGCAACAACTACACTGAACAAAAAAAAAACCTAGTTCTAAAATCCAAAATATTCGTTTTACAAATTTTGACTTAAAATTAAAACAAATTTAAGAACAAATTTTTAAAATAAGACCAACAATTCTGGATTGAAGTCACAAAATTCTGTAATCCATCGAAATTCCTAGAAAGTTTTTATAGCTCAGTTAGTTGAGATATCACAAAACTTTCTCAATAGCATTTTTAAGAGGTTCTGAGTTAATATACTGCGCGAGTCATTGATAAATATTTCTTAAAGTAAAGTGAATTAACATCTGAATAAACTGATAATTAAAATATAAAATGGTCAAATAATAAATAAGTACACAGAGAGATTGCTCTAGATTGAAAAATATTGATTTAACATTTTCTTTTTAATCTTAAAACAATCGTATATCAATATTTGTATGCTAAATTTGCATTTTAAGATTAAAATTTGGAATGTTTTATTCTAGATTAAAAAGTAGATTGCAAATCTTAAATTAAGATTTTACATTTTAACAATTTCCCATTCTTCAAACAAGATTATAATCTTAAATTTCAAAATTGGCAATCTGGATATTTTTTTGTAGATTTTCAATCTTAATTTAGGAATAAACCTTCTTGGTTCAATTTCGACATAACATACAAACAATTTTGATTCAAGCACGTTTTTTCTGTCTGTGTAGTAAAAAAGAAAAGCTTTAAAATATGCAATATTTTGTTAAATTATAATAAGATTTTTGGTCTTGAAACTATGCGATTTATTTCTTCTTGGGTTTAACATTAAATGCGTTTTCTAACATTCGGATTTTCATGTTCTTCACGCACCTAAATCTTGATTTTAGAACTTTATTTTTGTTCTGTGTACAACTATAACCACTAACTAACTACAAGTATTCGCAGCCTCACTTCACTCCCTCTCCCTCTCCCCCTCACCGTACCTTGCTCTTAGTCTGATCGGCGTGCAGCTAAAATAATTTGTCGCATTTGCCTGCCTGCTTTCCTGTTGTCCTGTTGTCCTGCTGCCACCCGCCAGCTAGAATGTCCCCAGAGGGCAAAGCGAAACTACAACCAAGACGTTACTGTCTCTTGGCCTTGCTAACACACACAAACACACACACACACACGCATACGCAGACAGTGGGGCAAAAGCGCGTGCTCTTCGGGCAAAAAGGAAATAAAAAAAGCAACAAAGTTGGGCGCACTTGTTGGCATCTCCAAAGTTGCCGGAGCAGCATCTCGAAGAGCGAACAGAAAGCGGCGAAAGAGAGAGCGAAAGAGAGAGAGTGCGTAAGAGAGAGATAGACACAGGGAGAGGAGGAAAGGGAGAGGGAGAGGGAGACAGGGAGTGAGTGAGAGCACGCGCCGAGAAGAGACTTTTTTTCTTTTGCGCCTCGCTTCGTAGCATGCTTCAAGGCGAGCTGAGGCAACAACAGTGTGTGTGTGTATGTGTGTGTGTGTGTGTGGCAGCAGCAGCAACAGCGAGCTAGCAAGCAAGCACAACTGGTGGGTACTTTACTTGATGATTATGGCGACGATAATGATGATTGGAATGGCTTTGATGGCGTTGAAAATGAAGATTGCGTGTAGTAGATTTCTTTGTGCTTCGCTCGCTCTGCGCGTAAGTCTGTGTGCGTGTGTGTGTGTGTGTGTGTTAGTGTGTGTGTGTCCTGCTTTTGTGCTATTTGTGTGTGTGCGTGTGGTTAGGTTAAGGTAATGCTTACAACTACACACTATCAGCATTTGATTTTATTACACTCATTTGTATGCACACACACACACATACACAAACGTATGTAAACACACACTTATACATACACTTATACACACACATAGACACACATAGTTAGATTGCAAGCAAGTAGCGTGGTCAATTTGTGTCCAGCAAAACTAAACTCGAATAATAAGAATAGATTCAGCATCAAAAACTTGTAGGCGCCTCTCTGCAAGCAGCGCAGTCAGCGTCGCTGCTCACGCTAGCCTCCTCTATTAGGTCTTTAGCTGTTGCTGTTGCTGAAGCCATTCCCCTTCCCCTTGCCCTGCCCCTTGCCCTTCGCCTTTCCTATTCCCATTGCCATTGCCATTGCCGTGGCAATGAAGGCCACACGGCGACTTTTGCCGGCTGGCTGGGTTCATTTTTTTTGTTCGCTTTCTTCTTCCAGACGATGGACGATGCCATGAAGAGTGTGGGAGGAGTGAGGGAGAGGTGGAGAGATGGAGAGGGGGGAGACTGCGAGCAGGACTCTCGAGGCTGACTCGCCAGCTTCTTTGGCAGGCAGTTAGTAACTGTTAAGACGTCGTCGTCGTCGTTTCGTCCTCCGTCGTCATTCTCGCTTCATTCTGTGGGTTTTTTTTTCGTTTTCGTTTTCTTCGACTTTCGTTTCGTTTCGTTTTTCTCGCTCGCTTCTCGCTTCTCGCTTTGCGCTTCTCTTCAGTTCTGTTTGTGTTTCGACGTTTTGCCGGCTCTCGCCTTTGGCCCCCTTTGGCTTGGCATTTGCCGGCAACAGGACAACAGCAGGACAGCAGGACAGAAGGACAGAAGGACAGCACAACAAGGACAACAAGGCAACGAAGCAATTGGGCAGCCAAATGGAGCCAACAACAGTTTGTTTGGCGGACAGCTGTCGAGGACCTTGGAGAACATGTTGCTTTTGCCTTTTGCCTTGTTGCTGCTGCTGCTGCTTCTTCTTCTCGATTTGACAATGCAAATATGCGTGCGAATATTGTGAATGTGAATCTATTGTGAATATTGAATGTGACTTGTGAATGTGCATGTGCATATGAGTGCGAGTGTGAATGCAATCGTGAATACGATTGTGAATAGTTTTGTCTCTGGTTTCTCTCTGTGATTTACTCCGCTGCTATTTTACTGTGTGCGTTATCTTTGCCATCATTGATTGCCCCGGCATAATAAATATATCGCGACGTATAAAAATGAGCCGCTTTCCCCTCTCCTCCCTCCACCCTCCACCCTGCCACCACGATACCTCTTTGCCCCTTCATGCGAACAATAACAACAAATTAAAATTGCAAAAAATGAGTACACACACATACGTATCCCCACTCAACAACACACACACACACACACACGCAGCGTTTCTTTTTTTTCGGCTTGGATATTTTTGTGCGTCGGCCCGTCGATGATTTCCCCTTTTCGACGCTGCCACACAACAGTGGGTGGGCAGAGTTGCCACCCCCACCCCCACTCCCTCTGCCTCCCCCTCTGCTCCTCTTCATCTGCTGCTGCTGCTTCTGCTTCTTCTCCTTCGCATTTACTGCACATAGTTGTATTTTGGATTTTTTTGGCCTTTACAATTTGTTGTTGTTGTTGTTGTTTTTTGTACTTTTTTAAACTTCGTCGCAACAGGGGTTGATTGTATGTGTATATGTGTGTGTATGTGTGTGTGTGTGTGTGGCAGCGACGCTGGCGTCGCAGCAGCGGGCACAGCATGCTGCGGGGTTGGTAACGGGATTCTGTTTTTTTTTTTTTCATTCTTTTCGGCTGCTGCTCGCACACACATGCAAACACTCACACTCACACACACACACGCACACATGCGCGTTTACTCTTGTTTTTTTTCTGCTGTTGCTGCTGCTTTTGGTTTTAGTATTTTTCGTTTTCGTTTTTACTTTTTTTGGTTTTTTTTTTGTTTTGTTTGCGATTTTCCTGCTGCTGCAGACGCCGCAGTCGACGTCGCCGTCAGCGTCGCAGTCGCATCCTTTTTTAATGCTGCACGCAAAACAAAAAAAAACGCGTAAAGCGAAAAAAAAACACAAAAAATGAAAAATGAAAAATACAAATAAAAATAATGCTAGTTGTTGTTGTTGTTGCTGTTGACGAAGGGGGTGAAGGTGAAGGGGCAGGTGAGGGAAGGGGGGGCAGTGACTATTTGTAGGCCGGATTGGCGGGCGGGCGGGCGGATGATGCACGAACGGGGTGTTGAATGTTGAATGTGGCATAGATGATGTTGCAGCAGGGTGGCTGCCACCAAATGAGTAATGAGAGTGTTTAGTGCTCGTCGCAGTTGAACGTGTGATGCCAACGAGCAACGTCGCACTCGCAGTCGCAGTCGGAGTCGGAGTCGGCAATCGACGTTTAGTTTTGTGCAACAAAAGCGGCGGCAAATTTGTCGTTGCAACACTTGCAACATAGCGGCAGCAGCAGCAGCAGGCGCCTCAAAATCATAGCACAACATTTGGCGCACTCATTAGCGGCATCCAGACAGCGAACGTCGCTGCCAACGCTAACGCCAACGTCGACGTCGACGCCAACGCAGCTCCCCATTCCAAGCTATCGCAAGTGTATGCGTGTGTGTGTGTGTGTGTGTCTATGTGCGCATGTAATAGCTTCAATTGTGTGCTAAATTTTCTATTTCATTGTCGCGACGTCGACTGCGCACGCTGCCTTGGCCCCAGCAACAACAGTAATAACAGCAACGAACAACAACAAGAAGTAAACGAAGAAGAAGAAGAAGAAGAAGCAGCAGCAGAGCCTCGCACAGCATCAGCGACAGCGACAGAGTCGCGTGGCTTCGTCTAGCGACTTCGTGCTTGCTTCGTGTCTGCTTCGTGCGCTCGCCTCTTCCTTAACAATAGCAATAACAACACCGACAACGACAACGACGACAGCCGAAGGCTCGCGCTGCCGCTGCCTCTGCCGCTGCCGCTGTCGCAGCCTCTGCCGCTGCCGCTGCTACAGCTACTGCCGGCTAGTCCTAGTTGCCTTTGCTGTGTTCTGTGTTCTGTGTGCTGTGCTTTGGCGCTACTCTTGGCTCACTTCAATTGAGTTCCGCTTTTAAAAATAACGTTAGTTGCTGTTTGTTGCTCGTTACGTGCGCGTGTTGCGACGCGCGACTCAAAAACATACAAAACAACAAAAATACAACCAAAAACACAAGCAAGCCAAATTCAAAGCAAATCATAAAGAAACACAAACAGAAACCTAGAACCAAAAACAGTAGCAGAAACTGAAACTGACTAGTAAATAAATTCGACTAACGGAATTAATTCACACATCATTCAACAATAATCAATCCTAATCATAATCCTAAACAAAAGTGCAAACAAGAAAACAAAAAAAAAAAAAAAAAACAAAACATTTTGTTGCAAATCTTACCAAATGATAATAGATTTTTTTGCCGTTCATTGTATCTTTTTTTTCAAGTGTTTGCTAATGCGAAAATAAGTTAATCGTTAACCGACAACATACAACCGAGAGAACCGATAAAACGGAAAACGGAAAATCAAAAAGGCGAAAACATTCCGCAAAGATATCAACGACAACAACAACAACAATAATAACAAGAATAAGAGGAAGAAGACGATGTTTGTTTCACACACTCGACGAATGTGCAATAATTAATAATCATAACATATAAAAATAATCACGTTTTTTTTTGCGAACCAACAACAAACAAACAAGAAGCGATAAATCCAAGTCGCAAGTCACAAGTCGCTGTGATTTCATTGCAAGTGTGAACAATCACAGAACAGAGTTCAAAAGCAAACGAAAGCGAAAGCAAAAGCGACAGCAGCTCAAGGAGCCAAGGACGAGGAGAACGACAACGAGAAGGGAGACGAGAAGGATCTCCGCATTGTGCAGGAGAAGTGTCTCTAAAGGATCATGTAAGTCAACAACTTTTACTTTTAAACACACCTATTCAGTATTTAAATATACCAAAAGAGATCGTGCAAAATACTGTCAGTCAGTATTTTGATTAATCTCAAATTACGAAAAAAACGTTTCGTCTAACTTTGAACTACTAATTGGTCATTGTAATAATCATTACTGTATGTATTTTTATTACTAAAGAAAGAAAGCTGACCATTTTTACTTTTATACAGTATTCAGTATTTACATATACCAGAAAAGATCGACTGTCAGTATTTATATTGATCCCGAATTGCAAGAAAATGTTTCAATTGTCAACTTTGCTTCAATTGAATTTCTAAAAGCCCATCATAATAATGATTAGTGTATGTATTTTCATTACTGAGGAAAGAAAGGGGACAACTTTTACTTTTAAACATAACAATTCAGTATCTAAATATACTAGCTTGAATTCAACTCATCGAAATCATCATCAGAGTTTGTAGGAAATAGTTGAAAAACTTTTGCTCTTAAACAAAACAATTCAGTATCTAAATTGGTATGTAAATATACTAGAAAATCTTATACAAAATACTGTCTGTATTTTTTTTGATCTCGATTAACGAGGATCTGTTTCGTCTATTCAATTGTCAACATTCCTTAGCTACGCTTTTAATATAACACTTGAATTCAACTTCTAATTAATAATCATAATCAGTGCATATGTATGTATTATTATAATTATGGAATGAATCGGAAAAAAACTACGATCTATGTTTTTATTGACCTTTATTATTATTGTAAAATTTTTCTAATACTTTTGTGATTGCTAATCGCAATAAATTCGACTTGAACTCAATCAGTCAAAATACATCGAATATATTTTAATGAAAGATGACACAACAACTAGATAATAAGAGTTTAGTGAAATAAGATTTCAATTGATCTCAACCCTAGCAATGTGGCTTCTATTCAACAGCAAATTTATTGTCAGTTTTTTCTTCTAAGCTTCACTGTTTCAAATATATTAGTTGTTTTTGGTAAACACAATAATTTCGACTACTAAGCGGTGAAATTTAGAATCTTTCGTATTTTTTTTAAATACTCTCCAAATGTCTCTTCTAAGCACTAGAAACTTTATTTAGTAAATTTCATTAGGTTAAAGAATAATTTCATAATGAATGATTCAAAAGTTCTCAAATTCTTTTTTGAAAAATGAATAGGTTTACGAATTTTCGATTATGACAATAATCAGAAATAGATTAAAGTAAGATCGCACATAGATTAGTTGTATTTATGACCGATCTGTGATCTCTTGCTTGATTCAATTTCAGTTTGAATCGCATGAATAATAGTTGTGAAATGTTTTCAGTGAGTTTTGTTATGCGATCAAACAAGTGAGAAGGGCTGGAGAGGAGGGGAGAGGTGAGCGAATAATTCTCAGACCTTGCAATTAGTCACGAGACAAATAGGCGCAATTGAATGCAAAGTGTGTGTGTGTGTGAGAGAGTTATTCGCAATATTCGAAGTTCGAACGTTCACATTTAGGAGGAACATAAACGAATGACGATGAATAATGTCGTTGAACTTTGCAATTTTTTGATTTCATTTTGTTGCTCAACAGCAAAACAGAAACACACAAGACACACAAAAATACAAAACTCACACAATTCTCTAAAGATATGCGAGTTGTTCTCACTCTCTATCGCTCTCTCTCTCTCTTTTGCTCTGTCTGATTGCCGATTTGTGCGTTTCTCTCTTTGTCTCGCTCACTTTTTGCATCTCTCTAAGACGCCAACGATCGCTGTGAGAGACAAAGAAGCGCGGGCGACACAGAGAGAGACACAGAGAGAGAGAGAGAGAGCGTGAACTAGCGAGGTAGCTAAAAAAAATATTACGTATACGCCACTTGGAGTGGCGGCGGCTTTTGTTGTGTGAGAGCGATTGCGGTCAATGGACGAGGCATTTATTAGGCCTTCACTGACTGAGTGTGCGAGTGTGTGTGTGTGCGAGTGTGTGTGTGTGTGTTGGTGTCGTTGAAGTCGCTAACCCAATGCAGCTCTCTACAACAATTAGAACAAACAGCAACAGCGACGAGTTCATTGCGATCGCAATGCGATCATTACGTTTGTTGTCACCGTCATGTTTTGTTGTTTTTGTCGTTGTTGTTGTTGCTTTGTATACTTAAATCGAGGCCATGCAAAGGGCTAATGTCAATAGCAAATTGCAACGAACTAAAATCAGACTCAGTCTCTGTTAGAGAGGCGGAAAAGGGAAAGCGACGAATTTATCAGCGAACAAAATAAACATCTACAGATACAGATACAGACACAGATACAGATACATATATAGATAAAGCCGTAGACGTCTCAGTTTTTCTGTTGTTTTCGTCAAAAAAAAAAAGTGTCGAGTGAATCGCCAGCAGATTTCATTCAGCAAACACAAAAGGTCAAAACAACTGCCGAAAAGCCATGGCAAACAACAGCACCCAATAAAAAAAAAGAAACCATCTTCCAAAAACAATCACTAAAAACAAAAAAAATATGCGTATTCTGAAAAAATTGGCAACACAACTGCGAGACAAGCACAATTAAAAAATGTACTTAAAATCGCCACGCATTAAAGCAAACTAAAAAACCCAAAAAAAAAAGTAAATAACACGAAAAAATTGAGTTCAGCAAACAGACGGAACGCAACCTAAGACGGGCCTCAGCCTCAGTCTCGACAGCGGCTCAAAGCCAATAAAAAAACAGAAAAAACAAAAAAAAAAAAAGAAAAAAACGACAATCAGCAAAAATGCAAAAATGCAAGAAAAATTGAAACTTACCAAAACAATTGCAAGTTCCTGGCGAGTTCAGGGCCGCCACAACAACAAAAAGAAGCTCTTGTGATGCATCCCTGGTTCAATTATTGCTGAAACGAGATTATAACAAACGAGATTAGAAACATGTGAAATGTAAATGAATTGCATCCAATGATCGAAAAGTTTTATTAATCTATTCATTTCAACTAAGAAGAGAAAATTTCAACTATAAAGAAGACTAGAAATGTATTTTGAACTCTTTTTAATCTATTGATTTCAACTAAGATGAAAAAGATCTTGCTATGCATCCCTGATTCCCTTTTATCCATTAAATATTACAACAAAGATGTGAAATGTAAATGGATTGCATCAAATTATGAAAAAATCTTTTCTCTTAATCTATTAATTTAAACTAAGAACAGTATATTTCAACTATAAAAAAGACTAGAAATGTATATTGAACTTTTTGAATCAATTAATTTAAAATAAGAAACCTTCAAAGAATTTTAACGTTCAGATAAGGAAGTAAAAACCTTTAAGCCTTTCATGCACATTCTTATTTATCCATCAAATATTTCTGAATAGATTTTCCAACAAATATGTGAAATGTAAATGATCGAAAACTTTTTTTAATCTATTAATTTCAACTAAGACAAGAATATTTCAACTATAAAGAATTAATATTAAAACATTTATAATGGAAATGATTTTTTAAATCTATTAATTTCAACTAAAAATTTCAATGATAAAGAATTTCAATGCTCAAGTCAGATAAGAAAGTATTTTCTCCTTTAACTATTAAATATTCCTGAAATAATGTTACAACTTGTAGATTTAACAATTTGAAATCTATTCTATAAAGAATTCATAAAGAATATTAGAAATGTATTTTTAACTATTTTGAATCTATTAATTTCAACTAAAACTTCATTATAAAGAATATATATGTTTCGATTAGGAAAGAAGTCTTATATTCCTCAAAAGAAAACTCTTTTTACATCCATAAATTCTAACTAAGAAAAGAAAATTTCAATTATAAGTAATTTCAATGCTCAGAGATAAGGAAGTAAAAACGTTTATACTATATAGAAATATCGTATAAGTGTGTGAAGTGGAAAACAGGCCAAAGAATTTGTTGGCCTTTGTAAAAATGCGACTCGTAATTTGGGCTACAACTTTCAATTGGCGACAACCTCAAAAAAAAAAAAAATCGAGGAACAACAACAAAAAAGCGAAGCTGATAAACGCTTTGATATGAACGTTGATCGTTGTATTCTACATGCACATATATGTACTATATACATATGTACTTCAGTATGTATATATATACATATTCACATGCATTATATTCGTATAGCTATTTGGAGTTTATGGGGCGCTGCTTCTGCTTCTGCTGTTCTGGTTGTTATTGTTGTTGTTGTTGTTGCTGCTGTTGCACACACACTCGAGCAGTGAAAGTTGTGCCGCACTGCAAGTGTTGTTCACATTCTCATTGTTGTTGTTGTTGTTGCGTCGGATCTGCAATGAACTCAATTCAGAGCAGAGCAGAGCAGAGAGCAGAGCAAAAGCAAACATTTTTAGCAGCCGCGAATAATTGTCAACAACGCACAACAAATTTCTTCCTCTGTGTGTGTCTGTGTGCATGTGTGTGTGCTGCATTTCTTGGGCTCTGCCCTTCTTCTTCTTCTTCTTCTTCTTCTCTATATGTGTGTGTGTGTGTGCGTTCGCAACATTGTCGACAACGACAGCGACAAGCAACGAAAGCAACGACGGCGACCGCTAATTTTGTTGTTGTTGTTGGTGTTGTTGTTGTTGCTTTTATTTGGCGAGCTGTCTTTACATTTCCCCCCTCGCTCCCTTTCCACCCTACCTCTGCATTCGGTGGGCCGAAAATGAATAAACAAAAGTTTTGAAAATACAAATTCATAAAAATATCGAGAGAGCGAAAAAAGAAGGCGGCGACAAAAGCTATTTTCGTTCGTTATTCTATTTTATTTAATTTTTATTTCATTTAATTTTTTATGCGACTCTTTTCGTTTTCATTTTTGTGTTTTCTGTCTTGCTGCTTATGTCAGAAATACAACAACAACACAACAACAACAACAAAAGACGAGGGAAAAAAGAAGCACGAAAAATTGCCAAGCAAAAGAGCCGCATGCGCTTCCCCCCTCCCTTTCCCCTTCCCCACACCCATCCCCTTCCACCACTCGCTGCGCTGCTCGCAAATTTTTGGCGACTGCGCTGCCAGCTGCTGTAATGACGACGACTGCAGTCGCTGCCGACGTCGCTGTCGCTGTCGCTGTTGCTGTTGCTGATCGTGGCATCGTCGTGTTTCGGCTTCGGTTTCGGCGTCGCTGTCGACGTCGCTGCACTCCAATGGCAAATCGCAAGCCCAAAAAAATGAAGGAAATATGTATGCATGTCTCTGTCCGTCTGTGTGTGTGTGCGTGTGTGTAAAAAAGTTGTATTAAAAAAAAGAGCAAACACACACACACAATGCCAGGGAATTCTCTGATTCAATTGGGCAGCGCACACACATACACACACACACATGCGCTGACGCTTATATACACACTGACACACACACAGAGACGAAAAAGAAGAAGAAGCAGCAGCACAGCAATATCAACACATTTAACTGCATTTTTTCGGAACTCAGTTGAGCTTTTTAATTCGATCGGTTCAGTTACTAAAGTTAGTTCAGACAATACGCACAATTTTCAATTTCAATTTCAAATTCAAATTCAAATCGAAGCAAAAGATCAACTTCCCACTTCACTTGACTTGTAATCACAATTGAGATCAGATGCGGATGCAAATGTGGATCAATCATAGTAGATAGATAGACAACGTGCAACGTGCAACAAGTGCAACTAGGATCAAAAGCTCAGCTCCACACTGAGCTTTTGTCCTTCAATTCGAATCGTTTTTTTTTCTGTTCTGTTCTGTTCTGTTTTTTTGTTATTTTATTTGTTTGTTACCAACAACAATGCAACGCAACAAATGACAAAGTGCAGAAAGCTGAAGAAAGCTAATCAAAAAGAGAAACTCACAGCAAAAGGAGCAAAACTATGAACTGCTGAAAAAGACAGCGCCCAACAAAAAAAATAAAAATACAAATACAAATAATTGAATCAAACTTCTGTTGGATTTCTTGTGCAAAGTGAATACAAAAAAAAAACAAAAAAGTTTCCAATATGTCGCGCCAAGTGCATAAACCTTCGATATCTATATAACTGAAGGGGTTCTCGAGACGTTCGCAGCTGCAGTTTTTCGCAGCTTTCGGCATTCAGCTTCCAGCTTTCCAGCTGAAGCTTGCAGCTTCCAGTTTGCAACTTCAGTTCCAGTTCCAGTTTCAGTTCCAGGTACGTTTTAATTCTAGTCCCCAGCACAAGAGATAAATAGTTCCCAAATTTGCCAAAAAAAAAAAAAAAAATGGGAAAGGGGAAAAGGGGAAAGGCAACAGAGAAAAATGCAGAAAGAGCGTAGAAAGAGCAGAGACAAAAGAAAGATAAGCTGCATTCGTTGCACTCGCTCCCCATTCAAGGAAGTATTGCATTTCGCACACACACACACACACACACACTCACACTTGTGTGTGTGTGTGTGGGTAAGTATGTTGCTCTTCAACCTGCCCCCCGCCTCCACTCCTCTCCGCTACGCCTTCGTCATCGCCTTGGCCCTAACATGAAAAGAAGGACATTTGACTCACACAATCCGGGAGAGCAAGTTTGCAAAAGAGAGATAGAGAGAGAGCGAGGCAGAGGCAATGCAAGTTGCAGTGCGCTAGAGCGGGACAAAGGATGCAATGCAATGCATTTGATCTGCCAGCGTCGCTGCCTTAATTTCAACTCAACGCAACGCAACGCAATTCAACTCGAATCCAACTCGACTCGACTTGAACTTCATTTTCAACGCTCTCTCTCTCTCACTCTCTGTGTCCGTGTGTATGTGTGTGTGTGTGTGCCCTTCTCGTAACAGTAACAGACTCGCTGTCGCAGTTAGCGTCGCAGTCGCTGTCACCGTCCCAGTTCCAGTTCAAGCTCTCGATCATTAGCACTTTGAGTCACCGTTGCCCTTCGCTGCCAACGCCACAATATATGTGTGTGTTGGTGTGTGTGTTTGAGTATGTATTATATTTAGTAGGAGAAGCATTTCTCATGCTCACATTTTGGCAAAGGGATTGACATAGACAGAGAGAGAGAGAGAGGGAGAGGGAGCTGGCTGCAGGAAGTCGTTTCCATACAGTAGCCCAACACAACGGCAACAACTTCATCATCATCATCGTCATCGTCATCGTTAGCTTCATCATCGCTTCGCTTCGTTTCGTTTCGCTTCGTTTTGTCGTCGTTCGTTGCGTTCGTGTCGTGACGTTTTCGTGTTTTTGTTTCTCGTGTCGCCCGCTGCCTTTATTGCCTTTGCCTTTGCTGTTGCTGTTGCGAGCAGGGGAGGATCTTTTTTTTTTTTTCTGCTGCTTTTTTGCGCTGTGTTTTGCAGTGAGAATGCGATCGAAGCTTTGGCTTTAGCTGCCGCCTGCAGTTTGGCATTCAGCGTCGCATCGAACGAACCGTCGTCGGCAGCATTCGTTGCATTGCATTCGATGCGTATTCGTATTCGCACTCACATCTACAAATTATTCACTTCTAATTCAAATTCCAATTCGAAAGGATATTCGCTGCGTTTTTCTTGTTTTTTTTTGTAAATGTTTCAACGTGTTTTTTTTCCTGTTTAATTCATTGTTGTTTTCTTTGTTTTATTTTGTGTTTTTATTGTTGTTGATCGCAAGTTGTGCGACAATTAAAAATAGTATTTTGTTTCCCCCTTTTCGCGTGATCCGTAAACACAACTCAGGAAATTTGTGAATATTCACACTGATTTACACATTCAGTATTTAGTATTCGATGTTCGATGTACATTCGATGTACTTAGATATGCTCAGACGACCGCCAAACACCTCGGCCTAGCTCAAGGCCAATTCTAAACAGACTCAGGAACAAAGCACCTCAGAACACCTTCAACAGGTAAGCTTATCTCCATCAATAAAAGGCGTGCATACAAATGCACATTTATGCACATTCATCGGATGCAGTGGAAAGCAAAAGTGCTAGTAAACTTTCGCTTTCGAGATTCTCCTAGCAAATGCACTCAAAGGGGATGAGGAAACAAAGTCAAATGGTCGTCAACCGACAGACAGAGAGGGAGAGAGAAAGAGAGGAGGGAGAGCACGCACTGTACCGCAAAACTCCAACTCGGATGATAGTAATAAAAGACAGAGAGACGAAACGAGACGAAAGCTAGTCTAGTTTTTTTTTCTTTCTGTGCTGTTTAGCTGGACGACCGAGACCCTGAATGCAGCCAACAACAGACCGGTATCTACTCACACACACACAGACACATACGCACTCGCAGACATGCATACAAAATGCACATGCACAAAGATAGCGACATCAACACACACAATAGCCCACACCAACACACACACACACATACACACATGGACGCAGAGGTGACGTAATGGCAACTACTCCACTAACACATTTTTCTACATTCCTCCAACCGCATCCGCCATCCACCATTCGCTCTCCACACTCCATCCACAATCCTCCCATCCTCCTCCATTCCACCAATCCGCCATTCGTCGTCGCCTGACTATTCGCCCAACGTCGAGAGACGAGCAAAAACTGAATGAAAACTGCAGCGAAGCATGCCTAGCATAAAGAAGAACGCAAAACTAGGAGACAGCGGAACAGTGAGACAGTGAGACAGTGGGACAACGGGCCACAGCAGACGACGACGCAGTCGACTCACACACACACACATGCACACGCAGACAGTGTTGTTGGGGCTCACTCTGCTTCTCTTCTCTTCTCCCTCTCTCACTCTCTCATGCTTTGCTCTGTGTGGATGCTAGGCAAATGGCTGCTGTTCCTTCTGGCACTGCGTAGAGGGCACTAGAAAGTGTGGACGCAGCACCAGACGATATGCACACACACACACACATACACTGATATACAGAGAGTGTGAGAGAGACGTATGTGTGCGAGTGGCCGACATTCAAGGTTGACGGCGCGCACAACTTGTTTTCTTTCTTGTTGTTGTTGTTGTTGTTGTTGCTGTTATTGTTATGGTTTTTTTTCTGTCTATGCCTCCGTCTCTCCTCCTCTACCCCCTCTCTATCTGGCTCGCTCCACTGTCTACGCTTGGCGTAGTTTTAGTTACAAGAGGCAAAAGCAATCGCAAAAGCAAACGCAAAAACAAAAGCAAACGCAATATGCACAGCAGCAGAAAGAGCAGAAAGAGGGCAAAGGCGATTTCCAGGAACACCGAACAAGAAGCAGAAGCACAAGCAAACAAGATGTGGGCAACACAAAAAACACAAAAAAAAAAAAATGAACATATAACAGTAAAAGTGAAGCCGTCACAGCAACGGAAACCTTCTTCGTAGGGCTTCTGCGTCGCAGCGCAGTCGCAGCGCAGCTGGCGAAATTGAGCTGTTTTATTTAGAGTTAATCAAAATGACAGAACTCGGTCGAAGTGCGAGTGTGAGTGCACTGTGAGTGTATTCGTGAATAATTAGAACTGCCCACCCTTTTGGCACACAAAAAAAAAAAGCAGAATACAGAAAAAATGAAGACGCAGTCAACACACTTCCGCTGGCCTTGAGCGACAATAAACAATAATAAATAACAATAAACTAACATCAACTTCAATTGAAGGGGCAACCGGGGCAAGCAACAGACAGCAACAGAATTGGAGTTGCTTATGAAGAACTGAAAGGAACTTCACTTCCATAGGGCAAAAAAAGCTAAAATTATATGCATTTTTAGCCTTTTTTTGCAATGTCTTAAACAAAAAAAAAACCTTTTTTCGGATGTGAAAGTAAACTTCCATCTAGCTATAAAATATTAAAAGACAAAAAAACTTTTAAATATATTTTCAAAATAACTCCCTTATCCAGAAGCTTGAGAAAATATTTTGTAGTCTCAAAATAAAATTGTAACTTATAATTTCAACAAATTGTAATTTCTGTGCTATTTTTGTGAGACGTCTTTCAAAACTCTGTGAATACTTTCACCTAGCTATAAAAATATTAGAAAACAATAATATATTTTAAATGTAAATTATCAAAAAAAGCTTGAACAAATATTTTGTATACTCAACTAAAATTAAAATTTATAATTTCAACAAATTGTAATTTCTCTCCCAAAAAAAGGCTAACAAGATGTGGACTTTTAGCTATTTTTGCGAGTCTGCTTTAAGAACTAGTGTCAACACTGCAAGCTGCATGCAGATGACTCAGTCATAGCTCGATCGATGTGCAGTATGTGTGTGTAAGTGTGTGTTTGTCTACAGAAGAGTTCTGGCAAATTCTACGCACTTGTAAAAACACACACGAACATACACAGACACATGAACAATCCAAGTGCATTGACGACGATGACGGGGCAATTCAAACAGTTCCAAGGCCACTTTCGGCTGCCGGCGGAGAATTGCGGAGAATTCAACAAACGGAGACAAGTGCGTGGGTCTTCAAAGGAAGGAGAGGGTGCGGGGGAGGAGGAGGAGCACGAGACTTGAGCTTGTCGCGAGTTCAATTCTCGGAAACGCTTACGGCAAATGCAAGGCCACAGGGAAGGGGGGTAAAGTGGAAGTTGCAACTAAATGCAGCAACAAACTAGAGGCTCTTCCATTTCCATTGGCGAGATAAGCAGAGTGAACAGACCAAGATAACTCGACTCAACTTGATGAGAGAAAATCGAGAGAAGATTGCATTTGTGTTTCTTATTACCTCTTCTCTTGTCTTCTTCTTTTTCTTACCTCTTTTTGCGGTCTTCTTCTCGTTATTATTATTATTCGCAATCTTCGCTTCAGTCAGTCAGTCAGTCAGTTGGTCATTGGTGTCATGTGCATAGCTCACGCTGTGTTCCTCCCCCAACCCCTCTCTTTCTCTTCGTCTTCCCCTTATTCTAGTCTGGGCCAAGTCTCTTCTCGCCTGTTTCTCAGCTTACATGGGGACTCTTCAGTGCTTTGTCTTCGTTGAAGTTTTAATGTCTGCCTATCCAATCAGTAGCCAGTTGTGTCTGGTAATTTGATCTGAGTAACGGTAAACGAAGACCATGTGGCGTATACGTAATATATACGTTTACCTCACTAGGAAATGCAAATGAGTTGGAGTGAGTGAGTGAGTGCGAGAGAGAGAGCAAGGGGCGGGCAGTGGCAAGAGGGGGCAGTAGAAAGTACTAAAAATACCACGACGAGAACCAGAACGAGAACGAGAACGAGAAAGAAACATACACACAAAAAAGAATGCGCAAATCAAATGAGCATTGAACCCGATCGCCTCCACTCGACAATGCATTGACATTGCTAGCAGCGTTGTTATCGCAACCCCTTTCCCCCTCCTCTTGTGATTCTCCTTCTCCTCTTCTTCTTCTCCACTCGGCGCTGCCGCCCACAATGCAATGTTTTTGGAAATCAGCTTCAGAAACCAGCCCAAAAATCCAAAGAGTCGAGAGCTAATAATAAGTCACATGGCAGTTAACCTGAGCTACACACACACACATGCATACATATGTATTTGCATACATATTAGCAATAGCAAAGCAAGGCAAAGCAGTGAGGGGAGGGGCGAAGCGAATGGGGGGAGACCAAGAACCGGTCATAGTAACAGTTGCGTTGCGTTCCATGCTCCCCTTCTTCCCCCTCTCTCACTACACCATAACTAGCACTAACACACATTGCACACACGAAGCCGATCGCCGAGCCGAAGTGCGTTCGTAACTCGCGAGCCGAACCGAGCCGAGCCGATTCATTTCAATTTCCCACTGCTGGAAGGGAGAGTAACACAGAGAGAGCGGGAGAGTGAGTTGCGCTACGCTGTTCGCATATTTTTGCTCAACACATTTTTATCTAATAACCTTGTGCAATGTTATTAAACCCAAAAAGTTTCTTCACCTCGCCGGCAGCAGCAGCGACAGCAGAAGCGCAGCGCAGTGGCAGCGCAGCTGCGTCGAGCTGCTTCTGATGAGAAATGCTAATACACACACATACACACACACACACACTCGCATGCACATGTCAATGCGAGTGTGTGCAAATAATCAACGACGACGACGACGACGACAACGCACAAAGCTCAAGCAACAACAACGAAAAAGGTTGCTCACCAACACAAATGCAGCTGCGAATGCACACGAGCAACAACAATGGGAATGCAGGAGCAAAGAGAGAAGTCTCCACCCCCCTTGCGCACTCCCACGATCTACTTTCCAACTGTACACACACATACATAGATATGCAAGTGTCAAAAGTATTCGTATGTATGTATGTGTGTCAATTGAATACAATCTTGCTGCAAAGTAGAAGTTTGCTTATTTGTGCATCGAGCAAACACAAATTAATATACATATGTACATACATACAAATATATATACATATGTATATACAATATATGTATATGGACATCTTTCATACTTCACCCAATTGCAGTCCGCATGTCAATTGCATAGCAAACAAGCAAATGACATGTAATACGAATTAAAGCCTGCATGTGTATACATACATATGTGTTCATAAAACTACATATAGAATTGTCAAGGCAGCCGCGCGCGCAAAGCAGAAAGAGAGAGAGAGAGATTGCAAACGTAATGCGCACCTAACTTTTGTTTTAGCTTTTGCTCTCGTCCCATTGCGCACACACAAACATCCATACACATGCATGCGCGAGCGCAGCGAGAGAGGGAGAGCTTTGTGTGGTTGTTGTTGTTGCTGCGCCGTTTACTTTCTGCAAGGCATTGCGTTGTAGGCTTTTGTTCATGCAAGCAATTTGTGTTTGCGTATTGTACGTATATATCTATAGAGTGTGTGTGTGTGTACATGTGTAGCTGCTTTTTTTGCAATTTTATTTGTATGCAATTTGTGTTTTTTCGTCGACAAGAAATTTCGCCAGCTTTGCATTACTTTTGAAAGTTGCCTTCTTGCGTTTTTTCGTTAAATTAACTAAGGCCTAACTGCAAAAAAGAGTGTTGTTGCGCTGTGTCAGCGGATTAGCGTACAGTCCACAATCCACACAATCCACACACTCTTCACAGTCCTTCATTTACCTAGAGCAATTCATGCAATTTAGTAGTAAAGTGAAGTTAGCTTACCTCTCTCTCTCTCTCTTGCTGTCCCATTCACACTTTCGCACGCTTGTGTAATTTGCAGTTCAATGCTCATTAGAGCTCCACACGGCTCGTCGGGCCAATAACTGATTGCCAAAGTCGCTTATCAGGCGGGAGCGGGACACAAGATAATAAGGCAGCATATTGTTGTTGCTGTTGTTGTTGTTGTTACATTTTTCAGTAGAACACATAGGGGCGGGGCGTGGCGGCGCGGTGTGAAGAGGGGTAGGCGTCTGATGCTTCGATGCGTCTGACGACAACGAGCCGTTGAACGGGTAGACGGAACGTCGCGAGTTCAAAGCCCTAACGACGTTGACGACGGCGATGATGACGACGACGACGACGACAGCGAAAATTGCCGCGCACAAATCACACACTTCCACTTCCCATATTTAAATGCATTGTGTTACACACATACACACAACCATTAACACTAACACTAACACTCACAGACACTTACACTTACACACACGCCCGCGCGAACATGCATTTGCATGTAATAAAATAAAAAAATAGAAAAAAATATTAATGCGAAACTATTCGAACAAAACTAACGACAACCAAAGCCAAACGCGTCGCACTCTCAACTAAAAACGACGCTGGAAAATGCGCGACTCGATCTATGAAGCTCTCTAGCACGAAAACTACAACTACGAAATTGCGCTCAAGAGACGAGGCGAGAAGAGACACGGCGGCAATTCAACTCAAATGGCAAAACTTACATTGCTAGATAAGGCAGCCAAAGTCATAGCAAAAACGAAAGCACTCAAATAGATACGAGCACAAACTACAAAAAACTAGTTGAGCAGTCGCGAGAGAGCAGCACTAGAGCTTTTGAGCGAAAGTTTGCTCCAAACAGCTTGCATGATGATCATGCACTAACGATAGTGGGAGTTGATGATCATTAACTGCAGCACACTAGCAATAGTTGAATATTGTGCGATGATCATTAGCTTGAGTCAGACGATTGTGTGTGTATGGGAATGGTATGTTAGCAAAAGAGAGCAGATGTGCGCTCTCTCAGCACGAACACACAGACACACACACACACACACAGACAGAGAGGGGAGCAACTAACGATGAGCGCGTAGTGTGATTGAGTTCTTTTCGACTTTGGCACGCTATTGGCAATGGGAGAGGTAAACGACCGAATGTCCGACAGACGATGACTAGGTTAAGGTGAAGGTCAAATTAGCGAAAATACTGAAGAGACAACAGCAACAACAAGCACAAACGTGCATACGTACGTACGTACGTATGTATGTATGTATGTATGTGCATACATATGTATGCAAGTTGATGTCGACGGCGCAGTCGCAGCGCACCAACAATAGAAATCAACTTTGTCAGCGTTAAATGTGAGCGAGTGAGCGAAATAGCGACAACAATAACACAATAATCACAAATAAAGCAAAACAAAAGCAAAAACGAAACGACGACAAAGACACAGGCCTTAAAATAATAATCGTGAAGCAACAACAAGCTATACACAAAACCAAAAAAAAGATAAGAAAAGAAATTGAAGCGTAGACAAAAAGTAAGCAGCAAGCGCAGGAAGAGGAAGAGGAAGACGAAGCGAAGACGAAGTCGAAGTCTCGTCTCAGGAATAGACATGTGTCTGTGTGTGTGTGTGTGTGCTGGACAGACAGTTGCAGTTGTCTTTTATTTGCTGTGTCTCAAGAGTCCAGCACAACTCTCCCTTCCCCCCCATCGCCATCCCACACCACACTCTCCAGTCTCCAAGCTCATAGAAGAACAGTCTGAGCTCATCCAGGCATCCAGTTGCCAATTCTAATTCTTTGCGTGGTGCTGTCTATACACACACACACACACACACACACACACACACACACACAGAGACAGACTGCCTGGCCGATAGACAACAAAAGACAACAAAAAAAATCAACGACAAACGTGCAGACGTTAGGGAACTTGCTCTGTCGCTCTGTCTGTGTTTGCGACGTCTGCGTCGACGTCTGCGCCTGCGCCTCGCGCTATTTCTGCGCTGCGCTGCTCTGCTGCGCTGCCTGTTTGAAAGTGTTTGTCGAACGCCACGCGCTCACACGCCATCGTTCTCTCGCTCTCTCACAACAATAGCGTGGCGAGCTTTTTCTTCATTCTAATGCGCATTGGACGTCTCTCCTTCTATCTCTCTCTCTCTCTCTCTTTCTTTGCGCGCTCAGACACACAAATACACATACACACTGGCTCTATGACTGCTACGATAACCAAGTAGAATGGTTAGAGGGGAGGGGGGAGGTGAGAGAAGAAACAGAGACGGCAGACGTTGAACGCTGAGACCTTGAACTTGGACTCAGTTTACGAGTTGAAAAATTGGGTTTTGTTTTGAATTGTTTGCATGTCGTCGTCGTCGTCGTCGTTGTTGTTGTTGTTGTCGTTGTTGTTGCTGCTTTGGCTATCGGAGCGTCGCTTTCCCTCCCGCAACACACATTCTATGTGTGTGCGTGTGTGTGTGTGAGTTTGTAGATAGTTTGCGGCTTCTCATGGCAAGAGCGAGAAGGAGAATGAGAATCAGAACGAGAACGAGAGCCGACACTTAATTATATTTAATTAGTCTAATGGGCTAATTAACACTCTGATATGGTTCACACTCCCATGCCCACATTACACACAAACACACATACACACACACGCTACGCGCGTAACTGTGTTTGCACGTGCAACAAGCGTCATGCCCCAAGTGGCAGTTGCAGCTGCAATTTCATGTTATGTGCTGGCCATGCTTGTGCCTTCGCTTTCCCTCTCCCTCTCCCTCTTCCACTTCCACTCACATTCGCACATTTGCACTCTCCCCTTTTCCACTTAAACTCATGCCGGCATCTGTCTAGCTTTTGTCTAGCCCACACACACATACATATACACTCTCTTGCACTCGCAATTCGCACTAAACTAAACACACAAGCTTACATGTGTATGTATGTATGTATGTTTGCATGTTGCCCACTCCCCCTTTTCTGTTTTTGTTGTAATGGTCGGCGTCGTCGTCGTCGTCGTCGTCATCATCGCCTCGTCATCGTCATCGTCATCGTCGTCATCGCCATCATCGTCGTCGTTTGTACCGTTGTCGTAGTCGTAGTCGTCATCATCGCCATCGTCGTCGTCGTCGTCTCTCGTTCTAGTTTTTACATAAAACTTTCGCTATCATTGCTGTGCCTGTGTGTGTGTGTGTGTTTGTGTGCGGACGTTAGATTTTACATTTGACCGGCATTATGTGAATGGGGCGTGTGTGTGTGTGTGTGTAGAGGAGATGGTTGAATGTGTGTGAGGTGTAAGCTCCAGTGTGCCATGGTCGCTGTCTCTCTCTCTCTCTCGCTCTGTCTGTCTCGCTTTACTCCTAGGCAACAAGTGGCCATGTGTGAGTGGGTGGGACTGACCTTGTTCAATGAATGCTCTGTGCACACAAGTGTGGTCTGTCTCCCCCTCCCCCCCCTCTCCACTCTCTTTCCCATCTCCCTCTTTGCGCTACTTATCTGCACGAAGTGAAATTGGCGTTGCTAAGCGCACCAACTGATAGAGAACTAAAAGAGACTTGCCGCTTTATTTGCACATGTGTGCGTATGTGTGTAGCCAACTAACGCAGTTAAAGTTAACCTTGAAAATAGCAAACACATGGCGAGCAGGCGAAGCGAAGCAGCAGAAAAGGCAGCACACCAAAAAAAAAAAAAAAAAAAAAAAAAAAAGAGCAGATGGAATTGCAATGCTAGACGTAGTAGCCGACTAACAGTTACCCTACCCTCTTTATGCTATCTCGCTCTGATTCAACTTTCATTCACACATCAAAAATATATATCTACATACATATGCATATTTCTATGGAAAAGAAACAAACAAAAAACAAAAGCACATAAATCGCAAACTACAAATATTCAAATGCGCGTCTATGTGTGTGTGTGTGTGTGTGTGTGTGTGGAATAATCCCATGATGCCATTTCTGCTCAATCGAATGTTGTACAGTTATTCGCATTAAAATAAAAAGTAGTTTCGGTGTTCAACTGAACAAACTACTTGTCTATCTAATCTCTCACTTGTTGTTGTTCCTTTCTTTTTTTCGCTATTCTTCTTGCTGCTGTTGCTGTTGCTGTTGTTGTTATATTTAAGCAACAGCTCAGTCAACCAAATAATTGCTTTATTCGATTCTCACACACACACTCACACACACACACATGCGTGCTGCAAACAAAATTGTGCAAAAAGAGGGAAAAAAAAACTGCAACGCCAAAAAGCGGCGCGCAGAGAAAACACTTTTTCTAGAACTATTTTAAAAGCTGCTCGCCAGAGCAGCGACTGCGGGCAGCGGCAGCGACTGCGGCAGCGAAACAACGACAACAACAACAACGACGACGGCAAAATAGCGGTGCTTGCTCTCTCTCTTCTTCGCAGTGTGAGGGCGAAGGCGACGGTGCGGGTGTGGGAGCGGGAGAGAGAGAGTGCGGCGAAATGCGCCAAACAAAAATTTAATAATAATACGACAACAACAACAACAGAAACAGCAACAAATACAGCGCAAAAAAATGTAGTATTTAGCCTTGAAAGTTCGTAAACACTACGAATTGCGAATGCGAGCGAAGATCTTTTATTTCATTTGTTTTTGTGCACAACACAAAAAAAAAACAACAACAGCCACATCAGAAATCAGAAATCACACAAAAATGAAAATAAAGCAACAACAAAATACAAATACAAATTTCGAACCGAAATAAAACGAAATAGCAACAACAAGAATCAAACCAAACAAAATTCAAACTCAACGAAAGTAACGAAAGCACACACACTCACACACATACTCACACACACGCATATTCATTCATATAATAGATTCCACTTACTTGCAGTCCACACTGCCAAACTCCAACTCCAATTTGAATTCCAATTGGAATCTAGTTGGTGCAAAAGTGCTGAGTTGCAGTTTAGTTCACGTTGAAATCTTATATGGATATATATCATATTATGCCGATATTCTATAATTTCGCATGACCAGCTGCTAGGCGTCAGTTCACACGCCTCCCCACACTCTCCACTCCCCACTCGCCATTAGAAACTTGAGATTTTCCCACTGGGAGTCGCCGCCTCTTCAAATTCAAATGAATTTGCGGATGCAATTGCAAGGCGACACCTGTCGGCGGGTAGCGGCGGCGCTAGCTGCAGCTAGTTGGAACTTGGAACTTTTTCGTCATGTGGGGTAATTAGATGCGATCCACGAAAAGAAGAGGATGAAAGTAAATGCACAAGAAACACACAAACACACAAATTACATACATATACTACAAATTACATATAACTTTGAATTTCTGCTATTATTTTGTGTGTATTATTATTTGTTTTTTTTTAGTGTTTTTTTTTGTATATGTATGTATCGCTCTGTCTATCCATTTTGTCAGCGTCGTTATTAGTCAGCGTCAGTTTTGGCGACGCTGCCGCTAGCGACGTCGACGTCGACATCGACATCGGCGTCGGTGTTAGCGTTAGCGCATTGGCTGCGTCGTCGACCGCAACGAAGTTTTGTTCTATGCACAAAAGTCAAAGCTACTTGGATGTTATAATATACGCAAGCGAGAGAGAGGGAGAAAGAGGGATGTAGCGAGAACGCAAGAGGCAGTCGAAAAGAGAGCGAGAGATCGAGAGTCGCAAATTGAATTCTGGACTGCCGAAACTTTATTTTGGCACTGTTTGTGTGAGTGCGTCGCTGCCTGCAGCTCTGCTCTCAATGTGTGTGTGTGTGTGTGTTTGTGTGTGAGAATTGAAAGCACACATTCTAATACTCGAGTTCAGGTTCAATTCACTGTGCTCCCACACACACACACACACACACACACATATGCATTCTTGCTGTCCTTGTCTGTCTACCTGATGATCCTAGGGATCGAGATAGCGAAGCAGAAGGAGATGGAGAAGGAGAAGGAGATGGGGACAGCAACAGAGCGTGCGCACGCTTCTCTCGTTCGCTCTCTCTTACACACACATACGCAGGCTGTTGCCAAAATTTCGTTAAATAGTTTTGTGTGTTTTGTGTGTGCTTTCAACTGTCCCTCCCCTCTCTCTCTCTCTCTCTCGCTCTCTCTCTGACGCTGCTGCCCAATGCGCTTTTTTGTGTGCTGTGCTATCGCTGCCGTCGCAGTCGCTGCCGCAGTCGCTGCTGCCGCTGTTGCTGCTGCTGCTGTTGCTGCTGCCTTAGGCAGTCAAGCACTCTCTTCTTCTTTAGCACGAATTCAGTTGAGTTTCTACGCTTGCAATCATCAAACGCAACACAAAAATCCAACACGCTGCTTTGGCCGCAGATTGCTGCTGCTGCGTTCTAAACGACGTGCTCAACGTGCAAATACCCGGTACTCGCATTCAAAGGATTAATCCTACGATCCACAAGTGTCGCAATGCATTAACACAGACAGTGAAACACATACAGACACAAATTCAAATACAAATACAAATACACACATATACATATGTAGTCAAATAGTTTTAAGTGCATCTTCGGTCGGTCTTTCGGTTCGGTTCGCTTCGGTTCGGTTCGGTTCGGTAATTGATTAGTGTGCGTGCGTGCGTGTGTGTGTGTGTGTGTTCTTTTCTTTTTACTTTTTTTTGCATTATTTTGATTGTTTTCGTTGTGTGCCAATGTGATTTGCATTTAACATCTAAGCCAAGATCTCAAATCCCAAGCGAATAGAATTTCTTAAATTACCATATTACGTATACGCCAACCAATTTCTACCTCATCACTCAAAAGCCAAAAAGCAACAACACCTCAACAACAACGACACCTCAACAACAATAATAATACAGCGGCGACAACATCAACAATAACAGAGAAGAAAGAAGAGAGAAGAAGAACGCGAAATGTTTATTCGACAATTGCAGACTGTGAATACTCATCATAATTAACAATAGCAACAACAACAGAAAGAGAAAGAACCGTAATGAACTATTAGAGAGATTTACTCACACACACATTTGCATCGAAATGCTCATACGTGTGACGTATGCAAATAATTAGCAAGTAGAATGCTAAGCTAACCAACGAACGCATTGGGCACCCACACACCCTCAAGGTAAGCGTGTGTATGCATATAGTATGCAAATGTTTCTATGTATGTGTGTGCATAGACGCGATAGACGTTGCTTGGTTATTTTTATCACAGCCGCGACGCGACGCGCTGCGAGGCGAGGCGAGGCGAACACACAGAATGCAGCGTTCGCATTCGCACACACTTATCTGATAGTTTTCACTTTCAATGTCAACGCCAGCCAACTGAGCGAGACGCGCATACATGTGTGTGTGTGTGCTAGTATTGGTGTTGATGGTGTGCGCAAAGCTCTGATTGTATTCGTCTATCGCGCACTCTCACGCAACACAGCTAGAGAGCGAGAGTGAGTGTGATAGGGATTGGGATTGGGAGAGTCAGAAGCGAGAGCAAGAGCGAGAGTGTGTGCAAGCATTGCTTCGAGTAGAAGGACAATTGTTGCTGCGAGAGAGGGAGGGGGGGAAAGTTACGAAGCTATGATCCAGCTGCATGCTCGTGTTTGCTCGGATCTGCGACCCGAATACCAGCAACAGCCACAGACAGCAACAACAACAACTACAGCAATTGCAAATGTTGACAAAGCACAGGCAAAGACAAAGCCAAAGCAAAGACAGCAAAGACATAGACAAAGACAATGCCAAGCATGGCAAAGCGCACAAACAAAGAAAGCTCCCCCTCGCCCCCCTCCCCGTAAGCACACACGCAAAAACAAAAAGCACAAGCGAAATTTGTGCACTACAAGTGTTTTATTTATTTGCGATGCGTTTGCTGTTTTCACTTTGCTTTTTGTTACGATTCCCAATTCACAGTATGCACTCGCTACAAAATGAATACAAAAAAAAACATACAAATTAATTGTACTCGTTTCATTTTGCATTGTTTTCTGTTTTTTGTTTTCTGTTTTATGCTCATTCCCATTCCCAATTCAACTTTAACTTCTACTTCAACTTCTAGTTCTAGCCTAGTGTGTGTGTGTGTGTCTGTGTGTGTGTGACATAGAAATTGTCGCCGTAGTTGACATTTTAAAGTGCATTTGTTAACAATTTTCGAACATTCTGCGATGTTTGCGATGTTGACGAACTTTGCGATTTTCAGCAATCGCAGCACAAGACATCGAATTCATATACAGAGGGGAGGGAGCGGGGAAAGCTACATCTGTATGAGTTCGTAAGCGTGCTTGAAGCAAGAGCAGGACGGCACTATTGTAGCTGAACACTCCTGTGGTTATCGATAACTAATCGATTACTTAATTTATGTTGTTTTTTTGCATTTGATTAGCGATTGTACTTATCGAAAATTAATCGATATATTAAGATATTACATAAATCAAAAATAAACTATATTTTCAGCAACTTCTCTTTTATCGATAATTTAATAAACATTTGAACTTACTTCGCTCTCATTGCAGTTAATTAATTAATAAAACATAGTCAAAACTGAACAGTCAATAAGCCAAGAAGAAGAAGAATAGGCATAAGAAGAATAAGGGAAAAGGAGAAGACAAGCAGAGCGCGTGTCTTTGTGCGTGCACAAGCACAAAAGCAACAGAAGCAACAGAAGAAAGAGGAGAAGAAGGAGGAGGAAGAAGAGCGAGCTCAATTCTTCCTTTGGTGCAATAAAAGCCGCCAAAATACGCAAAAAGGTGACCACAAAGAAAGCCAGCGTTGTTTCGACGGTCGAGGACGACAACAACAACAACAGCAACAACTACAGCAACAACTACATCCAGAGCTTCGACTACGACAACGCTAACAACGCTCGGCAGCAAACAACATCAGCAACAACAACAACTACAGAGAGACACGAAGAAGAAGAGGAACAAAGCAATATGGACGAGACACAACATTTCTGCTTGAGATGGAACAACTACCAGAGCAGCATCACCTCAGCATTCGAGAACCTTCGCGACGACGAGGACTTCGTCGATGTGACGCTCGCCTGCGAGGGGCGCAGCATAAAGGCCCATCGCGTGGTCCTCTCCGCCTGCAGTCCCTACTTCCGCGATCTGCTCAAGGTGAGTGCAATCTAAATCCCGATCCTTATCCCGATCCCAATCCCGAAACTCGTTTCTCTGTGCAGAGAGGGGGGAGGGAACTGCCCAGCCTAGAAACAGTGATGACATTCAAAGGCTGAAATATATTTTTGACAAACAAGCTAGAATACTTTTAAATTACTTTAAATTACTTTATTATATTTCCAAAAAAGTGGAATATTTTTTAAATATTTTAACAATCATCAAAAAGCTGAAATATATTTCACTTTTTCTAAGCCATTTACACAATTTGGAAACAAGTTAAAATATTTTTAAAATACTTCAGCTCATATATCATTATTATATTTCTATTTCAGAAAAAATGGCATATTTTTTGAATAATACAATAATCGAATTTCCATTATTATAGTATAGTAGTATTATAAATAATAATGGAAAATTTTTTACAAAATTTAAATGTATTCCATCATTATGAAAACATTATACAAATATTCTAGCATTAAATATTTATATTTAACTTTTCCATTATTATTTAGGTTATTCAAGCAAATTTCGAAAACTTTTAAGATGCTTTAGTTGTCCTCATATCGATTTGTCAGCCTATAATTATAACATTTTCAGTATAAGAAAATACTAAATTAAGTTTGTGTTAGAACCTCACAAATTGATCGTTTAAAGTGATGTCATATCATTTCACATTATGAAACTTCAAGTCTAGCGGAAAAACAGCTAAACCGGCAAAACTTAAATCCAATTTTAGCAGATTCTCTCCCAAAAATATAATAGATTATATGTACATATATAGATCATTCAAATATCAAATCTAGCCGAAAAGTAGCTAAACCGGCAGCACTGCATTTGCAGCAATCCAATTTTAGCAGCTTCTCTCCCTTTTTCTCTTCCACTTCCACTTCCTCTCTTTTACGCTGTGTGACCTAGTTTAAGCAAAAGAGATCGACACATGTGCTTCAGCTGCACATTACGCATACGCAGCGTGGGTCTGGATTGTGACCCCATTCCACACACACACACACACACACACACATACACACACATGCATCAAAGGACGAAGGCGAATACTGCTGTCAGGCACTGTTCGCTCGCTTTGCGGCACAAATTTAATGGCAGCCTAATTAATAAAATAAAATCTACATGCAATCGCAAAACACACTGCGAATGTTTCCAGTTGCAGAAAGTGGCAAGTTTTTTCTGTGACTGGCAAAACTTATTGTTGTTGCAACTCTGGCAACTGGCAACTGGCAACTTGCAACAACATTGTGTTGTGTCTCGTGTCTTTCTTTCTGTCTCTCTCTCTCTCTCCTTCTGACTGTGGTGTAAACTGCTAAGGCAAAGTTTTTTGTAGCTGTTGTTGTTTTGGGGTAAATAGTAAATAGTAAATACTTATTTTTGTGCTTTTAGCTAAAATATTACAGCAGAAATGCGACAGGAGAATAGGAGACGCAGAGGGGCAAACAGAGGGGAGACGGGGAGACGGGGCTGCGATTGCGTTCTGTTTGCATTTTAATTTATTTAGTTGCGCACGATGGCAGCAAAACTCTGTGCCACACAATGAAGAAGAAGCAGACAGCACGCCAAATGTTGCAAGTGCCGCAAAAAAAAACAGAGAAGTAGAAGTAGAAAGAGAAAGAGAAAGAAAAGAAGAGGGGCAAAAACAGAACTTGCACCAAATAAAATCGAGCTCAGACTCAGGACTCAGACTCTCTGACTAACGTGTGATTAAATTGGCCTAATCGGCGACTGGACGCGGCCCAAATGTCATACCCCCTTCCCCTCTCCACCGTCCTTCCACACTCTTCTCCTCATTCTTAGAGCTCAGTTTATGTACACAGAGAAAAAATCTTATTTCAAAAATGTTCTTTTAAGACTGTGGAAGTTTTGCAAGAAATACGTTTGCCTACAATTTGGTATATTTGGCACTCAATGGTATTTTTTGAATGTACTAACATATTAATATACCACAAATATGGACTTTAGTATATGTGCGGTATATTAATTTGGTATATTATAGGAAAAATAGCATATCCATATACCAAAAGCTATGTGTCAGTATTTCAGTACTTTTGCAGTATATTAAGTATACCAGTTGGTGTATTTTTGGTATATTGCAAAAATAACACCTCATTATTAGATTTTGAATGTATTACCATGTACCAAATATAGCCTTAGGTATATTTTTTTTAGTATTTTTACGGTATTTAAATATGGTATATTTCAAAATTAATACCGCACTATTTTACTTCCATTCACACTGGGTAGCAGGTATCTCGCAGTTGAGCACACTCGACTCGATTCGACTTGAAATTTCTTAGTTGTTTCTCTCAGTGTAGAGCTCGTTGTGTTCTCTATTTGCACTATTTATGCTAATTTCGTGAGCTGCTTTTAGTCAGGTGAAGTTGCCAAAGGGAACTTTAGCTAGTCGCGTCTTCGTTTTGATTTTATTTGTATATAGCAAATCGTTGTTGTAGTCTCTTGTTGTTGTTGTTGTTGTTGTTTTGCCTTTTTCTTTATTATGACATTAAAATTATGGGAGTCGACGACGTCGTCGTCTGGCCGCCAAAACTTGTGACTGCATTGAAAATATTTGCACGCAATTGCGGTTTTTAGTTGCTCCGCTCCCCGCTCTGCACTTTCCCCCACTCCCCACTCCCCCTCGGCAACCTCTTTCCCCACTTCGCTCTCCGTGCTGCCAAAAACTTTGCCATTTGCATTGTTTGAGCTGTCATTGGCGTCACTGGCGACGACGAACGACGAACGAGGCTCGAGGATTGGGATTGGGTTTGGGTTTGAGTTTGGTTAGCGGATTGATTAGTGGTTGGAGTTGAGGTTGAGGTTGAGGTGGGGGCCGGGGGCTTCCCCTTTGCCCCTCTCTTTCCTTGGCTTTGCCATTGCAGCAGAAATTATATAAATTACAAACTTCTCAGTTTTATTTTCTCCCTATCTGTGTGTGTGTGTGTGTGTTGTAAATATTTTTCTCGACGTGATTTGTTAACATGATAGAAAAGTTCGTTTGTTGTAAATTATAGACGCAAAACAGACAAAAACACGGCAACACAAACTTAACTTAATGCATCAACTTTGCTTTGCTTTGCTTTGCTTTGCGAGACACAAGAATGGGCCAACTTTGCGTTTCTTTTGGGCCATTTAGTGCCATCGTCGCTCCTAATGGTTGCCCCCATTGCGATTGTGCATTGCGTATACGCCCCGTCCCCGTACTCTGAGTTGCACCCACTTTACAAGCTGTCCAGCCAATAAATTGCACAACTTTTCAGGGGTGGAAGGGGTGGAAGGGGGGATTCTATGATAATGAAGGCTCAACAAAATTGCGAACAACAGAAAGTCGGCATTTAATTTGTTAAAAAGGCCAACAGAATGCAAAGGCAACGACTGCAACTGCAACAATAAGACGGGCAGGCACAACAAACAGAACGGGAAGGGGGGAGGAGGCATAAAAAATGCTAAAATAATTATATACCAAGAAATTAGTACGAGAAAGCGAGAGAGAGAGAGAGAGCGAGTATACAAAACTTTGTTGGCAGATGCAACAATACAACAGTCAGCGCAGAAGTTTTGTGAATTCAATTTGAAATACATGCAACAACAACAACAACGACAACAACAACAAGGCAGTTGGACATGCAACCAAGTGTCCACTGAGTCTGCTCTCAATCCTCGCCTAGGTCGCGACACTTTGTCTACTCGCTTTTCGCTCTTCGCTTTTCGCTTGATCTTGTTTCTGCCCCTTGTGCCTATGCATAAATATTTAATTAACTGCAGCGCATTATTTTAATTAGGTGTAAAACAGCAAAGTGTCCTCCACACACATATACACACACACACACACATACAGCAAGTGGCAAGTGGCAAGCAGCTAATGACCATTTTTGGGGCGGGGATAAAGTGTTTTTCTTTTGGCCTCCATTCAACACAGATTTTGAATGCACTCGTAACTGGTAACTGTAACTGGTAACTGGTAACCGGTAACTGTAACTGTTATTCTTCTTCTTTTGCTGACAACGCCTCCTTAGCACTTTGCCAAAGTCTTGCAATTTGCATTTCCAGAAATTCTCTGCCAAATTTGTCACGTGAAAAAAAAAACATATACCAAGAATGATTTTGCAACAGTGCGGTATTAATTTAAAAATATACCATAATAATATACTGCAAAAATACTAAAAGTATACCAACTACTATATTATGTATGTAGCAGTACATTCTAAATATACCATAGAGTGTAGAATATACCAAATTGCCAACCATGTCAGGTAATAGTGCGGTATAAATTTTAACATATACCAAATTAATATACCGCAATAATACTAAAAATATAACAAATTATATATTTGCTATATAGATATAGTACTACATTCAAAAAAATATCATAGTGTGCAAAATATACCAAACTGTCAGCGAAAGCAAAAGGATTTCTTGAATAACTTTGACAATTTTTATATGATCACGTCATCTGATCGGGAATAATAAATACTGTAGTTAGTACTGAACGAATTTATATATTTTATCGTAAAATGGAGACAGTTCCTCAGATCAATCTTAGCTAGAAAACTCTGATGCTAGAAGAATACACTTTGCGTATTTTTCAAATTGATTCAGTTTATGATTTTTTATTTTTACCACCAGAGAATTACGCATTTGCATTTTTCTTTTGCCAGAATCCGGCACAGAAGAGAAAGCTAACAACAGCAGACCCTTTTTTGTGTATCCCTCCCTCCCTCTCTCTCTCTCTCTCTCTCTCTCTGTCACACTCTCTCTTCCTCTCGCTCTGCTCTGCTGGAAATCAAGTTTCGTTGCTGCAGAGGCGATCACTTGATCACTGTCGTCTTGACCTCGATTTCACAAACTGCGGCACACACACACACACACACACACACACATATGGCGCGATTACACAGAAAAAGCACACAGGCATAAATGCATAAAAGTAAATAAGGCAAAGGGAGACAAGCATGTCTCTTCGTCTCTCCGTCTCTCAGTCCGTCTCTGTCTGTCCGTCACATTCCACACACATTGACGCCCTGGGGGATAAGTGAACTGAACTGAACTGAAGTGAAGGGAACGAAACGGAATGGAACAAAACGGAACGGAACGGAGGCTGCAATGTCTACAATCGAAACAATAATAAAAAACTGCAAAATACAAAAATAAATACAGCAAAATGTAAAGTAAAGTAAGGAAAACAAAAAAACAAGGAAAAGAAAAAGAAAAACAGCGAGACTTGACCCAATTTTTAGGCAGCAGACAACGCGCCCTTTGTTGGCTTTGCCACTTGATAAATGATACACACACGCACACACACACACACACACATATGTAAGCATTATGTGCTGTACACACTTTCATATATATATTCACACATTCGGGCGATCAGAAAGAGGGAAAGAGAGAGAGAGAGAGAGGGACAGACTGGAAAGGAAGCGAGACTGTTGATGCAGTTGGAGTTGGAGGTCAGCTGCAGAGCGACTCGAACTCGATAATAGAAGCTAAAAGCATGACTAAAGAGTGCACACTTGAACGAAGTGAATCAGAGTGTCGAAAATAAATGCAAACTGGCTTTCAATTGTAATTTATTTCAAGAAACACATTTCAAAATACATCTAAAAGCACTGGTTCGTGTCTTCGCTAAGCAAGGGTTGAAATAAATGCGATAGAAACACGATAATAGATGTGAGTTTCTACTACTTCGCACTTGAAGTTTAGTAATAGACAATAATAACAGTCTAGGTAAAAATATAATTCAAATAATAATAGGAGATTCATATTTATGCATTGCGTTGGTCTGTTTCTTCGCTAAGCATGGGCTGAAAGCATTGGTCTGTGTCTTCGCTAAGCAAGGGTTGAAATAAATGCGATAGAAACACGATAATAGATGTGAGATGCTACTACTTTGCACTTGAAGTTTAGTAATAGACAATAAGAATAGTCTAGGTGACTAAATTATACAAATAATAATAGGGGATTGGTCTGTTTCTTCGCTAAGCATGGGCTGAAAGCATTGGTCTGTGTCTTCGCTAAGCATAAGATGAAATAAATGCGCTTAAGGCTCGGTAATATACAAAATTTCAATTGAAAGATAGAAGCCTGTATGATAATGCAGTCTAGTTGGCATTAAGAGTACAAATAATATTCTAGGCTTTATATGTATATGTATTTCACTGATCTGTGTCTTTGCTAAGCGTGGGTTGAAAGTATTAGTCAATGTCTTGGCTTAGCATAAGTTGAAATGAATGCAGAAGAGGTTGAATAATATAGGAAAATGACACTTAATAGATGATATGGTAATATGGCTGCTTTATATGTAAGCCATTTTAAGCATAGGTTGAAATACATACCTAACTTTGTATTAAGAGCAGTTGACAGTTCTGACGTTATATTGAAGTACTCCCAAACTAATGTATTGTATACTTAATCATTTTGCAGAGCACACCCTGTAAACATCCCGTCATACTGCTGCAAGATGTGAATTTCATGGACCTGCACTCGCTGGTGGAGTTCATCTACCACGGCGAGGTGAATGTACACCAGAAGTCGCTGCAGTCCTTCTTGAAGACCGCCGAGGTGCTGCGCGTCTCGGGACTGACACAGCAACAGGCCGAGGACACGCACAGCGTAAGTAGTTTCTTTCCTTCACCCTCACCCTCTCTGATTCCTAATTCCCTTTGCTTCCCTTGTAGCATTTGGCACAGATCCAGAACCTGGCCAATGCCGGAGTGCGCACTCCGTTAAACTCACATCCACATCCACATCATGGGGCGCTGCACGATGACGGAGGCGCCACGCTGTTCAGCAGCCGCCAGGGACAGGGCGGGGCCGGGTCACCGCCACCGCCGCCGCCACAGCTGCCGCAGCACATCAACAACCATCTGCTGAAGCGGATGGCGATGCTGCATCGCGGCAGCGTTTCGGGAGACGAGACATCGCAGGCTCTGAAGCGGTTGCGCAGCTCTGATAACGGTTTGCCCAGCAGCAACAACAACAGCCCGGACTTGCAGTTGCATGCCCCGCGCAGTGCATCGCCGCAGCTAACCCCCGCGGACTTTAGCACCATCAAGCACCACAACAACAACAACACACCGCCGCTCAAGGAGGAGAAACGTAAGTCAGAGATTGAAGACTTGGAATGTGATTCAATTTGATTCGATTCGATTTGATTTGATTCGATTCTTCTTCTATTCGTAGGCAATGGACCCACTGGCAATGGCAACTCGGGCAACTCTGGCAATGGCAACTCTGGTGGCAACAACAACAACAACAACAACAATAACAACAACGGAAACGGAAATGGAAACGGAAACTCGAACGGCATCTCGATCAGCGAGAAACTCGGCAGCCTAACACCTTCGCCTTTGGCCCGCGGCGTCGATGACGTCAAGTCGGAGCCAATGGAGCTCGTCTGCTCCAACAACAACGCCAACAATCCGAATGCCAACGACGAGCACAGCAACGACTCCACTGGCGAACACGACGCCAATCGCTCCAGCAGCGGCGACGGCGGCAAAGGCTCCTTGAGGTGACATATTTTGCGATCCCTGATCCCTGATCCCTGATCATCGAAAATCAACTTGAACTTCTCTCTTCTCTCTTCTTCTCGCAGCTCTGGCAACGATGATGAGATCGGTGACAATCTCACCTCCCACCATGCCCCACCGCCATTCATTATGTCGCCAGCTGACAACAAACTGTTTCCCGGTGCCGCATTCAACTTTCCCATAAGCAATCTCGATCACTCAGCCTTGCTTGGTGCGTATACACACAAAATAACCGAAACTTAAACGTTCTTAAATCGATCTTGGTCTTAAAGAGAGTGAAAAACCAAAAGATTTTGGTCATAAAGATCCTAATAAAGAACATTTAATAAAAGACCTTAGTTCATATTAATAAGAAGAATAATATTTTTCAGTTTCAAGATCAAAAATCTTATTATATGATCGAAAATGTATCAAATCTTATTGTTTTTCGTTTTTACTACCTTTTTATTACTTTAATAACACACAAAATAACTACAACTTAAACGTTCTTAAATCGATCTTGGTCTTAAAGAGAGTGAAAAACCAAAAGATTTTGGTCATAAAGATCCTAATAAAGAACATTTAATATAAGACCTTAGTTCATATTAATAAGAAGAATAATATAAGAATAATAATCTTATTTTAAGATCGAAAATGTATCAAATCTTATTGTTTTTGTTGTTACTACCTTTTTATTACTTTATCATTTAAAGCTGCAAAATTAACATAGTTCTAAAATCAAGATTTGGGTCTTAGTACTAAGAATTTTGGTCTAAAAAGTCAGTTTAGAGCATGAAAATCCGAATGTTAGAAAACTCTTTTAATATAAGAAGAAAAAAATCTTCTAGTTTCAAGACTCTTTCTTATTACAAGATCAACAAAAGATGAAATTGTTATTTACTTGCAAAATTTGGACAAATGGTCTTAATCTTAAGAAGTTATTTCTTAAAGTGATCTTCATTAAAAGAACGCAATTTGTAAGACGAGTCTTTGTGATTGTAGAACTTGATCTGTTTTTGTTGTCAGTATACTTAAGAGTTGGAAATATCACCAAAGTATTCTATATTCATATTCCTACTTCTTGCGCTTCCCTTTTCCAGGTCTCAACACACAATTGCAACAATCTGGCGAACTCGCTGTCTCTCCACAAGGTGAGTCCAAGCATTTCTATATTTTTACCTCTATTGTTTCGCTCTATTTGCGCTCAAAAGCTCATTATTACATTTTTTACATCAAATGCAATTACAAAAGAAAAGAAAAAAAAGAAAAGAAAATATATTTATGCTCATACAGAGCAGAGAGTAAATTTCAAAAAGAAAAAGAGAAAACTTCCCCCTCAAAAAAGAAAAAAAAAGAAAAAAGAAAGAAATAAAAAAAAATATAATAATAATAGAAGAAATTCCAAAAATATATATTTTGAACGTTGAAGAAATGTGTCTGTATCATTTGTTTTACTTGAGAACATACTTTACATATAAATGCGTACATGCATATACAAATCGGCTATATATATGTGTGTTGATTACAATTTGATTTAACTTTTGATTTATTTTACCTACACGAATAAAAATAATAATAATACAAAACTCGTACCTCGTTCGTACCTCGTTTGTTACTCGTACCTCGTATTTTGATTACTTTTTTACCTATTTTTTTTTTTATTGCGCCACAATCGATTATTTCCGTCATACTGTTTGATTTGAAAAGTAACAAAAAGAAAAGCCACACAAAGTTCGCCCCGTCGAAACACATTCTGCATATATCTATAAATCGGAGATACTTTTTTTTTGGTATCTTAACTTTGGTATTAACTTATCCCGAACCAAGTTTGTGAGTTTGTGCACTGGGCCATCTTTGTTGTGGACTCATTAGAATTGCAAAAATAATAAACACGTAAAAGTCAACAGACAACTAAACCCAAATATCTAATTTAATTGCTCATTAGTTTGTCGGTTTTTTTTTTCTTCTTTCTGTTAATTTCAATTTTAATCGTTGTCGTTCGTTTTTTTGTTTTTTTTTTTCGTTCGTTCGTTCGTTTGCATCTTCTAATCTAACCGAAAGTGTACAAAAATTTCTTTCTTGTTTGATTGTTTCGATGGTAAATGTTTTCATTTATTTCCGTCACGCGAAAAGAAGAAGAAGAAGAAGAAGAAGAAGAAGAACTAGTTTAGGAAATAGCTGTTAGCAGAAAAACCGCCAAGCTGAGCATCATCGATGCCAAAGATAACGAATAAGTTGATGATAATGTTAAATTTGAAATCCAAGCAATTAATGCAAGCGCTAAACAACAAACACTGAACCCTCCTCGACCCTACTCTTAACTTTAACCCTAGAGAGAGCGTGCGTGTGTGTGTGTGTGTGTGAGTGTGTGTGTGTGTGTGTGTAACTAATGAACTCTGCACAAACTCTGACGAGTGACAAAAGTGTCAAGCTTTGCCGCAAAAGTGTTTAGCAAAATTCGCCCCCGCATCACGCTTTTTGGAATATGTGGCGTACATTTTAATTGAGGCTGTTATGCTGCGGTTAGGACGCAACAATTTGTTGCCACATGCCACATGCCACCTCCCCCCACTTGCCACTTGCCACTTGCCACTAGAAGTTCGCGCGCGCTTAAAAGTATGCAAAGAGTTTTGTATGTTGTACAACTAAAAACCAGTTCGTAAAAGCTTTGCGGCTTTTGTGGCATGCCACCCAACAACACTGAGGCATGCAACGCATAACGCACTTGCGTGCCATAGATTAGCTCCACATAATTAGCTTGCTGCGAGCGGATAAACCAAATTATTAGACCAAAGTTGAGTTGAGTTGAGTTGAGTTCAGTGTTTGCTCCTTGGTACTTGTCGTTTGCTTCTAAATGCGAGAAGAAGAAGTCTAAGAAGAAGAAGAAGTGTGTTCCGTTAGTTAGTTAGTTCTTCGAGAGTTCATTTGGCTTACTTCATGTCCTCCACACACGTTAAATCAGCATCAGAATCAGAATCAACGATCTATACTCTACTACGTCATAATGCCACATTCGATTCTCGCTCGCTCGCTCGCTCTCGCTCTCTCTATCTCTGTCTCCCTCTATTGCTCTATCACTCACTCTCTCTCTATCCCACACACACACACACACACTCACAACATACAAATATTTCGCTTTCCCGCTCATACACAAAATCCTTAAATGATATACCAAAATAATACTAAAAAATACTTTTAAAAATACTAGACAATCCGAATTAGAATCAGATACGAAATTTATAGCAAGCTTTCGATGAGGAAATAAAACCAAACAAATACTACAAAAATACCAGACAAGCTTTCTATGAGAAAATAGTACCAAAATAATACTGAAAAATACCAGACAATTAGAATCAGACACGAAATTAATAGCAAGCTTTCTATGAGCAAATAGTACCAAAAATACTGAAAAATACCAGATTGGAAATGGACAGCAAGCTTTCTATGAAATAAATAATACCAAAAAAATACCAGACAATCAGAATTAGATACGAAATTGTATCTACAACACTTCAGGAGGACAATTTACATTTTCCGCATACTTCGTTTGAGTGTTATTTTTTTTTTTTGTCATTTACCATTTCTCGTATTCGTATTCGCATTCGTTAGTTTTAGTTTTAGTTTCTTTGCGTTACGTTTCGTTTTATTTGTGTGCTAATTTTGTATTCGTATTTAATCCAAACAACTCCACCTTACACACACACACACATACGCACCACTTACACACACACACACACTCATAGACAAATCGAATTGAAGTGCTTTCGATTTCTAGCATTAACATAATATGTGTTTATGTTTATGTTTTTGTGTTTTTGTTCCCATTAACTATTAATTAAGCTAATCTTATTGTTTGTCTGTTTGTTTCTCGATTTGATTTCAAAGTGCAACTTGCCACTTACCTCGTTTGCCACAAAGTTTCTTCATTACTTGAGTTCATTTTTCGGTTTTGATCCATTTCACAACACTTGACAACAAACAACAAACAACATCCAGCTACAATAACAAGAACAATAAGTAAATTTTTGAATACCATCATTTGGTGTAATTTTTTTTTGTGTTTGTGTAAAATGCAACGCATTATAAGATCGATCGAATATATACTTATATACATATTATGTATTGAATTTTTCATTTACTTTGTACGTCGTCGTGCTTGTGTCTAAAACTAAGTAACCAATTCTCCAAACCCCCCCTTACCCTTACCCCTCCCCCTAAACCAAAACCAAAAAAAAAAACAAAAAAGAAAAACATCCCCTAAAATTATCATAACAGCAAAAGCAAAAGAAAAGCTTCACGTATATGTATTTGCATTGAAAACAAACTAATACTGAAATTATTCCCCCAAATCAAATCAAATTCAATCAAAAAAACCAAAAACAAAAATCAATTATCAATTATGAAAGAAAAAAAAAAATTGCAAATATGTTTTTTTGTTTAATTGCTTCAAATTCGTATTTCTCTTTTATGTTGTTGTCTTCAGTTTCGTCTTCTGTTTCCGTTTTGTCATTTTTTCGATTTCGTTTTCGTTTACCGTTTCTGCTTCCGCTTTCGTTTCTTAAACAATCGAACGGAATATGGCTTCAAGATTCAACGAGAACTGCGAAATCGCATCTCAAATTAATCGGCAGCAACAACAACAACAAGTAAACACACACACACACACACACACACATACACAACTCTATTGTAAGCGTACGTCTAATATATACCGATATCTAATATAAGTATCCACCCCCCCACCCTCTCTGACCTCTGACCCTGTTGACCCCCCACGTCGAAACACATATTTATGTGAGATTGAGATTTGAATTGAGATCACACACACACATGCAAATATTCGATCTTAGTATTGGCGAACTACGAATACAAATACAGCGCACACCAACCCACCCCCCTCTCAACCCACAACCCTTCTTCCACTGTCGATAGCTGAAAGTCAAAGTCAAAGGGAACAGCGAATATTGGAAATAGGAATAAAGCACAACATTGGCATTTACATACATACATACTTAGATACGTACGTACGTACATAGGTGTATGTATGTGTGTGCGTACACAATCGAATACTTACGAATACGAAACAAAGCGCACAACAAAAAGAACAACCAATTCGGCGATTTTCACTCGCTCCTTAACACACACACACACACACACACACACTGCGAACAGACACACACACACACACACATGCACGTGCAGGTGGACACACGAAAGTTGAATAGACTCAAAAGAGAATTGCAAAAGCAAAAAAAAAAGGGTTTCACTTTCTTCACTTCCTTCTCAAAGTGCAGGCAAAACAGAAACAGAAACAAAGTCAAAAAGAAAGAGAAAGCTAAAAATTGAAATTGAAATTGAAAGAAATTCGAGATCAGAGCTACTAATCCACATACATACATCCACACATACATACATACATGCCATACATACCCAGCTACCTACATACATATACATACATCACGCATACACACACACCTACATACACATACACACACACACACGCAATTACAATCTCTAAAAACCAAAAACTAACTTCAAATTGATGATAATGAAATAACTAACGCTTTACTACAACAACAACAAATGTATTTATACTTGCAAATTATACGTACTAACCCCACTGTGTTCTCGCATAGAACAACGCTCTCCACTGTCCACTCGAAGCCACGCTTCGACTGCCATACGAATTATCCAATATGCAATATTATCGATAAGAAAACACACACACAACAAAAACAAAACATCAATTCGAGGAAGCAATGTGAATTGTGCTTTGCCCAACACATCGGAGAAGACACGATATCATAGATAGATATTATATATACAAAAATACAAAACAAAAACCAAAAAACAAAAAAACACAAACCAAGCTTCACACGTATGAGAAATCGCTTTAAATTACGCTCTCCCTATATGTATAATTGTTGCTATCTTAAACACATGCGAAATACCGTTACATAACAAACCTATACAAATACAAATACAAATACACACACACACACAAACAGCTTAGAATTTAGTTTAAAAAAGAAAACAACAAGGAAAATTGACTAATTTTAAGTTCATCAATTGGTGGAATATTGTGGACACACACACACACTCAAACACACACACATTCTAGTTAAGTTTTAAGCACAAACATTATTATGATTATTATTATTATTATTATTACGATTATTGTTATTGGCAAATGCGACTGTACCTATTTATGATATATATCAAAGCAACTTGCACAGCAATTCTTGAAAAATGAGAAACCTAAATCCTGAAATTATTTCGATTTTGGAATATAGAAATTGCTATGCAGTTGCTGTAATAAGCGACAAATTTATTTGTATTATGCCTAAGTCGAAACTAATCTTATGCTATTAGGATACACCTAAATATAACAACAAAAAGTACCAAAAAAAAAAAACGAAATTTCCCTCCTGCACAAACAACAGAAAAGAACAAAAAAAAAAGTCCCAAAAACCTCGCAAGCAAAAAAATTAATTTGAAATGTAAAAAACTCTTTGCACAAAGTATTTAAACGAAACTAAAAATTGTTAAACGGAAGGTTGAGCATCGGAAGTTGTGATGAATGTGCTGAAACATTGATAATGATGATGATGAACAACATGATGATGATGATGATGATGATGATAATAATGATTATGATAAAAGGAAATTTGGAAATGGTTAATTTTTAGTCCTTTATTTAAGTGACACTCGATATATCCCACACCCACACATATATACCACACACACACACACACATACACATACATATGCGCGAGACATAACAACAACAACAACAACCACAACAACAACAAGAACAATAAAAGTAAAATGATAAAGCAAAAACAACTCCAAAGATATGAAACAACAACAACAGCAACAACAACAACAACAAGAATGAATATATTATGGTGATGGTGTTTAACACACAGACACGCACACACACACACGCACACAAACAAACAAACACACAGAGAAATACACTGAACAAAACAAAATGAAAAGAAACACACACAAAGTTTTACCCTATTTGATTCCCTATTCCTTCTCCCTCTCTCTCTCTGTATATTGCCAACACACACACACACGCACACGCACACACACACTGTCCTCCGTTCCCCGCGGCAACGACTGCAACAACTAAAAACCAACAACAACAACAACAACAACCACCACCACAACTACAACCACAAATACAACTACAACACCAAAAAAAAAAAAAAAATACAAAACAAAAAAAAAGAATAATAATAATACAAATACAATACAATATTAATCCCCCTCAAAAACAGTAACAAACAAGCGGTCAAAAGCGAATCCAAATTAAAACAAGCAAAAATAAAAGCACAGCAAAAGAAAATCAATAACCAATAAACATATGACGAGTAGTTTTCCGTATGAGTATCGATACTTTTTAGGGCACCCTCAAAGTATGTTAACATATATACAAGCATTCTAGTATATTTCTGGTATATATGTATATGTACTACAAAATGTGACCGTGACTGTGACTGCGACTGCGAGACTTCTTCGACTGCAATTCGAGCTCGAAATTCGAACTCGAACTCGAAACTCGCATTTACTTTACCTTGCTTTTTGTATGTGTCTAAAGTAAATGCGTCAAATTGTAGTTGGCGAGCAAATCAAAGCAGATCAGCAGATTCATCAAGATCGTGTGTCGACGCCATGAACAATCAAAACGAAGCGAAGAAATTTATATGTCCACTTCTCACTTAAATATATATCTATATATATATATACTATATATACTTGTATTTATCAGCGTGTCTGATCCTCAGTTCCTTTCTAGCGTGTTTACCAAATCGATCATCCAACAATAACAACAATAACTAAACTCAAATCACGATATTGTAGGCCAAAACAAACATGTTGAATTGTAAATTACAATCTATGAAATAAATCCAAAGTTAAATTGCAAATTTGAAATCCGAAAAAGCAACAAATGAAAATCAAATTACAGAAGAGAAAAACAAATAATATATTCTAATAATATTTGATGCAAAAAATGCTTGCGAACTATTAAGTAATAATAATTTCCCGAAAACCCCATCACTAAAAACAAAATACTGATAAAAGATCAACAAAATTCGAAATTCAAAATCAAAAAAAAACCCTCAAAAAAAAAAAAATCTTAAACTCGTTGTCCTTGGGCTAATGCGACGTTTTCTGACTTTCTTCCCTACTTTGTCGTCAGGTCAACTGACGACAAATGCTACAACTTCTACAACAACAACAACAACAAACAACATCAACAACAACAACAACTACAACAAAAAATGCAACATGTTTATAAACAACAACAACAACAACTACTACTACAACAACTACCTGTCATACTCTGAACAAACAAACAAAACCAATAACTCAACAACCACAACAACAACAACATCAACATCACCAACAACAATAACAACAACAACAACAACCTCGAAATCAACCTTAACCTCAACATCAAATGAAACAGCCATAACAAACGCCTCTGGCATCTGTGGGCTTAATCTCTCGACATTCGCAGCCAACTGCAACAACAATGTCTCAGTGGGCACAGGCAACAACAACAGTGCCAGCAATGGAAACGGGACTGGCAATGGAAACGGCAATGGAAACGGGAACGGGAACGGGAATGGCAATGGAAGTGGCAATGGAATGACACCCACACACCCCGGAGGCGGCGTCTCTATACATCCCCAACAACAACAACAACAACAACATCAGCTGAACAGCAACGGGAATCAGTCATCGAACGGAATGCTGGGATGCAGTCCACCCACAGCGAATGCAACGGCAACAGCTCAGCAGCAGATGTTTGCCGCCGTTATGGCCAACATGGCGGCCACGGCGAATGCCTCGGCCTCGGCTTCGACCAGCGGCAGTGCGAACAGTTCGCTGAACAACTCGACGCTGAACACTTCGGGGGGCAGTCTGAATGCGTCGAGTGGCGGCGACGATTTCCGGTGCAATCCGTGCAACAAGAACCTCAGCTCGCTGACCCGACTCAAGCGGCACATTCAGAACGTGCACATGCGACCCACCAAGGAGCCGGTGTGCAACATCTGCAAGCGTGTCTACAGCTCGCTGAACAGTCTGCGCAATCACAAGAGCATATATCACCGCAATCTCAAGCAGCCGAAGCAGGAGCCGAATGCCCCGCAGGCCCCTAACAGTTATTACCATCCTCAGCAGCAGCAGCAACAGCAGCAGCTGAATCATCACTCCTCCTCATAGGGTTTCATGTACTTTGACTATCACCTGCCCCCGGCGAATGCCAACTTTTGAGGTTATGGTGATGGTCGAACAATTAAGAAAAATCAAGAGAAAAAGCAAAGCATAGTAAATATTATGTAGAAGAAACCTTTGTTAAGTTTGTCATATTAGATTTCTACACTTTTCTTCCTCGACAGTTAATCTTACACTCAATCACTCACTCACACACACACACACACACACACTCACACACTATTTTATATGTAGTCTAGGCTAGGCGTTAAATACAACAACAACAAACAAATGGGAGAGAATGAGGACAAGAAATGGTGCTTCTTTCTGCATACCGAGACGAGACGAGACCGTACATCACACATGTGTATGTCGATGTCACCGTTGATGTACACACAGAGACAGATTGCAAGCAGCAGTACATACGTACATACGTACATACATACATACATATATCTTATAATCTAGACTAAAATCACTTAGTTGCCTTTTCTAGTTCTAAGCGACAACAAAATGGAACCACAAAAACAATTAGGCGATAAAATCTCTTTTCAGTTTTCATACTACATATTTAGATCAGGCATGTCCAAGCCCATTGCTCAAGCACCTCCATTGTTGTTGCTGGCCTTGCCTCATTGATATACGAAGAGCAGAGTCGAAAACAATAACAATTTTGCGTGCTCTCCTCATTCTTTTCATTCGCTGCCTCTCTCGGCAAGCTAAACAACAACACTTGCATTGGATTCATCGTAAGCATATGAGATGACAATTACAAGAACAATTTTGCGTGCTCTCTTCATTCTCTTCATACGATGCCTTGCTGCCTGGCAAGCCAAGCAACAACACTTGCACAGGATTCACCTTAAGTTTATAGAAGGGCAATTACAAAAACAATTTTGCACGCTCTCCACAATCTCTTCATTCGCTGCCTCTCTTGGCAAGCCAAGCAACAACACTTGCATTGGACAAGCATATGAGATGGCAATTACAAGAACAATTTTGCGTGCTCTCTTCATTCTCTTCATTCGCATTCATTCAATACTTTTACATATGTATTATTGCAGTTTGCTTTATCATAAGCATAGCTTGGACACACCTGATTTAGATATATATATACATATATAGTTAGTTAGCATTACTAAGACTTTTTGGCCCTCGTCACCGCCGCTTCGGGAGAAGCCGAACACCTGATGAGCGGGACCCATCCGATCGACGATCGATCGAATGATGTGAAAAATGTACAACTTACAACTCAGTTTTCTTAATATACAATATTACATACATATATACATACATAATATACATATATATAGTTTTTTTTTGTATGGTTCTTTTGATCTGAATATATAGTAGAGAGATAAAATTGCAAAGGTGCCGGTAGTGAATTCTTCAAATGGCTTTAATAAAATACAATTTAAAACAATATAACATAAGCCTAGGCGCAAATTAGCAAACTTGTGCAAGTTTTTTACCGAATTAAGAGAGAGACCAAGCTATCATGATGATGATGATGATGAAACGTTTTTTTTCTATTGGTACACACATGTACATACATACATACATAGCTAGTTAGTTAGTTAGATTGATAAGCAACAACAACAACAACAACACACATTTGATTATCCAATTAAAATTTATGATTAAAACATAATAAGAATATGAGGGGAGAGCGACCGACCGAATGACCGACCAATTGCGACATTAATTTAGATTAGGTAAGAAACCACACTCACATACACACACACACACACACACACACACGTACATATAAAGAGAATATTTTACGAGTAATTTAAGATTACAAAACATCATCGATTGATGACAAATTTGTTAACATCTAGATTTAAAATGTGTTTTTTTTTTGAGAGACTATTTTTAAGTGAAAAGATTTAATTTGTAGATACATACAATGCATACATATGGCATATGTTAACCGGATACTTTATGAGTGCACCTGTGTTCGTTAGTTTATAGTTCTATATACAATACAATACAATATTATATACAATATACATATATATGGATAAGAGCAACGCCTAAAGCAGATCATACTATGCATAAACACTGCACCAAGTACTATATACTATATACTACATACTATATATATACGATGTTACATCCATTGAAATTATACGATGCGAAGCGATACATTTTTTGGTATATATAAATGCAAATGAAGGACTTGAATGTAACATAGCAATTGCAACAGTAACAGTAATTATTGAAGTACATTTCGATTATACATACTTACTGATTTAATTAACTAATTATTAATAATAAAAACCTACACATCAAACGCGAATATTTCATTTACCCAACTTACTGTCAACGATCACCGATCACCGATCACTACTGCAAGTAAGCTCTAAACTCTTCTGTGATCGAGGTATTCGATAACTCTGACACACACACACACACTGCGACACACGCACACACAAACATACTAATGAGATAATTTAGGTTGATCGACGAAATTGAGCCATCCATTCCATCATCGTTCATCAATATCACAGATCATATGAAATTCCACTTTCTCCACTCTCTCCCCTCTCTCTCATTCACTATGTGTATATCTCTCTCGCTTTCGCTCGTGTCTTCAACATACAAAAACCACAATACACACACACACACACACACACACACACGTATACAAGAATATCTTTAATGTGCCACACAAACATATATATTAAATTTAATATACATCGACAAACAACAAGTCTGTAACAAAAACAAAAAGCAAATCTTGATTTATACTATGATGAAATATACGTTTTTTGTTTTGTCGTCGTTTTCGTTCTATATATATATATATCGATATATCGATATATATGGACATATCGATATATTTGTTTTGCTTTCATTTTATATAAATATCGATGCATCGATATATTTCGATATATCGATGAATATCGATATATTTGTTTTGTGTGCAGAAATTACAAGTTTTTCTTTATGCCGAGCTGAACTGAGCTGAGCTCCTCTTTTAATAAGCTGGCTACAACAGCAACAACAACAACAAGTATTATTCAACCACATAACAGCAATCGTTATCGCGTATTACATAATCTAACATGATTAACAATCGTCACAATCGGGGCGACCGAGAGTCGAATGTGCGATGCAAACTTATTTGTTACTTAAGTATCTCTCTCTCCCTATTTACCACAACAACAACAACAACAACAACAACAATTGAGCAACAATTACTAATACTTATACTTATACTATGCAAAAATATCCTCCCCGTATTCCCCGAAATTCACCCCAACCTTAACCCCAAACAAACCAACAACAATAATTGGGGCAGCAAAGCGTTAAGTATCAATCCATTCCATACACGCACACTCATACATACATTCATGCACTCACACACACACACACACACACCCATACAGATGTATATTGCACATATATATATACAGTCACAGAATCCTCCTCTTTTAATATTATCCCCTTCCCCTAACCCGTCATAATATGTTTGTATGACGGCGATGTGAACATCTATCTAATTGTGTATTCCTCCCCTCCACCCCCTGCCACGCCCCTACAACTACAAATTTGACCCGCCTTGAAATGCACGTTTTTCTAAAACACAAAAAAAAAACAAAAACAAAAATGGTACATTTTGGTTCTTTTTTTAACCATGACAACCAAATTAATCAACCAATGAAAACATTTGAACCAACCGCATCACACACAGAGGCAAAATGGTGCTGCGTTTGAGTTTGAAAAAAAGAGACACTAGTGACAATATAGAAAAAAAAGAAAACTATATATATACTATATATAGTAGTACTTGCAAACCAAGTAATTAAAAGAAAAAAAAAAATAACAAGTACAAAACAAAATCAAAAATTAAAAATCCGAAAATGAACAAACAAAGAAAAATTAAAATAATAATCATACTAAAAACATTTAATATACAAAACAAATCAATCAGGCCAAACATGTTTCAAAATTTTGCTAAAAACAACAACAACAACAAAAAGAAAAACAAGAAAACAACAAAGAACAATTGGTATTAAAGCTATTCAAGAAAATTCAACACACAAATTCCAAGAAATTACCAAAGATTGGTTCAATCGAAACTATATACGATATATATATGTGTATATCTGCATGGATATATATAGATATATTTGTATGCATCGATCTATCACATATTCCAACAAAAGATCTAATATATCTTTTCGATCCTATTCACATTTCACAAAAAATGTTCGGTGAGTTTCTCAAATTTCGATTCCTAATTCGATTGCGATTGCGATTTCAATTCCAATTTCGATTTCGATTCTGATTCTGTTGCCGCCTTGTGGCATGCCACACAATGAATTTTTAGGCATCCACAAGTGCTTAAGAGCAACTGCGTCGTCAGCCACGTGAAAGCCAAGAAACCAAAAACAAAAAAAAAAAAATCAACAACATCGAGAAATATACAAAAAGGGAAAAGGCTAAAAAGCTATTCACAAACTGCACATATTTTTTGTCCAAAATCAATCCAAAAATTTGTACGAAACTTATGCGTCTTTAAAAAAATTCCACAATTAGCCACAAAAACCAAAACAAAAAAAAAAAAACAATGTTTTATTAATATATTATTTACATATGTTTTTTCAAAATGCGACACAGAAAGAAAACACGAAAAAAAGAAAAGAGAGAGAAGAACAAGTGTCGAGAGCAATTGCAAAATTGCCAAATTGTTAAATTCCAAAATTCAAATTCAAAAATCAACCGAAGCAAAATCTTATCTTATTCCAAAAACAAAAAAAGAAATGCAAATGAAACAGAAACAGAAACAATTTCAAAAAGAAAAAGAAAAAAGCAAAAAAATTGTTTTGAGCCTGGATTTGTTAGTGTAATAATGTAAAGTAAACAATACAAAATACGAAATGAAACGAACACAAAAACAACACACGAAACCAGACCACAAGACAAAAACACACAAACTAACGGAAGACGAAGAAACGAACGGACAGACAGACAGACAGACAGAGACAAAGAGATAGAGAGAGAGCGAGATAGAATAACTGTGATGCTCGTCATGATCAGTTTGATCTCTCTATACAACAGACCGACAAATACAAAATACAATACAAAACAACTAAACAACAACAACAACAACAAACAACAAAACAAAGTCAAATATACAGAAAAGTCACTATTGTCTCTTTTTTTCTTCTCTTCCTATATGACATATAGGTGGCAGCACCAGCCTACTCAGCGGCGTCATAGTGCCCGGTGGTAGTGACAACCCTAGTAATAGTAGTAGCAACAACAACAACAACAACAACAACCTACAACAAGTAGAACAACAACAACAGCAAACATCACAACACCACCTCCAACTCCAACAACAACAACTACATCATTCCACAACACATAATCCACAACAAGAGCGCGAAAGAGAACGCGAAAGAGAACGCGAACGCGATAGAGAGCGCGAACGTGAGCGAGAGCGAAGCAGCAGCAGCAACAACAACAACAACAACAATGATCCACACAGCAGCAGCGAACGAAGCCTCTCGCGATCCTCGCAATGCGACGCAAAGCCACTGCACAGCAACAGCTGCACGCCCTCCCCCCTCGCCCACATACCTCAAGCGTGAGCGCGAACACGAGCGCGAAAGGGGAACGGGAAAGGGAACGGGAACGCGAACGCGAAAGGGAGCGCGAAAGGAAACGCGAAAGGGAACGCGACTTGGAGGCGTCAGAGGTAACGCAGGGAGGAGGAGGAGGAGGAGGTTCACCACCGCCGCCGCCACCGCATCACGGACATCCGGCTCCTCCGCCGCACTTTGGCCAGCATCCGCTGTCGATGCTCCACCACCAGCAGCAGCAGCAGCAACAGCAACAGCAGCAGCAGCATCCTCATCAGCATCCGCTGCACGGACATCACGAACTCTCCTCGGTGGCCGCCGTCCATCATGCGCATGCGTTGGCCCGCGCCTCCTCGCCCCTGGAACGTCATCACCTGTTGCAGCAGCATCATCAGCACCATAGACGCGCCTCGCTCTCGCCCTCGTTGTCGGCCGCTGGCAGCAGCGGGGGACGAGGTGCGGGGGCAGCGGCTGCCGCGAATGCAGCGAATAATCTGCTGTCCTCCGCTCGGGCCAGCGATGTGGCTCAGGCGAATCGGTTACTTCTGCCGCTGCCGCTGAACGCGTGTCATCGCTGCGACGTGTGCGGCAAGCTGCTGAGCACCAAGCTCACCCTGAAGCGCCACAAGGAGCAGCAGCATCTGCAGCCGCTGAACAATGCGGTGTGCAATCTCTGCCACAAGGTCTTTCGCACCCTCAACTCGCTGAACAACCACAAGAGCATCTACCATCGCCGGCAAAAGAATCACCACTCGTATTTCCATCACGGCGCCGGCGTCGGAGTCGGTGTCGGACAGGCGGGAAGTCCGGGGAGTCGGCTGCATCAGTCCCTCAGCTCTCTGACCGCTGCGGCGGCCGTCAACAACAGCGTCTCGGGTGGCGGCGGGGGCGGCAACTCGGCGGTGGCAGCGGCCGCTGCTGCTGCGGCTGCAGCTGCGGAGTTGCTGCTGTCGCCGATTGTCGGAGCCGCGGCGGTGGCTGGGGGGAATGCGAGCTCAACGCTTCAGCTGGCGGCGGCGCATCAGCAGCATCAGCAGCAGTCGTCGCCGAACATAGTGAAGCCCTGCATAGACTTCTTATAAGATCAGCATCAGCTATTGCAGCAGCTGTTCCACGTTGCGCTCAACAACTCGGCGGCAGCGGCAGCGGCTGCAACGGCAGCGGGCGGCACCTCTGCTGTAGCTGGCGATTACGGAGGTGCAGGAGTCGGAGTGGGAGTGGGAGTGGGAGGAGGGAGCGGAACTCCAACGGTCGATCTCACGCAAATGGATCAGGGGAGTAGCGTTTACGGAGCTGCCGATGGCGTCGCCGAGCTGCGAGCCTTGCACTTGCAACAGCAGCAGCAGCAGCAGCAACATCAACAGCACTTGTCGCATCTGACGGCGCATCAGCATCAGCATCAGCACCCGCATCCACATTCCCATCCGCATCATCATCCCTACGAACGTATGAATTTACTAGACCAATAAGCTCAAAAGTGTGCGCAGCGCTGAAAAGTATGCTACACAACAAATGTGACGATCTAGACCAATAAGCGCTAAAAAGTATGCTACACAAATGAGATGATCTCTTGGATCTTAAGTTAAGTCGCTACACACACACACACACGCCCAATCACACACACACACGCACGCACACTCGCGAAGGAGGAGGAAGGAGGAGAAGAAACACGTTTTGGACAATTTGGAACCGAAGCGAAGGAAAAGTTGAACATCGCATCGATCGGATATATATATAAACACACACACATACATACATATATTCATACATATACTCGTATGCACTTTGGATCTCAACCTAGTGAAAACTGCAATAGCTATTTCGGCAAAAACTGAGAAAACAAAAACTGAAAAACGGAGAGACGGAGAGACGAACACGAAGACGAAGACGAAGAGACGGAGAGAAACTGTTTAGGCAAATGAGAAGAAAAACTGTGATTTTTTTTTACAAACTTGATTATAAAACAAAAACAAAAACAAAAAAGAAAAGAAAACTAAAAAAAAGGGAATCTTTTATGAGAATGAAACACGTAGAACACATATACGAGTATATAGAGAGTAGGACACGCGGTAATTTGTTTTTTTTTTGTTTTTTTTTTACAAAAATCGGCAAAGCCAACTGCGGTAGCGTGTTAAATAAGCAAATTATAAGGGAGAAACTGAATCAAGGAAAGACCTGTGAAAATTTGACCCAACCGAGCGAAGCATAAAAGACTGTTACCCAAAAATAAAAACGAAAAGAAATTAACAAAAACACACAGAAACACACACATTCATACTCTCCCACCCATAACACACTGAGTATTAGCCCGATTAAAAAACACATTAAAACTGAACCCAAATACCAAATAGACAGACAAGCGACAGATATGCGAGAGAGTTATCGAACTGCAAAGATCCGATTACAATTTCATCGCCAATTTCAACCATATTCGCAGTCGCATAATATAACCACAGAGCAAGAAGCATTACTTGCTGGAGATAGGAAATAATAACAGATTGATCTTTCCACATACACATATTTGACAATACTACTAGTTGAGGTGGAAACCTATCGATTTAGCCATCGATAGTCGCCGATAATATCGCCCAACATACACTTTTTTTTTTCTGATCTGACTACAAACTTGTTAAACTGAAATCACAAAGAGTTCTAATGTTGAGGTGGAGAACTATCGATAGTGGACGCCATCGATAGTCAATTTTAAGCCATCGATAGGATATCGATAGGAGCATCGATTGTTCTCCATCTCCAACTGCTAGTTGACCGCATTCAGACAGAAAACATAAAGCAACATCAACTTGCATTCAATGTACAACAACCCAAAATACGATTGCTCGCATAGTTTTTTTTTTTAGGGTATTTTTAAAAAGATTAATGATAAAAAGAGAGGAGAGAAAACTAATAACAATGCAATGTGCGAGAGGAAGCGTTCATTGAAATGAGTAGCAGGGTCTATATAATTATACAAACAAAAAACCAAAAAGTATATATGAAAAAAGAAAAATACCACTCATAGAGCAGTGTAAAACATAAAGTTAAGAATACGCGTATGTGTGAGTCCTTTTTTTTTGAAGAAGAAGATGAAGATGAAGAATAGATGTAATCGTAAACAAAATATAGATATGAGATATATGTGTATGTATATGTAAATGTACAATAAAAACCAAACAATGTTAAGCTAAGCTATCCCCAATGCTATGCATACAATGATGTACGTGTGGATGTACATGTAAAATAGAAATACATATATTCGTATGTAGCATAGCTTGGCGTACACAACTATGATGTAATCGTAAGGCGTAATAAGTATAAATCAATTTCAATTTCGATCAACTGAATTTAGTGCACAAATACTACTTACCCCAATACAAAAATCAATATGTGTATTAAGCATACTCTTAAGTGAAGTGCACACAGAAATCTGTAAAAGAAAAGAAAATAATAATTTGTTAAAACTGTGTACATAGTTAAGGATATTTTCGTGAAGGATAATTCATCCATACTATCAGATATACATATACATACATATGTAGAGTACATCCTAATGATGGTCGTAATTTGTAATTCGCCATTCGCAAATTTTCAAACTAATAATATTAATTCGAATAATGATAATAATAACAATAATTACCGACGGTGATGCGCATTAGCTTCAATTATTTTCATATTTTACACATTTTTGAACCAAACGATTCGATTTTGTTAAAACAAAAAACAAAAAGAAAAACCAAAAAACACAAAATAGCAAGGACAAGGACTGATAGTATTTAGGCACGGAAAATTTTAAATCTCGAAAAAACAATACTTTTTATTATCTGTCTGACAGGCAAACAGAACATGAAGGCATTTTTACTACCTTTACCAGAACAAACAAAAAGCGAATTGTGTTTAACAAATTCATTTCATTGGACCGAGGGAAATATTAGAGAGGAGAAAGAGAGCAATTCAATTGTTTGCCCTGGGTTATATTATTAGTTAATCCAATTCCTAATATATTTACCAATTGGCGTATATACGATATATATGTTTAGAAACTGAGGATTGGAATTTTTGTAACGAATAATCAAAATTTGAACTAAGCGCAGTATTTAAGATTTCATTTTGAATTACATTGATTTTCAAGACTGAACTTTTGAAAAGTATCTTAAAAGAAATACAACAAAAAAAAAACAAACAAAAACTGAAGAAATCAACAAAAATGGTCAATTGAACGGCATTATTGTTAAGTGTGCAATTTCTAAATAGGCGATGAACAGAACGTATGAAACATCTCGATGGATAAACGATGAATGAGTGCGCTTCTGTAGCCCGAAAACTTACATTAAATGTATTTTTAGAGCCACGTTAAAAACAGCCTTATGTTTGCGTGTATGTACATCAAACGTACATCACAACATATAAATGAATGAATGTACATTCGCGGTAGTGAAAAGTGGAATTCAAATATTTTTTTGGCACAACGAAAAGTCTGAAAAGCTATTTAATTTATGTATACGCATCCGATGTTTATACTTACTATTTATTAGGTTTATATATATTTTTTTTTTATTTTCTATACCAAATTACCAATTAACAGAGATGTGTTATTAAGGCCAATATGTATGCACATACTTGTACAATACATACAATACACTTTCATAGCGCGGAGAAAGCAACACACACACATACAGACTCATTATCGTCTTAATTAAGTGGATATCCGATTGCAGAGCAATGTGGAAAACGCATAGTTAGATAGGGGAGGGAAGAAATAGGCGACGACTCTGACGATGATGATGATTATGATGACGATGACGATGGCATCAAGCTAATTTAATTGAATATTTCATATTTAAAGCATTTATCGATGCATTTGAATATTTAATCATTGGGTCGAACATACCAATTTGCATTAATGCATATAAAGTAATAACATACACTTACACACACATACATGTACATATATACATACGTATGTATAGTGTATTTCATTGTTTTTTTTTTGTCGTTTTAATATGTTTTTTTTCTTAGCAAATGCAATACGCACGCACACCCAAATAACACACACACACACGCACACATATGCAAACAAATATATTGTAAATATCTACACACATACATCTAAATATAAGTACATCACTCTACAGTTAATACACACATATGAAAACTTATACAAAAATGGAATAAATCGCAAATAACTAGCAATTTTATTACAAACAATATAAGGAAAAATGCAAAATATATATATATACAACTCGATATATGTATATATAGATTTGTATGTGTGTACATTCGTCCTCAGATAGATATGTACATACACATATTTACACGACGCTCTCCACTTTAAATGTTGTTTTAATATATTTATAAAACAGATGAATGAATGAATGAAAATATGAAGAGCCAACTTGAATAATTCTTTTACGATTATGTTGAATTAACATAGAACAGCAAACAAACAACAGCAGATTTACAGCAGGTTACTTCCATAAATCGAATGCATTATTCAACTTGAGTAAGAGTATAGCAAAAGAAAAACCATAGCGCACCCAAAGCAGATAAATAAATAATCATATTAATTACTCAACAATTAATAAATACCAGTAACAGTAACAGTTACCGTAACAGAAACAGAAATAGTAACAGTAACAATAACATGAACCGTAATAGTAACAGTAAACGTAAACGTAATAGGTAAAGCAACAAACAATAGAAATGTTCGCTATTTGAAATGTACTATGAGTATTTATGTTTTTGTTTTTTGACCTATGTAACGAAAAGGTAACTACTTCTAATTAAAACCATTTTCCAATGTCCTATTTAAATAAAACAATATAAGTACATATATTATTCAATGAAACATTAGCTCCAAGCCGCACTCTACCATATTGCTTACAATACTATAATTACAATATGATACACAACTCTCAACTACAGTAACAGTAACAGTAATAGCAACAGTAACAGTAACAGTAACAGTAACAGTAACAGTAACAGTAACAGTAACAGTAACAGTAAACATAACAGTAACAGTAACAGTAACAGTAGCATAACAACTTACATGAATGTAAGTTAACAGTAATAAGCCAAACCGAAAGATATCTAACTAATTATTTGTGTATATGCTTAAGTATACACACTTACCCAAACACACACACACATTAACAGACACACACACATACATGCATACATACTCATTTGAAAACTCAAAACTCAGCAAATAACAACGAGAGTGAGCAACATCAGCATCGATTAAACGCAAAAACCAAACTTCAAAATCACAAAAATCTGTTTTTTTCGTACATTTTGTTTGATATCAAATTTGGCCTAGTATTACGATTATAACAAAAGCTTCCCCCCGATACAAAACTCAAAGAAAAAGCTACGAAAAGAACAAAGTTCATTTAGATATTCTCACTCCATCGCTCGCTCAGTTGCTAAATCAAAGATTAATCATTACTTCAATATATATGTATGTATCACAAAGTTATATTTAATACATAAAGTAAACAGTATAAGCTATAAAGTTTCCGTATGAAGCTTGAGAAACACTAGAAATGAGTTTTTACTTTTATCTCAAACTAGAACAACAACCAAAAGAACAACAACAAATTTTATATTTGTTTTTTTGGTCTTTTATAATTTGTCTAAATATAAAAATAAAGCAAAAATGAAAACGAAAATAACTAAAAAAAAAGAGTTTTTACACTTCTACTTGTATATATTAAGAGAAAACAAAATAATAAAATCACACTTTTATGATAACGTCATTTAGTAAATGAGAACGGAATTTTTATTTCCAATAAGGAATATAACATTTCATGTAAATGTCAAATAGACAAACTTAAGCAACAAAAACAAACAAGCTAAATCCTGTATTTCATTAATTCAGATAAGTCGAGAAAAGCAAAAATGTTTATAATGTGGAGGAAGAAACACAAACACAGAAACAGAAACGAACGAACACACGAAGCATTCATCAATAATACAAAGGAAAATGAAATATTTTCATAAATAAAACAACAACAAACATTGTGTTATTATTTAAATAAAATGAATGTATATAAATGATGTTATTATGCGCGATATCAATTGACTTCATTTCTTTGTATTGCTCCCCAAAAAAAAAGTGGTTCAGAGGATCTCTTTCTACTTGAGGATATTTTTTAAGTCTCTCTCTCTCTCTATCTCTCTCTGACAATCCACAATCCACATTCATTATTCATAAATCTTTGGATGCGGATTGACAATGAGTTGTTATCGCCAGTCTAGACTAAATACTACAATATCTTGTGGACCAAATACTAGATATATCTCAGCTATATCTTATGGAATTTGTCTCAGTTCCCTTTTTGACTCCACTCCCCATTTTTCTTAATAGGTAAAGTGTAAGCCATTACCTTTGGCTGATTTGTAAGTTGTTTGTGCGTCAAGTGAGTTGAACGAATCCTACTCCGACTCCTGTTCCCAGTTCCTCCCCCTCCCCTTTCCCTGTTTCAAGAACCTATATCTTTATCGTTACATAAATACTATATTTCATTTACACACATACTTACACACACACACGCACACACTCACATTGGAGAGAATTGTTGTGAACAAAAAAGTAGTGTTGGTGAAGCGTTATAGAGAAAAGAAAGTACGTTCATCGAATATCTAACCAAAGACATTAACACGTATGTTACTCAATTTGTTTTTGTCCATTCCTCTATTCGCCATCTTCTTCTTGCCGATGTTGTCTCCGAATGAATTGTGGAAAGGGTTTCACATCAAACACCTTTGCTCTAACCCCCGTCTTGTCCCGTCTCGTCTCGTGTCGTGTCGATCCTAATCCACATATTATTCTTAATCGCTACTTGATAAATTACTCTTACTACATGCAAACACACACACACAACATTCAATACACACTCACATTACGATACTAAGTATGCCACGCCCATGCCCATGACCATGCCCACGCCCACGACCACACACTGCGCGCCTACTAATCGAAAATCAAAAATCGAAAAAAGAACCGAAGGGTATCCAATGCAACTAAATGCAATTTGAGGTACAAGTGCTGATTGCTGTTATATGTATTCTACTTACTTACTTATTTTTAATATTCTTATGTATTATCTGTACCATTTCGTTACAGTACTTTTATATATATATACATTATCTATAATATATTTGAAGCTACAGGTTATTATTTTATTATACGATTCAAGCGATTCTCAGAAGGGATTTAAATGCCAAACATAAATGCATCACGAAGTGTTATTTATGTACGAATCACACACACACACACACACTTCATACACACATTCGCAATCGCACACACACACACACACACACATGCATAGCTATGTCCGCGTGTGTGTAAAGTCCCAATCACAGTCAAACACATTCTCATGTACAACACACACACACACACATCTTCACACACTTGAGCCAGCCATATATATCTTTTAGTATGCCTAAGATAAAATCCTGATATATAGTATGTAAAGAAAATACCCAAAAAAATATACTTAAATGAGTATAACGCAAATACCTAAATGAAATATCAAGCAAATACCAAATACCAAATACCAAATATGAATATACCAATATATACCAAAAATATATACCAACCCATGAAACTCCAAAACCAATTTACAGGAAATTCACCCAAGAAACTGTTCTCATGCCAACTGTGCGGTAAGCTTCTCTGCTCGAAAGCCTCACTTAAGCGACACATTGCCGACAAACATGCCGTACGCCAAGAGGAATATCGTTGTGCCATCTGCGAGCGAGTTTATTGCTCGCGTAATTCGCTAATGACGCATATTTATACCTATCACAAGTCCCGACCTGGCGAAATGGAGATGAGAGATATTAAGCTACTTAGTCAATTCAATTCGCCAATCTGAGATTTACACTCTGGATTGTCTGGATTAGGTCAAGTGGTTCATCCCACAGCCATTGGCCACAAGAAAGCCATGACAAAGAATCAAATGAAATACCATCAACAACAACAACAACAACAGTATAAAACCAATGCGAATCAATTTAAGAACAACAACAATTATAAAATGCACAATAATGATAACATCAAACTAAATGTTAATGAGTTAGTAGAGAAAGATTACTTGCCCCCCCACAACATACACCTTGCACCAACATTGACGACAAACCTAACAGCTCACACTCCAGTAACTAACATTCCCGCACCCGCACCCACGCCCACGACCACGCCTACTCCCTCTTCCACGCCCACACACAGTCAACATAAGCGACCGGCAACACCAATGCCAATGACAATGACAATGCCAATGGCAATGCACATGCCAATGCCACAAATGATGCAAAATGAACAGTATCCACTATTAATACAAGAAAGACAAATTCTAACTTTATACGATTATTATTTGCATCAGCGAAAGACGTCGAACACTAACACTAACAACCATAGCCTTAACACGACAAGCAACTAGCAACTAAAGGTGGAGAACTACCGATAGTGAGCCATCGATAGTGTCGATAGTGTCATCGATTGTTCTCTTTCTCAACTAGAAACTAGAGGAGGAGAACTTTCGATAGTGGACGCCATCGATATTCGACGATAGTCAAGCCATCGATAATGCGAGGTGGAGAACTATCGATAGTGGACGCCATCGATAATCGACGACAGTCAAGCCATCAATTGTCGCCGATTATTTCGTCTGACATACAAATTTTGACGTATTGCCATTCTTGTATTCTTTGCCGTAGTCAAGGCATTTGGTTGCACCACTATCAAAAGTGTGTGCTACTATCGATAGTGCCATCGATAGTTCTCCAGCTCTACTAGCAACTAGCAACTAGACAACTAATTAGACGACTCGAAACTTAAACTAAACTTAAAGCAATGCCATTCTGTAGTGATACATACTTTTACACGTTAAAAAAAGAACTCTATACTTACAAACATATTTACCTACATACATATATACATCATATACTTATTTAACAAAAGAAAGAAAAACAAAACCAAAAAGACAAATACTAAAAAAAGACATTAGCTGTAAGGTATAACTCTAGACTTCTTTATATGTATTGTATTTACAAGAAGAAATCAATTTGGAAACGAAAAGTTGACCCAACGCTGACTTGCTGACAACATTTACGACCTTATCATGCTTATGGACCATTTACACACATACTTATATATAAGTACATATAACTGTACAATAACTGTACTGTATATGCAACTGTTTATACTCTGTGGCCTTCTTTATACCTCATACAACGTACTCGGTAGTCAATTTACATTTTTTATTTATTTACATTTTCGTTTTTTTTTTCTCATAATGACGGATGCGCAAATGCAAACGTTGCACAAGTTGCCTTTCTAAACACTTACTAGTAATTTCTCAGATTGACTTTGACTATACACAACAAGTAAACACTTTCAAATAAAAAAAAAGAAAACTCTTAGATATAGATAATCACAATAATGATAAGAGATATATGCCTACTATAGTAGTATATAATAATATAAAAAGAATACAAATATTAATAACAAAAACCAAAAAACATATATATATCGATATAAAAATTGCCAATTGCCGGTCAACTTGTGTTTAGTGTTATAAGTATTGCCCTCAACAACGTATAACGACGTATAACAACAACAAGCAAGCAGCACATAATACACACAATTATCCCCGATTGGAGCAAGAGAAAGAAACACCCCCCAGAGTCTTACCCAAAAACGGAGAGATCTGAGCTGAGTTCACTTGACTTCACAGCCAAACAGCCACCAAAATCGTGACAGCTACAGCTACATCTTTAAATCGGTACTCAATATCCGCTAGCCGGGTCCTCACAACCGATAATCGAATCGGAAACCCCGTTAGTCAATCAAAGTACAAGTTCACGCGCTTGCTAAAGGTTAGCACAATATCTTACAACTACATTGGTAGCAAACAAAATTATGTATGAAAAAACACATTAAAACCAAAAAAAAAATTGAGAAGATACGTAGTTAGTTCATATACAACAACAAAGCTCTATCTGTCATGAGCTCGCTTTTATGCAAACTCTCCTCCCTCCCACGCTCATAGTCTCTGTCTCTCTCTCTCTCTCTGCCTATCTTTCACTCACTCGCTTTCTTTCTCTTACTTTTACTCTCTCTCTCTCTCATACTCTGTGTATATCTATCTTTCTCTCTGTTTACAAATATTTCAGGCTCAGCCTATCGCCAAAGTCGTCACTGGCTTTTGAAAAGTACTTCTATCTGTCTCTGTCTATCTCTCCCTATCTCTCTGTCTCTCTCTCTCTCTCACCCCACTCTATATATATATGTATATATATATAAACGAAAATAATCTATCTATCCGTTGATTTAGTCACCTTAAATACTCTTACGTAGAGAACATGCGTTCATCGAGCCATTTTAGTTCGATATCGGTAATGTAAAAAGTGTTTATATAATTAGTTAAAATGAATTCAACAAACACTTTGATACAGCGGCAAACATATCTAGTAAAAGTTTCGCTCACGCTCTTGCTTCTGTTCAATCTTCCTCTTTCTCTTACACTCTCTCTCTCTCTCAACATGTCCATAAACACACACACTCTATCTGCCTCTGCCTCTGTCTCTGTCTCTCTTTCATCTAATATACATGAATACGGACTCGTATGTATTATATACTTTGCTTGCTCACGCGCTACATACATCTCGCTCCTGCTTTAGCATATAGATTACTCTTTCATGTATAAAGAACATAATAACTCGTATTGGATCTGTAAAGTATCTCACAAAAGGAAGTCTCTTCACACTTCTTGCGCACTTTCTACATAGAACCTTCCTCTACTAGCTATATATATTATACATCACCGATCGGTATACGATCTTCAGATCTTTTATGCTTATACCAATATAGTATATAGTCAAATATATACATATAACTATGTAGTTTGAGCCTCGATTCTGCCACATACTACGTACTTATAAGAATTGTATACAGTCTATCTGCTCAGTCCCTATATATATATTAATCCCTATACAACCTTACTCTCTCTCACTCTCTCTCCTATATTAGTAATATTCATAATTACCGATCCTTTACACACATCTTTACACACATATTAACAACAACAAAATGCTCCCTTCGGTCAACTTTTAGCTCAATTTACATGCTTAAATGCAACAACATTACATACTCAACACTCTCACGCATTGCTACATTGATACTACAGTAGTTTCTTGTAAAGCACAAGTCAAAGAAACGCTAAAGATCTAGAGAGCATTTCCGTTTTACTCGCATATGATGAGTATGTACATATGTATATTTGATTCTCTCTCACTAACCATTTGTAAAACATTATACATATGCATACATACATCGTACATACACTCATCCGTACATAGACATACATACATTTACATATATGCACAACAAAGTACACAGTATCTAAAACATACCAAACAGCAAGTGCGACTTGCTCCCCGAATCTAGCTTAAGAATTTGCCTGTTAATTAACTATCCTCTGTAGGCCCAGGCGACAGCCGGAATAAAAATCTCTCTCTATAATTTCCACTATCTCACACACACATACTCTCTCTCTCTCTCTCTATAGCTTTTAGAATGTTTAAATGCAAAGCAGCAGCAGTGTATACTTTATACTGTCTAATGTACTGTATAAAATGCTGTATACCATAAAAATACTGTATACTGTATAATGTACTGTATACTGTAAAATATGGTATAAGCTGTATAATACACTAAGTATATTATATAGTATTGTAATATACTATACACTATATAATATATATGTGTACTGTATATGTACTGTATTTTGTAGAATATAGTATATACTGTATAATATACTATATACTGTATAATCTATAACTACTATAATCCAAGTCTATACACACACACTTTTCACACTCGTTCTCGTACTCGTACTCGTATTTCGCTAGTTTCTGTACGTTTTATCGTTGCCGTCTGCGCGTTGTTACCCAAACTTGGGCTCTTACTCTCCATCTCCTTTAACACACCCGTCCAATGTCTACTGCGTTCTACTGCGTTGATATCTTTTCAACTGCGTGTTTCAGTACTTTCGTTGTTTTTCTCCTCTCCTCTCCACTCAACCAACCAACAACCATCGCCTAAATGCTCCTGCTTTGAGTCAACTGTACAAATAAGTCTACTATACTACTTGAATAAAATTTTAATAATAGTAATAATAAACGATAAGAATACTCTAACTATTTAAAATAACTACAACTAAAACAAACAGCAGAACTCTTATAAACGATGAAAGTCTATATAACAAACTATTTAAGTGCTTGTATACTTCATTTTTCCTTTTTGGTAAGTTTGCGTCATTGAACTAAGATAACTGATAATAATACTCTCATAAATAAACACCATCAATATTCAATCTAGTTTCATGGCCAATTCCATGCAAAGCTGCTTAGCTAGCAGTATCTACAGAATATTTCCAGACTCTCACTCTCACTCTACCTCTCTCTCTCTCTCTCTCTGTCTGTCTCGCTCTCTTTCTCTCGCATATATTAAGTACAACAACCAAGTCTATTTTGTTGTCATTCAATCCACAACAGCTGATGGTTTTCAGTTCCATTTAGTTACAATCTATTATATATATAAATATTCATTTTTCATTTTTCACATTTTCATTTCATTTGATTAACTAAACTCGATGCGAGATGTGAAATATACAATATATAAATAACGTTTATTGATTTACTTTTGATACCTTGCTATTTGCTTTTGCTTAAAAAGGACTTTTGCTGCCTCCTACCATCATTTGCCTTTCGTAGTTCGTAGTTGTACTTATCTTACGTATACGCATGTGCACGATGCATTTCATTCTGTACATATAAGCATGCCATACACTTTTGGGTACGGTAATTAATATAAGAAAGAACAATTTAGAGTATTAACTATTAAGACTTCTATTTCTTCCTCCTTCTTAGAATAGAACAATTCGTACCTTTAACTGTCAACTACCCAACACCAAAAACTACTGCATCATAACATAAAAGAAACGCATGCGAGATCTTAACTGCACCTCGGTTAGCTTTTCATTTTCATTATAGTCTTAATTTTCATGATTTGGTTGAAAGCTGCAGCTTGTACTACTATTTGACCAACATTGAACAACATACTATATATATGTATAACTTTGTAATGTACGTATACATATTCCTTCCTAGTCAAAAATGCATATTCATTTATCTAACTCTTAACTCACTTATTCAAAGATATGCTGCAGAAAAGAAAAGAACATGAAGAATTTGCAAAATGTTGAACATTTTCTTAAGCATATGTTTGAAAGAAACCTCGTTCAAAACTTCAACTTTCGGTTTTCAGTATGTTAAACAAGTCTGAGCTGATACGTAATCACTTATTTAATTCTCTATAAATAGCAAAACTATATATATATAACGCTTTACCTACTTTCTGCTAGCAACCAATCAAACAATTGAACTTAGGAGATAAACTCGTAAAATATAAAAGAAAATTATTATATTTTGAACATTTTCCTATCCCAAATGAACAAAAAAAAAATCAATCTCGTATTTTCTCCTTTTAACTTTGCACTTTTAGTTTCATTTTCTCAACAAACAACCGCAAGAAAAGCAGAAAAAATAATATTCGCTTCAAAAAAAAAAAGAAGAACTCTATATATTAAATACACACTATTTCTCCAATTAAGACCTGAATCTAAACGTTTTGACTAATGAAAATCATTTCTCCCCCTCCTCCTTATAAAGGACCGCTCAAAATAATACGATCCGCAGCTACCTCGCCAACCAGTTCTACCTCATCGCCGCCGTCACCGCCGACAGCGTTGCCCTCGCCGACCAACTCGCTGAATGGAAGCTTGGCTGCTGCCGTCTACAACCTGCACACGTCGCCCCCCTCGACCCGGGAGCGTGGGCAGCACCGGGGGCAAGCAATCTCTGCTCGGCCGCCAATGGCGGAGGCATCAACAGCAGCAACAACAACAACGCAAGCAATGCCAACAACAACAGTGGGAAAATGCAGACATCGATTGCCTCGGGATCGCCGCAGTCGCAGTCGGGGAATAGCATACCCGGAGTCGGAGTCGGAGTCGGAGTTGGGGTCGGAGTTGTCCCTGTGCCACAGCTGCCACTGCGCATGCCACCGCCCACAAGTGGAGGGATCAACGAGCCACAGGAATGCCCCTACTGCCGACGCACCTTCTCCTGCTACTACTCACTCAAGCGGCACTTCCAGGACAAGCACGAACAGTCCGACACGCTGTACGTGTGCGAGTTCTGCCATCGCAGATACCGCACCAAGAACTCGCTGACAACGCACAAGAGTCTGCAGCATCGCGGATCGAGCGGCATGCTGAAGCGTCTGCTCAAGACCTCAGCCATCAAGCACGGCCTGGTGGGTCACCATGCCCATCCGCATCACCATCCGCTCTCGCACTCACGCACCAGCCTCTTCGACTTTACCAGCGAGCTGGGTCAGCCGCCACCGGGCATACAATAGGATCTACGTTGGAATGCAATTTTTTAGAGAATATCATCTTTTTGGCAAACGCCGTAGAAACCAGCTACAAATACTTTGCCCATATATATATATGTTTTTTTTTCGCCATTGTGTAAGGTCCATAGTCCGGTCTCTCACAATTAGTTATTAGACACAATCTATATACATATATATATTAATTTTTTTTTTTTGTTTGATTTACGGCTTAAATTGTATGTTTAAATTAATGATGCGCTGCTCTCCATCTACTTAGTAGTTGAAGTAGTCGAAGATATCGCTGCTTCATGTGCAATACCTCAAGAAAATTTCATTTCTTTACAAGCGCATGCAATAATATTGTGTAAATAAGCTGGATAAGCATGCCTCGTAACAATTACAATTACAATTACAAAAAACTCTGCGTAGTTTCAATTATATATATATATATACCATATATTTTGCAAAAAACACTTATTAGAATTAGTTCTTTACGTTAACCATTAAGAATAACGACAACAACAAAAAGGGAAGAGAGTGAAGGACTAAAGCCAACAGCTAACAGCTGGGCAAGCAAACCTCTTGGGCGTCAACAAAAAATATTGTAAAGCAGGCGAGATCGAGTGTGATCGAGATCGAGATCGATAACGATAACGAAGTGAAGCGAAGCGAACAATTTGCAGTATATAATCGGCACATATCAAGGCGTATACGCAGTATTCTCCTAACAAAGATTAGAGGAATCAAATTGAAACATACGAAAAAACATCAAATCAGAGAAAGTCTCTCGAACACACTCTGTACTCGGAAATGCTAAAGAATGAACAGTTTTAATTGCGCCCAAAGCTAGCCTATCATTTGCATTGGACAATTTCTCGTTGTTTTTTTTATTTAGCTTTTATTTAGTTATAGCTTTGTCCTTAGTTTCCACACAATTCTCTAAAAGGTCATATTCCAAAAAAAAACAAAAAGAAAAACAAAAAGAAAAGAAAATAGAAAACCAAGAACAAGCATATGGCGTCAAGCTGCATATAAATGCATTTTTTTTTTTAAATAAACATATTTGAACATAGTTTTAAGGAGAAAAAAGTAAATGTATTAAACCTAAATTAATCTACCACTAACACAGGAATGTTATAAATATGCTAAACACGGAAACGGAAGTAGAGAGAAAATGATGAAACAAACAAACACAAAGTAAAACGTTATCAGGGATATAAATATCAAGTATGTAGTATTAAGTCTTTTTTTTTACACACATCTACATTTAAGGCAAATAATCAGAAGTTGAATAAAATTTTTTTGTGAACACGTACGTGCATATTTACATACATATATGTACATACTTACATACACAAATATTGAAAGAAAGAAAGAAAGAAAAAGAAAGCAAAGCAAAGGCATATGTTTGTACTATATGACAGAAGCATCAAATAATACATATGTGATTTATATAAGCCGCAGACAGTTTTACAACATAACAACAACTGCAATTGAAACTGACTCTGAAAATTAATATGAACATGAACATGAAAAACTAAAGCTAAAAAATCGAAACGAAAAGAAAAGAAAAACACAACAAACAAAAACCGCAAAGTAACTCAGTGATTTTCTACCAGTGAAGTACAAATATTCAGAAATTAAAATAAACACAAAGAATAATACAAATAATGCAACGTAAATTATAACGAAAAAAGTAAAGAAAACAAAACAAAATTATGAAAAATAGTTTATTTAAAATTGTAAAGCAAAGCCAATAAAAGCAACTAACAGCTGGGCGAAGTTTTTGTTTGATCGGCCGAAAAAATAACTTTGCGCAAAGGGTAAATGATGAATTTAAATCATAGTCTTGATTTGATAGACCTCATATACCATATACCATATACCTTATATCTATATATAATGTATGTACATATAAGTTTAATAAAAACGTAAATGAGAATAACACAACACACAAAACAAAACAAAAGGTGTAACAAGATTTTACATTTTACAACATACATACTAGTACATATGTATGTTCTAGTACATATATTTTACAAAAACACAAACGGACAAAAAAAGAAGCAAGGAAAGCTATGAAAAAAGGCAAGTAGCCAGATAACAAAAAAAAAAAACACACACACACAAACAAAATACAAAAAAAACTCAAGAACTGCCTCATGCAAAATACAAAAGCAAAAAATGCAAAAATGTAATTGTCCAATTGTTATTTAAAAACATATCCGTAAAATGTCTCAGGAATTACTAACTTAAAAAAAAGCAAATTAGAAAACGAAAAATTCTGTAAGTTCAAACATAAAAGTAGTGCGATAGTTCATCTTATGTGTATGCATACTTTGTATTTTAAATCAAAAAGAAAAAAACACAAACTAACATGCTATTTTACAACACAAAAATGTATTTAAAGCATAAAGTGGATACTCGAACTTGTACTCGAACTTGTGCTCGAGCTTATGCTCGAACTTGTACTCGAACTTGTACTCGAACATGAACTTGTACTTGTCCATAACAGACACATGCATACCTATACATTTTTGTATGGCTATGCGATCTTCGTTTTATAGCAATCCAATAAAAATAATTGCGTTCGATTTGCTGTTAATATACAAAAACTTGTTAATTATTCAGCCAAAAAACGAAAATATACCAGAGCACTTTAATCTGTCCGACAATATACAATTCATTATGTAAAATGCAATTCGCAACTGTCTCAGAGATCCAAAACCTGTGCAATGTATGAGTCAAGGAGTCTGCTAAAGTCAACCAACTAAATCTTTCATATATTTTACTCAATGCAAAATTGGTTTGCACCAACACAAAGCTGCATTTAAAGAATATTCCATCCATATTGATACCCGAGAAGTATCGATAGAAAAGATCCAGGCAGACTCAATCATATGTCGCACACAAATAAAAAGCTAAATAGTCATATTACAACGCAATTAATCTGTGTTGAGCCTTAGATTATCGTGTTCACATGGCAAATTGCACAACAATATTCTACCTCTGGTGTGAGCGGTTTTATAATTTTAATTAATTTATTATAAAATTTGGAAAAGCAACCATTAATCTGCATATATATGAACATATATCTCTCTGCCTCTATATCTCTGAACTTCTTGCTTAAATCAATTTTTAATTATTTTCAAGCATTTTTTTTTTTTGATTTCGTGCATTATAACTTTATTTATTTTTAAACTTTCATTCATATCCCATTTTGCTTAACAAAAAAAGAAAGAATCGAAAAATAATGCAAATGAAGAAGAAAAAAAAAACAAACTGTGATCTACAAAAAAAGTGAACATTTTTTGTTTTCTTTGTACAAAATTATATTTTTTGGATGTTTTATTTAATTTATATAGTATTTACTATGCAAAATTTTTGTTTAGGTACTTTTAATAACTGTGAATGCAAAGAAACCAACTTTTGTATTATTTTTTGTGAATTTTTTCTGTTTACCTATGTATACCTAAATATACATGAATAAATTGTTTATATTTAATTAAATTTATTCAAAATTATACTGTTTGGAATATGTTAAAATAAAATATTCTTAAAAAAAAACGAAAACACACCCACAGTTGTTTTAAATATAACAAATTTGCTAATCCGATCTTCCGATCTTTGAATATACTATAATTAATATTATTTCATCGCAATAGACTTGACCGCTCAATACCTAAAAACAGACATGCCAAGTTCAAGCATTTCTCACACTGATTGATTGATGAGAAAACGTCAAATAAAAGAGAAACATATACAAAACATAAATCCGAAAAGAAATACAATATAAAACGGTTCATAAGTAACATACTTATGAAATGTTAATCATTTTACATAATATCTATGTAGCTGTTAGTTTAAACTTTATACTCGTATATATTTAAGTGAATGTATAAATACATCAAGTACGAACGCAGATATGATGAATATACATTGTATGCGGATATAATTGCGCACATTTTACCCTTAGATTAAAAGTACATATGTGCATATGTAATCATCGTATTTACATACATACATATTTATTCAAGGCATAGCCCCCATATCATAAGGGCTTAAGTTGGGGCCATAAATAAATACTGAATACACTTAGTCAACGATAACCTTTTCAACAAATACCACTCAACAATATACAATACTTATATACTAAAAACTCGACTAATAAGCCAACGCCCAGAAGAACCAGAACACAGCAAAACTCTTTCGAAAGTTACTGAGGAAAGCCCCCGTTCTTAACATCTGTACATTTTTAATGTGTTATGAGAATATCTTTTTTTAATTCACCAAAAATCGCAAAATTAATGTTGAAAATGCAACGCATATCAAGCTCAAAAACAAAAATAAGAAAACAAAAAGAGTTAATCTAACAGTAATAAGACAACATTTAGATAATTGAAAATTATTAGTCAAAATTATATATATTTATTATATACAAAAACAAAAACAAAAAAAAAAGAAAAGAAACAAATAAATTTTAAACTGTGCTGTTCGATGATTTAAATTTAACTTTTCGGTATTTAAAAACAAAAATCTGTGATTACCTACAAAATTTAAATTAAACAAAATTTAATGTATAGCACAAAAATGTTTATACTTAATAGCTACAAAAGTAATACAAATTATAATCAAATCTGTCACGAACTCTTTTGGATTTTACTTAATAAATAATTTTAATGGCATAAGAAAATCGAAAAAACGAAAATTATATATGGACAGCATACCAAAATTATTCAGGTTGGATTACAAATGTATGTCTATAGACATATTGATATTTATTGATATGCTGTTAAATGTTAATATCATGCAGTTGCATTTTCCAAGACTTTGGCTTCATTAAAAATACACTTTTCTATAGCGAAACTGAGACATACCCCATGTATGTATTTTTAATAATCCTAACATTTCAGCGCATGTCCCGCAATATATTCTACTGCAGAAATAGTTTTAAAAACAAATCGATATATATGTATATGAATATATGTATATGTATATAAATATATAACATACACATATAATTTTTTTTAGATTTTACTAGGATAATTAAACTGTAATTTCGAACACTTTGAAAGTCCGAATTTATAGAAAAGAAATATATAACAGAAATGCATTACCAACAATTAGCAAATAAATTGCACACACATACCAACAAAACAAAGCAAAACAAAACACAAAGAAAGAAAGAATTTCGTATACATACATATATCCGTTTGTATACGTAAAAACAAAATAATTTGTAATTTTTTTATTATCAATATATGTAATGAGAAAAAGAAAACGAATTGGAAAAGAAAACAAAGCATGACGCTCCCCCAAAAAGATATGGATTATGAAACGGTATGAATCTAACCGAAGTCGAAATCAAAACTGTGACGAATATGTACATATGTAAGTATGTAGTACTTACTACTACATGCAAATAAACTACGAACAGGCAGTTAAAATCGAAAAGTACGAATATGTTGTGTTGAACATAAAGAAGACCAGAAATTATGTATGTTGCAGTAATATTAATCACATTTGAATTATTGGAACAACAATGGATATACATAAAATATAAATATACATAGGTATGTATATACATGTGTGCCAACTGCATGTATGTGTATATATATTCATCTATAATATTATTACAATTACATGTATACAAAGAAACACACAAATTATAAATAAAAGTTAAAAAAATCTCAAAACATCACGCATGTCTTCTTGTCTTTAGAATGGTGGATCGGAAGCTAAATCTTTATTTTCAGTTTTCAGTGACTCCAATCATCTCGTCCTGTTATTCAATCCTTTTTCATTTTAAAGTTTGAATAAAAATATATCGAGGCAAATAAGACACATAAATAGCCAACACTAATCAAGTCGAAATATTTAAAAACGATAAATTGAAACGAAATACATTTATCGAATATATTTATCGAAATATATCGGTAGTCATTGCATTGCCTACAAAAAGTCAGACGATATTTTTGCGCCGTTCTATCGGAATACATACATGAATGAAACTCAGAAGCATTTTCGCGCAAGCTAAGAAGAAGACAAGTAAATACATTTTATAGCAAGCACCAATCTTACATCGATGGCTAAATAAATTAAATAAAATCTATTGTTTTTAGTATAAAATACTAGAGCTGTTTGTTTGTAGTATGTTTCAGAAATGTTGTTATGGTCACACAGTCTGAAGGCAGCACATTCATTCAAGAAACAAAAAGTCTAAATCCACTCGTAAGAATAGATCTCTTAACTTAAATAAGTGCATTTACAATATTATTTAACTGCACAAATATAAGTGTAGCCATGTTTAAAAATATGAAAATACTGGAATATTGTCACAAATATTGTCAAGACATAAAGGCAATGGAAACATCGGACAATTTATTTGATTTAAGACAAAATATTAAAACGGACGTACAAGAGCTTGATGAATATTTAGGCGGTGGTATCGCAATAGGCAGAGTTACTGAATTTGTTGGTTTGTCGGGAACCGGAAAAACGCAAATGTGGTAAGTAATGAACAACATATGCATGTAAATAACAATTACTCATAACTGATCTCTGTATTAGTTTGCAGCTCAGCTTAAACGTTCAAATACCAAAACAATTTGGCGGCTTGGAAGGCAAAGCATTATATATAGACACTAGGGGAGATTTCAATCCCGCCAGACTGCAAGGTATGTCTATATTCAAATAAAAATATAGCATTTCAAAATAAACACAATGCATCAATGAAGAACTGGCAATAGATCTGGAGAAACGCTTTCTACATAAAGCTCTAGGCTTTAAATCAAGCACCATGATGAAAAACGTATATTACCAAAATTGTCCAAGCAGTGCTGAGTTATTTGCTTGCATCGTCAACTTGAATAGATACCTGAACAGCAATCCCTGTGTAAGTATTGATATATTCAATAAAACTTATCTCACTAGCAATCCGTCTTTTAGATCAAACTAATCCTGGTTGATTCATTAGCTTTCTCAATACGGATGCTGGAAAACGTGAGGGATCGAACCAACCTACTCATGGAACTGCACGCTTTAATCCATCAGGTGATCTGCCATCATAATGTGGCTGTGAGTAACTATTGTCTGTGTTTAGTGCATCTTAATGGACATATTTAAAATTTTGTAGGTAGTGCTCACTAATGAACTGGGCTTCTATCGAAGCAGGCGAAAATGGAAACTGCGCAGCACCTTAGGTGAAAAGCACACGCATTTGATAAATGAGCGTATTTGGCTGACTGAAAATGGAAATTATGTTGGGAAAACACTAAAATTTCGAAAATTTGTTACTAGTATTAACGCCAATTGTGGATAATATATAACGATAACATTTATCATGTGCTTATTTAAAATTTCTTGGCGATTTTGACATAGTGGAGGTGGTATCGCAATAGAAAAAGAAGATACCTGAACAGCTATCCCAGCGTATAGTAAGTATTGATATTTATAGAATTCAATAAATCATTTAGCTTACCAGCAAGCCGTGTTTTAGATCAAACTTATCCTGGTGGATTCGTTCGCTTTTTCAATACGGATGCTGGAAGACGCACGGGATCATGGGATCAGCTGCGCGGTTTAATCCATCAGGTGATCTGCCATTGTAATGTGGCTATGAGTAACTATTGCATGTGGTCAGGGCGTTTTAATGTACACTTAAAATTTCTATGTTGTGGTCACTAATAAGCTGAGCTATCGAAGCTGGTGAAAATGGAGACTGCGCAGCCTCTTGGGCGAAAGACACACGCATTTCATAAATGAGCGCATTTGGATGAATAAAAATTGATATTCCGTAGGAAACACACTGAAATGCCGAAAATTGGTTGTCAGCATTAAAACCAAATGTGAATAATAAAATAAAACGATAATATTTACCATACGTATATAGTATCGCTCATTTTACAGAAAATTTTCTACCGCTCAATTTTTGCATTCTGCCGCTAAAAAGTGTTGTGTGGCTGTAAAAATAAAAGTTAAAAAATACCGAATACTTTTAGCATTTGTACTAACATTAACTGTCAACGTCGTCACACCGAGCGGTTAAAAAGGAACAAAAAACATGTCCGGCTAAACAAGCAGGCTGACCAATGTTTAAACATACATATACATAAATAAGTTAATAATATTCCTTATAGCCGTTTGGAATTTTTTCAAGCAGCAAACCGCCAAAAAAGTGCAGCTACACAAATGAAACATGTTTGGCGAAACAAGCAAATTAAAAATGAAAATTACACAGGCAAAAAACACCAATGTTTAAACAAATACATAAATAAGTTAATAATATTCTTTAAAGCCGTTTGAAATTTTGTCATGCAGTTGTGCAGCTAGACAAATGCACTACAAAAATACCAAACTAAAAATATATTTTACGGCGTTTGGCCTTTTAGACTATTATTGTAGCAGCCGCAACATGGTCACTCTGCATGGGGCGTACATTATTAGTCAATAAATGAAAAAGAAAACAGTTTCGCAAACAAATATTTATTAGTGCAATAAACGCAATATGGCTCAAGCAAAGCCAACGACACAACCAAAGTTCTTGCCCCGCATAGATGGCACATCTACGTCCACAAACACGCATGTTGCGACGGCCAGCGGCAATCCCTTCGAGTCAGAGGAGGAGCAGGAAATCTTTAGTAAACGGAGGTTGCCATTAAAAATGCCGAGCAACTACAGCGGCGACCTACAGCACTTGAACGTTTCCAACAACTGGCTGGTCTGCATGCTGTCGACGCCCCAAGGACGCTGCAATCTGCTACGAATATTTCTGCCCCGAGCTATTCCCCCAGGCGGTAAGTTGATTGTGTTGTTATTGTTGCACTATATCTAAATCTAATGTCAGTTCTTTGTTGTTTATAGAGACCGCGCTGGATAAGTATTTGGCTGGCTATAAGATAACAAACATCTTTCAAGACAATACGGGGCATCATCTGATCATTGTGCTGGTGCCCAAACAGCCAGGCGTCTCCTCCGATTTCCTCTACATCCAGTGCTCCGAAACACCAGAGAAGCAACAGCTAAAGGAGCGTCGCATTGAGAAGTTTAAGGACCATGAAATCACATCAGTAGCCTTCAATAGGTACAATGGCAAAGAGCTGACTACAGGCTCCATCTTGTTGGGCACGAGTCGAGGCCTCATCTTTGAGACGGAGCTGGGATCGGCCAACGATAGCACGCAGCGTAAGCAGCTCTACGATCTTGGTTTGGGCCTTAACAAGTACCCAATAAATGGGCTCGAGGTGCTGAGAGTGCCCAACAGCAATCGTTGGATAGTTGTGGCCGTCACACCCGATGCGATTTATTCATTTGAGGAGACACTGCGGCCAGAGGAGCGTTCGCTGCAGCCCATTTTCAGTAGCTATGTGAATGGTGAGCGGGAGCCGCAGTGCGAGAAACAAAAGACAGATCTCACCTACTCGATGCTTCGCTTCTTTGCTCCACCCAGTAGTCAATACCCAAAGCAATGGGCTTGGTTATGTGGCGCTGGTATCCGGATTGGAGAGGTAAGCGAGAATTCTTTCCATTTGCATTTACAGTTGTCGTTTGGCAGACAGTTAATATGAATCTTGTGCATCCTACACAGCTGTCAATAGATGCAAGCAGCAATGCAACGCTACTGGGCGACACGCTAATCAACCTGGACTTTGTCAAAGTCAAGCACTTGTCCTACGAAGAGCGACGCAACAATGTGCCAAAGTCATTTGTGCTTACCGAGTATCATGCCGTGCTGCTCTACGCCGATCACATCAAGGCAGTCTGTCTGCTGAACCAGGAACTCGTCTACCACGAAGTCTTCGAAGAAGCACGCGTTGGAAAACTTATAAACATCGAGAGGGACATGGGCACTGGTGGCATCTATGTGTACACAAATAAGATGACGTTTACGCTTAAGATATGCCGCGAAGAGCGCAACATATGGCGCATCTATCTGAACAAAGGTCAGTACGAACTGGCCACAGCGCATGCCGCCGAAGTGCCAGAGCATCTGCAGTTGGTCTTGATGCAGCGGGCGGAGGCAGCGTACAAGGAGGGAGCCTACGAGGCGGCTGCCAACTACTATGCTGAAACGGAAGAAACGTTCGAAACGGTGTGCCTCAAGTTCATGATCTTAGCAGACAAGCGTCCCATTATCAGTTACGTTAAGAAGCGTCTGTCACGCCTAACCATGAGCGATGACGGCGACAAGCAAGCTGATGCTCTAAAGGCATTGATCATTTGGCTAATTGATTTGTATCTCACACAAATCAATTTACCAGGCAAGGAGAAGGCATGGCGCGATGATTGGCAGGCGGAGTACGACGAGTTTATGCGTGAGACGCCAGTCTTGGCCTGCACAAGTCTGCATCGCACTGCGGTGCAGCAGCTGATTGGGGAGCATGCAGACCCGCATAATTTGGCACAATTTGCCATCTCGATAAGCGACTACGAGGAGGTGATAGGACAACAACTAAAAGCCGAACGCTATGCCGAAGCACTGCAGACGCTAAGCAAGCAGAGCGATCTCTCGCTGTACTACAAGTATGCGCCCCAATTAATGGACCATTTGCCGAAGCAGACAATCGATGCCCTCATAGCACAAGGCTCCAAACTGGACATTGACAAGGTGGTGCCCACGCTGATTGTGATTGATACCCAGGTGCAGCGCGAGCAGGTCACACGCTATCTGGAATTTGCCGTCTACGAACTGAATACAACCAACGATGCCATACACAATTTCCTGCTGCATCTGTATGCCAAGCATCAGCCGAAGCTGTTAATGGACTACCTGGAGATTCAAGGTCGCGATGAGACATTGGTCCACTACGACATTCACTTTGCGCTGAAGGTCTGCACAGATCTGGGTGTAAAGAAGGCATGTGTGTTCCTCCAGTGCATGCTGTGCATGTGGACAACCGCAGTGGACTTGGCGCTAGAATTCGACATGGGTCTGGCAAAAGAAACAGCATCAAAGCCACAAGACAACGAGACGCGACGCAAGCTATGGCTGCGAATTGGTAAATATTGCTAGTGCATGTGGAGTAGCTAAAGATACATTTGAAATTGTTTGCTATTGCAGCGTATCATGAAATTAAGGGCACCGACGATGTTAAGAAGGCCCTAAGTCTGCTCAAGGAATGTGATTTACTGCGAATTGAGGATCTCTTGCCATTCTTTTCCGACTTTGAGAAGATTGACAACTTCAAGGAGGCCATCTGTGATGCCCTAAGAGTAAGATACAGCACAATATAATATATAGAATACACAATTATTAATGCTTTTACGAATTGCGAACAGGATTACAACCAGCGAATACAGGAGCTGCAAAGGGAAATGGCCGAATCGAAGGAACAGTCGACACGTGTGTGCAAAGAACTCGGGCAGTTGCGATCCCACAGCATCACCATGAAGGCGCAGGATGCGTGTGATATATGTGATCGGATACTATTAGTTAAGCCATTTTTCGTCTTCATTTGCGGCCACAAGTTCCACAGCGACTGCCTGGAGAAGCAGGTTCTGCCGATATTAAGCAAGGAGCACAATCGTCGTCTCGGCATGCTAAAGCAGGAAATGGAGGCGCTTATGGCTCAAACAGTTACACAAGCTAATCATACACCGGAACAACAAAAGAAACGGGCCGATCTCAAAGCGGAAATCGAAGAGATATTGGCTGCCGATTGCCTTTATTGTGGCCTGTTGATTGAGACAATCGATCAGCCGTTAGTTGACGATTGGGATCAGGTGAATGTTGAGTGGGAATAGCAGAGAGCAAGTTCATATGTACATCTAGAGAGCATTTATTAATAAATCTGCATATTTATAGTAATCACAATATTGTTACTGCACTCCTGCTGACTTGTCTCCCAATCCATGTTGATCGAACATTTCTGGCACGGCACTTCTTCAGGTACTAATCGACGATCTGCATTCGCAGCTCGTTTGTGACAAAAGACATGATTGTGTTAAGCACAGTCTGCTGAATCGTTGCGTTTTGTGCTATCAAGGGCAGCAGCATGACCACGTCAGTGGGATGAATGTCGGCGACAGCTTTGGACACGTGCTGCACCAGCTGTTCCCGTTGTCGATCCGTCAAATCGTTCAATATCACCTCTCCCAGCGGCCTGAATGTTCCTATTGTGATAACACCACAAAGGCAAAATGATTCATCATCAGATTAGACTGAATTGCATTAGAACACATTACATTACATTAGAAATAACTGCACTCTACTCACCACTTGTCATCTTGTAAGCAGCTATTCCGCCAGCAGCGCCGCCAACTGCTAATCCAACGGGTCCCATTAAAAGGCCACCAGCAAAGCAGCAGGCAGCACAAACGGCGGTTCCTTTGCCCGACTGTTTGACGGCCACTCGAACGTTCTGTTCATCGGCCACAATGGCAATCGCCTCCATTAGCTCGCGGGTATCGATGGGCATTTTTTCGTGTTCACTTTGGTGTTTAAATAACGTATTTGCCTGCGGCGTATTAGGCGTTTTCACGTCAGGGTACAAAGCACATCTAATAATGTCTCAAAAATTTCAAGAAAGAGACCGACATATACGTCATAATGCGTTATAACTGTCCTCAGCTAACAACTAGATCTACATAAGCAAAGTGACCGCAGCGCAGCTGACTAGCTTTGCAATATACCAAAAAGTATTTGTAGTTCAACATATGCGGTCACCCTGTTAGAAGTATTTAGTACATTTCTGCGCCATGCCTTGTGCATTTTTAGGTGATTTTATACTTAGGTGCTTTTTTTTTAAATCGCATTGCCATCCTTTGTTGCCTTGCATTGTTGTCGATAACGAATAATTTTGCTGTTTTTGTTTGACTCCTTTTGTAATTGTTTTATTAAATTGCATACTAGCGCATGTGTATTTATAGTCGTATATACGTGTTATTATATAAATCATTATTAGTTGCAACCCAATTCTGTTATTGTGTGGATTGTAAATTTGTTAATGCGCAGCCCCAAGTAAATAAATAAATATATGGAAAATGATTAAAATGTGATCCTGTACTGGTGCTCTTCTTGAACACAGCGGTATCGCAAATTACCCTGTTTATACGCTAGTGTCGTCTTCGAAATGCAATGATCGCCTCTAAACAAGTAAGTTAAATGCGCATACGCACTTTCAAGCAAACATATGTATGTAAATAGGTGATATGTATGTAGTTGTGCGTGCTATACATAGCTAATCATTTAAATGTGTGTGGGTGTATATAACGCTTTATAAAATGTTTACTGCACGCCTCATTCAAAAGGCTAACACAGCATTTAAAGTTTATTTATATTGATGTACATACATACAAACATGCTTGAATATGTACGTAAATTGATTTGCGATTATTTAGCATACAATAACAAGCTTTTTATCAAAATTAGCAGTGCTAATAATCCACAATTGAGGCAATTTCGGTCTAATTAATTGTTAAATTAACACTCCGATGCTATAGTTTATGTGTTTGTGTATGTACATGTTCACACACTTATACTGGTATTTTTGTGTGCGTAGTATGTATGTGAGCGCCTCAACAAGTTGGTGTTTCGAGGAGCGTCCAGTTAGTGAGTGTATCGCTTATTTGCATAGGTGCACACATACATACATATGTATATCCATGGAAAAAGGCTTACATGCGCATATTGGCTATTCCGTTACACTGTGTTTGCAAAGGAAGGGAAGAAGGAGAAGAGGAACACAACCACAGCACTAAGCCATGCCGTGCCTTTTGCTATCGCATTACAGACGCTAATTAATTGTGTAAACAGAATGCGCACATCCCAAGGGTCAATTTGAGTCACTCGTTCTTGCTGTCGCTGTTGTTGTTTCTGTTATCGTTGTCGGTGTCGGTGTCGTTATCAGTAAACAATATCAATAAAAAAAATGACCCCCTTTTCTCCGACTCTTCATTACAGTTCTCGCTACTGCTGCTGTTGCTTGCTCACGCATGCGCACGACCCGATGAATTGCCTGCCAAGCTGCTGACGGAAAGAGTTTCAGAGGCATCGGCATCTGCAGCTGCTTCACCATCTCCTTCACCTCCCCCACCAACAGTCACACAATCAATTGAGTCGCCTATTGCTACAACGATAGCAACGACGCCAGCAGAGAGGTCTGTGGAGTCGGAGAAACTAGAGACTCCAGCGGCGCCCACAACGACGGCCGTATCACCATTACCCGAAAGCTCCACAAGCACGGAAGTGCCCGAGTATTTAAAGAACTGCTTCTATGCGGAGGAGAAATTGTGCCTTAATTGGCTAGCCACTGGCAATGATCCAAATGCAGCCGAACGTAACGATGCGGGCAATGCTGGTGGACAGCAGGAATCTGGTGACAGTGTCGCCGCTCCCACTGCTACTGCAGGTTCCGCTGCCGGCGATCCATCGGAGAACCTAACCATGAACAGTGGGCAGGTCGGCAGTCATGATCGCGACATTAATAGCTGCCAGTGTCGTGAGCATCCGACGCGACCCGGCTCTTGGTATTGCTGCAACCTCTCACACATCAATATGATCTCAAGTTGCGGCAACATATCGAAATGGACGAATCTACATGTGCGAAACCTCACCGTGCCAGCCTTGGATCTCTTGAACTCTATGTTTCGATCGCTGCAGTCGCTCGCCATCACAGACGGCAACATCACGCAGTTGACGAATGCATTCCCCAAGTTTTCGGCTCTGCGATGCCTTGATTTTTCCAACAACAAAATTGTGGAGATCGCGCCGCGCGCTGTTAAGGATGTGCCCCATCTGGAGTTTTTTGGCATAGCGAACAACCTTTTATCACGCGTACCGAATCGTAATCAGAACAAGAACATGCCCCTAGATATTAGGTGAGTACTATACCGACTAATAATGATAATCTCTTTCATATGATATATTTCATATTTCAGTGGCAATATGCGAATGCTTTGCGAACCGCTCAACGATCTCATCTATACGGACTCATTCATCTTTGTTAATCCGGATCGTTCATTCTGTTTGTACAATGCCACACACAAGTGGTTTAACTCGACGGATTTGGTGTCCGTCAAGCAACTGGAGAGCATCAAAAAGTGTGGCACTAAATGCCCAACCAACTGTGTCTGCAATATATACAACATAATGATAATACAGAACGATCAGTCAAAGACCGTATGCAATGTGGATTGTTCAAATCTAGGCTTGGTTGAGCTGCCGCAACAGCTACCGGATAACACATTTACCCTGAACATCAGCAATAACAGGATAAGCAGTCTGGGCGATCACTTTCATACGAATCCCACATACTATAATATTGTGAAGCTAGTGGCCGATAACAATCAAATATCCTCAATTTACGAATTTGAAGGGACCAAGTTCATTGAGCATTTCCAACGCCTTTACATGCGTAATAATTCTCTGAGTAAGGTATGGACTTGACACTGAATTCTATTTAGATATATTTGTATACTTTATTTAACAATGTTTTAGATTCCCGAATACTTTTTAAACAACGCTTTAATGGATACGGATGGACGTCGCATTTATCTAGCGGAAAACCGATTGCAGTGTGATTGCAATTCGGCAAAAACACTTCAAAACTGGCTGAAGGAACGCAGCACCGATATACCCGACTATATGGATATTAGATGCCGCAATTTACCTCAGAGCGTCATCGAGCTGCAGGAGAGTAAACTGTGTCAATCGCCACCTGACTGGACCGACTACATATACTACTTGATAGCAGCTGAAGTAATTCTGCTACTCGCACTCATCACCAAGGTTTCCTACGACTATTGGGTATTCAAAACATCGGGTTATTTGCCATGGCCAGCCAGCAAAATGCCAAAGTTGCCCTGTGACTGGCTGTGTGAATCGTAGTTCACACGACAGTGTTGAGTGCTGAATTATCATATTTAAAACATATCCAATGTGTTTACAACATGAACATGACAAAGTACTTTGTTATATACCGATTTCAATCAATGTGCCTTCTCTACACATATGTATGTAATTATAAACTGTTTTAAATGTTGATATATCAATAAAAAGAGTGAGTAGTATATTCTTATGCCTCTCTTTCACTCATACCATGTTTGATAATTTTTTAAAACTCGGGTCAACTGGTATCCGCATGTTGTTCGTTAACAACCTTTGCCAAATCCAAAGGGACTTGTTTCTATATCGCTTGCTATGGTCATTACGTTTAATTCCATTGTTTTCTTGGTTTATTGTGTTTGGAGGGGTAGTCCTGCTTTAAAATTTTGTTACAGTAGGCTCCATCTGTTTGAGCGCATGTGCGGTCCTTAACTTTGATTTATTGGTTCCTTTTGGGTTTTAAGTTTGCATTTGGCGTATGTGGAATTCTTTTGTTTTAGTTTCCAGTGTTTATAAGTTTTATGTTTTATAATCTTGGGATTTGTTGTTCAAATTTTACATTGATTAGTTTCGTCAATTAAATCATTTTTTTGTCGTTTATTTTTTTTTTTTCTTTAGGTTTATTTGGAAATTATTATTTATAACGCTTTGGGAACTTAGCAGGTTTGTTCTATCCGTTAGTCATTAATTGTTATTGGGTAACACTTAGTCTGGTTATTCAGGTATTGGATTTTTTAGTCCATTTTATTAGTTTTATTTAATCTAGAAAGCTCTTCCGTATCGGCTGATGAACGCAGTTATTCCATTTGGGTATGTGCTGAATCCTGCGCTTATTGGTATCTGTCGGTGCTGATTTGCATTAGCGACGTGAATCGCTTTTGGGTTCTACCCGCTTTTTACTTCGATCCCTATAGTCATTCGTACCCATGCATTATGACTCTGATTTGGGGTTTCGTGAGTGCTTCCAGTGTTTTATAGTAGTTGTTAGCTTTGATCCTAGTGTGGACATTGATGGATGCGTGAATCGTTTATATCAGGTATGGTCTTAGTCTATGCATATGCGGTTTGATCTGCAGCCGTTGCATTCTGAGGAATGTGATAATGTTTGGTTAGATTTGCATTTCCGTTGTTTTGCGTATCTTAGCGCTTCATTGTGATTCAAGATATTCAGGCTTATGCCGGTAGATTTATAGTGGGTTGTGATTGTTGTAGATTTGAATGGATTTCATGTGTTTGATTTCTGCTTAAATTTAAAATCCTTTATTTCATCATGCAATTAGTGTTCATGTGCTGTTGGGAACGATTGGTTTTGCTTGGCATAACAGTTTAGTAGCGGTACTCCTCATGCTTTGAGATTGCTGGTTCAATATCGTATTCAGTGATATGGTAGATACTTATCGTTCAATGCTCTTTCAGAATTATCAGCCTCACTTGCAATTAGTCGTTTCATAGTTGAAGTTCGTTTGATGGCATGAACGTATGCCAGATCTACTTGTATAATGGTCATTCGTACGTTGACTGTCAGAGATCTTCTATAGATCATCAGTATTGCGTTATCATGCTAGTTCTTGAATTATAAGTGCGTTCATTGGTCTATGCGGTCTGACATAGCATTCATTTAATTGGTTAAGTGTTCGTATCATATGCGAGTTATGCATATGTCCTTTGCATCAACTAGTAGATTCGAGCGCATCTTAGCTGACTTCAGTTTGTGTTATGTGCATGTCTATCGTTAATCTATGTAATTTTATGTACTATTAATGCTGCATTAACTTATTGCTGATTCGTCTATATTGCGTAACTTGTAATGATTATCCGATCTGCTTAGTTAATATTAGAGCTTGACAATTGATCTATGGTATCAGTCAGTATTGACTGATGTCGTATTTTTGACCAGCATTCACGGTAACTGCAGTACGTTATGTTCGGTACGTGTTAGTCGAATTTCAAGGCTTGAGTTTATCATTGCATATGTTGCAATTTGCATTAGCATGTAGTACAATTCGATACTCTGTCAAGTCTTAAGTATAGATGTAATGCTATGCTGAATTACGTTATATTATCATAACTTAGAAATACTAATGAATTTTTAAGTCTAGTTGTGCTGTACGATTCGAATATTAGACGTTAATAGGATACTTATGGATGCATACTGAGTCATTTTGTAATTGAACTGTCAATGCTTATGCATTAATACAAGCTGTATGAGATTAACTTGGTGCATTACAGTTAGCAGTTGAATCTGTAATGTAAATCAAGCATTGTCAAAGTGATACATTCGAACATATTCAAAGTAGATTGCATAAGCATTATTCGTGTATCCATTGATCAAGTAATTTGTTAGTCAAGTTTGTCTTGTCTATATACTATCTGTCTAAGCAGTTTGTTGATGCCTGATTTAACTCTTTCGGAGTGTTAGAGTGTAGCTTCCGTTAGTGATTCGTCTTAAGCTATCTAATTTGATGGTGTAGCTTGGACTTTGACTTATTTGTAAGTTGTTTAGACTAGGATCTCATGTATGACAATTGCAGGTTGATTTCAGCCATCCTTTGTTATGACATCCAGACAGTGTCATTGTTGTTAAGTTTCCGTTCATGCTATGTTATTTTGGTTGAGTTGTTGTTACATGGCCTTTCTGTACAATTCTAGCATTATGCATGTTCAGTGATTCTGCATGATGCTCTAGTGTCTACTATCTATGTTCGATCTCATG